>NC_088181.1:18611082-18943847 GCF_028769735.1 Zonotrichia leucophrys gambelii | reverse complement strand
AAAAGGATGACAACAAATACAATTCAGGAGAATAAATCTCCAGGAAATGACTCCTGGTGCTTTCAGAAGCAAAACAAACGCTATTTACTACCTTTTTCTTTATTTCTCCTTTTTTTTTTTTTTTTTAATAGCATAAACAAGAGACTTGGAAGCCTCTCCTGTTATTTCAGCTCTAATGAGGAATGTTTTTGTCTTCTTACTGCTCTTATCCCTTCATGTTGTAGTGACTTTTTCCTCCTTGGTGCCTCAGCAGTGGAATTGAATGCAGATGGGGCAAAGGCAGGTGCAACACCAGGGATGTCCCTTGCAGCCTGATCCCCTCCCAGGCCAGGTTTTACATGGTTTACCAGGAGTTTGAAGTGGCAATGAGCTCCATTCACACAGTCCAGCCTCATCATTGTCTCGTTCTTAACCAGAGATTAATAAACATCTTTGAGTTTGGGGAACTGGACAAAAAAATATTCTTAACAACTTTGACACACATATTTCATCTTTGTGAAAGAGGCACCAGCAGTCACACCGCCAAATCCCACTGAAATCCCTTTCTTCTGAGAAAGACAACTCCCAAAATACCAAGGTATTTTCAACTACCTTCACCTGAAAGCTCAACAAATACCTGGGACAAACATTTTAAAGCTCCTTATCCAATGACAAAGGTGCTGTGCTGGCAATTCCTTAGCTTTCCAACAAAGGATAATATTGGCAGATCATCATCACCCCAATCTGATAAAGCAACTCGTAATTTATTGAAAGAAGATTCAGTAAAGGATGAACATTAGAATCCAACTTCCTGCAAAGAAAAAAAAATCTAAAAAAATATAAAACAAATCAAAAGAATACTCCACATATCCACAAAGAATTCCTTCATTGTCTTGGTTTCACAATTGCTGACCATAAGAAAATCTGGTTTAAAAATCTTCCAAAAAATATAATGATCAAAGTTAAAAAAAAACCAAAACCTTAAAATTTTAAGTTTAGATTAGAAAACTAATGTTTGGATCTGAGTATCCAATCGGTAAAGTGCATCTCATTATTTAATGCTAAATAGAGCATAAATCCCTTCCCTCAGTTTTCCAAAATTTGCATTCCTACTTGGATACTCTCACAAAGCTCTCACGATGAGAAGTTAAAATGTAGGGATTCTTTCTTTAGTTTGGAGCCATTTGAATTATGTTGCCTGGAAGAGTAGAAAAAGCACAACATTTATGAGTAAAAAAAAATTCTGAATTGCTAAAATTTTCATTTCTAAAGTATAAATACATTGGGAATATTAAGTTGGATCATTTCTTTTAAAATAACATAGAAAGCTATTCCAGAGCTTCATGTTTCTAACAGCAATGGGAGCACATTCTGATTTCCAGTGTAACTGTATTTATGCTTAATTTATATAGGTTTATCTCATAGGATTATTATTTTTAATTTAAAGTAATCCTTCTCCCAAAGTTTATTGCATGTGGATTTTCAGAAACAGCAGCCATTTCCCTTCTCAACCTTTATGTTGCTACCTAAACAAGTCAAGACCTTTCTGTCTGCTCAAATAAGACCAATTCTTTATTCCCATTATAACATTTGTAGGTCTTTTCCAAAATAACTCCTGTTTCCCTGCACATTTCTGAATGTGCAATCAATTATTTCTTTAGAGAAGTTAACAAAATCTTCCAGTAACAAGAAAAATACCCAAAAGACAACTACACACAAGAATTCTGTACAGAGTTCACAAATCGTGTTTGGAAAGTCCATTCAGGCATAGGATGTTAGTGTCATTGTCTACGAAAATCTCAGAATACACCTAATTCTAGAGTGACTGACAGTGTCAGCAAAGTAAAGCAAAAAAAAATTTTATATGGGGAGGTGGTTGGAATTTTAAATGGAGAGAAAAAATCATCCATTACAATAAAACAAAAATCCATAAATCACATTCCTCATTTTTCTCTGGTTTTGATATACACAGAAAGTGATGGAAATCGATCTGCATCTTTCCCAAGCCCTGTTCTACAGCTTTGCTTGGAAAGTCAGTTTTGCTCAGGCCTAAATAAAAGGGTTTAATCTCTGCATCTGCTTGGGCCAGTAATTTGGAACAGTTTTGCTTTCCTATATTCAGCCTCAGAACTCTCCAGTGATGCCAATATCCCCAAAACTGCAGCTCACTTTAGCAACAGCACCCAGCATCATTTCCTCCCCCTCCTCCCACACACACAGACCATGGCTGCAACTTTTATTTTGGAATTCAGATTGTGATAGTCTGTACAGAACCCAAAGTGTTCTCAGGAAAGGCTGTTGCACAGTAAAGATAGCAAGAGAGAGAAAGAAATAAAGGCTGAGGGAACAGGAAAGCAAAAAGCAAAGCCAATGGCCATGCCTTGAATATTTTAACAATCTTTAGGAAGGTTTCATTATCATCACTATGTATATTTATGATGCATATGGTTTAAAAACAAGAGGGACAACACTTGAAGCAACAAATTTAAAACTTAGAATGGATGGATTGATTGTAAATAAGCAATGGAATATAAGCAAACTGTGTCTTTTGGCTACCAGCACAACTGTCACTCAATGTTCAATATTAAAGTGAAAAAAGGAACCTTGTATAGAAGTGTAATCTACCCAGCATAAATCCCTGCAAGCACATATCAATCACTGGGAGCTTCCTGCTCCTAAATATCTGTGTGCATGGGTGGTTTTATACAAAAATTAAAAAAAATGTGCTCAATAGTCCAATTCCTATTCAAATGTTACTTGGAATTCTGTTTTGCAAGGATCTAGGCTCAGTCTCCTATGAATGTATCTGACCCACATTTGTAAATACTGCTTGAAATTTTAGGACTAACCAGCCAGCCCTCAGAACCTGATTGGAAAAGAAGGATGTTGAATTTTTTCCCTAGGGTGAGATAAAAGAGTGTGTAGGATCAGGAGCAGTTCCTTTCCAGCATGTAAAGTTCCAGGTGTGCCCTCCAGCACACTCCCAGCACAGCTCCAAGCCAGCCAAGACTCAGAAATGAACAGCTAACTCAGAAAGGGGGAAAGAGAATTAATAAAACACCTTTTTAGCCTTGTGGAAGAAGGCTCCAGTGACAATTCTTAAGTGTTCCATACAGAGCTTGCAAAAGAATTTAAAAAGACCCTGATATTGTGAGCCAAGAGAAGTTGGAGCATCCCTGACACCCTAAACCCACCCCTCCAGCAGCAGTGCCACCTCTCACCCTGTGAGATCCTATCCTGCTTTGCTGTGGGTGTTATATGAACCACCTGAGAATTAAGATTCTTTTTCTTCTGCTATTGATTGGTTCTGGAAAAAGTAGTTCCCCATACAATTGCTGGGATTTGGTCTATAGGGCAAGAATCCAGATGCAGGGTAAAATATGTGCACATTTGCTACACATTCTGCACAGTTCCCTGTGCAACTACAATGGAAAAGGCTTTGAGAGAGGATTTCCCTTTAAGGAGGAAAATAATGTGAATATTCTATTGCTTAACAGAGCAGGACTCTGAAATTTCATATGAGCCAGAACTCAAAAATTCGCACAAGACAAGAGCGCAGCGGTCCCAGTAACAGCCTGTGAGGATAACACTGCTCTCCTACTTGACAAAAATTACTTAGGCATTATGATCTGTGCTGTATGAACTTCTGCCAGATAGTTCTGTGTGAATTAAACTGCAAAAGTTATGCCTTAATTAAGCCACATTCTTTTCAACTGGTGTGCTTGCCACGAGCCTCAGACAGGAGGAGATTTGTTTGTCTCTAATCCTGAGCTCGGCCTGACACAGCTCAGGTACCCTGAGCAGCTCTGCCCATCCAGCAGGTGTGCAGCAAAGGCAAACAACAGCTTCATCTCCATTTTCAGAAACATTCTATGGCTGCAAAACACATTTTTCAAAAGGATTTCCCATTGTTTAACAATGCCTGTATGAGTGTTAGTAGGTTAAGATTAAGAAAAGGGGCATGAAGAAAATATATTTTAATTAACACTGATTAAAATTAGGACGCAAAGCAAGCACATGAATATGAATTAAAATTCTTAAGCAGAAGAATTGTCCTTTGTAAAGTACAAGTAACATGCACAGAAAAATATTACAAGGGAAACACATATCCCACCTCAGCTATTATGCAAAGTTAAGGCCATGAAAGTAACCTTTTTCAGTTTGTTATGCCTTCCTAATTCAATTAAATGAGAACAAAACTAAGATGAGGATTACATTTGCAAAGACATTTAGCATCATTAACAGTGTCTGCCAGGGAGCTTTCTTTCCCTTTTTTTTATTTCCTGAAAGAGAAAAAAAGATCATGGCCTTTGAAACTTTGTATTTTTTAAAGCAGAAAGGAAAGCACTTAAAAGTGAAAGCCTGTACAACAAAATTTCAACCCATAAACAGTTTATGAATTCCATGGGTGAGTAGCTCATCTGACATGACCTTTATTTTCTACAACAGCATTAACTTGTGTTGCCAAAGAAAAGATGAAAACAATGTCAATATTTTCAGAGCACCCATTTAGCGCTGCCAGAATTTTTGGTCTTTTTTTTTTGTTGTTGCTAAAACCCAAAATATAAACTTGCTCTTCTCTGACTGTGTGTCCTCAAAAGGACTGATTTTCATTAATTTCAGGGAATTTAAGCCTGTCAGGGGTACAGCAGACAAGGCTCTTACAACGTTTGTGTGCACAGGGAACTATTGCCAAGCACAGGCAGGCAGCTCCTGGCAAGGCAAAGTGCCTGTAGTGTTTAAAGGTGAGACAGCTGAACCAGCCTGCCCTAGAGAGCCCTGGTGTGAGAGCAGCATCCCCCAGCTGCAGTGCACACGGGCAGCACAGCACTGAAACAGAGCTGTACTCGTGTGAGAGCACGGGACTCCATGTGCCAGCCTCAGGCACATCCAGAACCAGCTGTGGCAGCAAAGAAACTCCTGTGCAAGACAAAGAAACTTTGGCAAAAAGCAACCAACAAACAAACAAAAAAAACCAAAAAACCAAACAACACAGAAAACGGCAGCAAAAACAAAGAGAAAAGATCCTCAATCTCCATCCTTAATCACAGAACTAATCAAAGGTCTAAACTGGAAGCAATATATCTTTATTTACACCATTTTCCTGCCAAGATTCCATGCAGGAGCATCTCTCTGCATACCTGTCTGCAGCAGCAGCACAGACAGCTCTGCTGTCAGCTCCTGCTCAGGAATCACCATGAACTCTCCCTTTCCTTTTATTACAGTCAACAGCTTCATTTTCACTGTGTTTTTCCCATTTGTTTAAGATTCTTGTAGAAAATTTATTTATAACCCAGATACTTAAAATAAGTGACACTGCATTTCTATTCCTACAGAACAGAGACAAAGAGGATGCATCAAAGAATTTCCCTTTCTGTGATTTGCTGTTGTGTCTCTTCACTCTGATGCTCCATTCCCCCCGAGCAGGCTGCACGTTATGTAATGCTGTGGGTTTGATAATGCTGCAAACAATCTGCAGCACATCATAAAACCTGGTCAAGCAAATCTGTTCCTCAGCAGTTCAGTACCAGGCTAGTGACACTGCTACGCCACCCACACCTGGAAAAATCTTATAAAATGTCTGATAGATACTTAACCTTCTCTTGCCACTCTTAGATTGCAAGCTAAAGAATGATTTCCTGTTATTTTATGTAAAAGTGCAGTAAACAGCAGAACAAAGCTCTTCTGCCTTTTCATTCGCTCTGGATGACTGATTTGACTGCAAAGCATCTCTACAGACTTGTCAGCAGAGTGTCCTGGGGGTGCTGGGGACACAGAGCTGTCCCTGAGGCAGCAGAGTGCCCTGGGGGTGCTGGGGACACAGAGCTGTCCCTGAGCCAGCAGAGTGCCCTGGGGCCAAGGAGGCCAAGGGTGCCCTGGGGACATGGGGAAGAGCCCTGGCACAGGTCAGGGGGGATGCTGCCCCTGTGCCCAGCCCTGGAGGCACCTCTGGCTGCTGTGTCCAGCTGTGGATCCTCAGCACAGCAGGGCCAGGAGCTGCTGGAGCTGAGCAGGGCCTGGAGCATCTCGGTGCCCAGGAAAGGCTGAGGGAGCTGGGGCTGCTCAGGCTGGAGAGGAGCCCCAGCTGAGAGGGGCCCTCAGGCCTGGCTGTCCCTGTGTGCAGGGAGGGGCAGAGCAGGGCCCAGGCTCTGCTGCGGGCCCAGCCATGGCCCCAGAGCCACGGGCAGGGCCTGAGCCCAGGAGCTGCCCCTGCCCGTGCCCAGAGCTCCTGCCCTGGGCAGTGTCCAGCCCTGAGCAGATGGGGCACAGAGGCTGTGCAGGCTCCTGCCTGGGGACACTGCAGAGCCACACGGACACACTGCTGTGCCCTGGGCTCTGGGATGGCCCTGCTGGAGCAGGGAGGTGCCACCACAGCAGCCCCTGTGGGCCCTTCCAGCCTGGTCCACTCTGGGATTCTGTGATTCTGACATTTGCTGACTGAAGTTTCATTCCCCGTACTGGTGGAATTCTGTTCCAAACTCCTCATTCCAGTTCACACTGCCTGCAGCTCTTCAGGACATAGAAGGGTCCAAGCTCAGCCCAGGACATGAGCTGAGGCTCTGGGAAGCGCAGGATGCTGTGGCTGCCTGGCAAGCCCTGCTCTGCATCTCCCCACTGCCTTGCCTGTCCTTTCTCCTCATTCACTGGAGGCATTTGTCTGCTGAGCAAATCGAGGCTGACAGGGAAGGTCACTGTGCTCAATTGTGAGTCTCAGCATACAAATGTGCCTTTTGGCTCCCCAAACAGTGACCGTGTCCTATTATTGATAAAGCCTTGAAAATACTCTAATGCATCTTCATTTCAGAAAACAACTGCCTTCAAGGTTGCTCTGAGAAAATAAGCAGCCACAATGCTGAAGAATTCTCCAAGTTGGCATTCTCCTGAAGATTAAAAGATAATAACACTTCTATTAGAATCACTCTGCTACGCTGTATTGATCTCATCAGGGAGGCCACTGCAGGTCTAATATGAACAGAGCAGTTTTAGAATTAATCACGGGAGTTTTTATTATGGTTCATAGGGCTCCTCATTCAAATGGCATCGTTTGCAATATTTATGGCCCAGATTGGTTGCCATTATTAAGTGCAAGTGTGCCACATGGTGTCTGGCCTGCTGTGTTAAAACACAAAGTCATTCTTCAAAAGTAAATCTTATCTAAACTATGCACAAAAAGCCAATTACTTTTTGATTTACATTTTAATTTCACATTCAGCTTTCCCCTTATATACAAACCTCTTACTTAATCTTTGTTTTGGATTAACTAGCACAGGCATACAAGGTGCACTCCATAGTTTTAAGTAGACTGTTACAGCATATTAATGCACTCTGCTCAAAAAGATGTATTTGGTCAGTGACAAGGCGCACTCACAGTGTGAGAGAAGCAAATGAAAAGCTGGAAGAAATAGAGCACCCTGCAAAGTGGACTGGCCACTGATCTTCAAGATAAAACACACTCATTAAGACTCTCAACTTAGACTGTGCACTTGGAAATGAAAAAGGTGTTTGTCAGTGTCAGAACAAGTCCTCAGTGACCAGATCCAGTAGTGATTTAAGGTAGAGCTATTTCATTTCTATGTTCCCTACTTTGCTGGTTTGCTTTTTTAATCTTCTTTGCCACAGCTTCAGCCAAGCTCAGGTTTCAGTCCTGCTCATTCCTGTTTGCCTGATCCCACCAGCATTTTCCTGCCATGAGGGTGACAGAAGTTGACTCTCAGCAAAGGTGAATGAGCAAATGCAATCCTGATGCTAAGTTATTACATTATTTAAAGTCCTGGGAAACTATGACAGGGTACTTTTTGGTCTTGGTTTGTTTCTTTTAAACCAGAAAGAACTTTAGAGAGTCTGATTAAGTATGTTGAAATTTTTTGTCCTTAATTCTATTGAGTTTTTAGTGAATTTTGGGCAAGAAAACTGCACTCACCTTTGCAAGGCCATAGGGAAAGTCCAGAACAATTTCCCATTAAACCTAATCATTAACCTATAATAAAATGAATAAGAATTGCTTGTATAAACATCTCTGTTGACTTTAAAATCCCTCATATTCTCTTAACTCTATTTGAAAACAAACCATTATTATGACATTCATTTAATTTGAGGCACTAATTATATGTGGCAAACACATACCTAAATGCTTTGATGGGTGGAAAAATGTTTAATGAACTTAGAGAAAATTGTATTTATCTGCTTAGTCAATGCAATAAAAAAGGTCTTCTCATTTTTTTTCTCCTCACAGCACAAGGCAGAAAGCAGCAATAGAGAAAAGACAAAATAAAAATGGATTGGCAAAAGCCTGCCAATTTATTAAGACTGCAAGGGATATTCACTTACATGGGACAGACATAGTCTTAGGTTGCAAATGCAAGATGTGGCCGGGGGTGTGTATTCTATTGCCATCTGTTAGAGCTGGGGCTGTTATCTGCTGTTAATGGGGCAGCTGCTAAAACCAGGTGGGGCAGTTTGATTTATCTCTCCCTTGACCATCCTCCCCCAGGAGATATCTTCTGTTAATGGGCCACTGAGTGTCCCTGCATGACTGATGAAATCACATCATCCCACTGGGAGATTCTCCACCCAGGGGGAGGAGCCAAACATTCCTACCCAGATATAATCTGAGATTTTGGGACCAGGACAGCCTTTCCACTGGATTCCCAGAGGGAGACCAGGCCCATCTGCAGCAGCCCTGGAGCTGCAGAGGAAAACTCCATCCTTGTCCAGGATCCCTGCTCCAACAGAACCACAGCTGGCACTGCAGAGGGCTGCAGCCACCATGGGATGGAACTGTGCCACCACCCTGACCCACAGGGGGCCAGGGCCTGTTCTGACTCTGGCAGTGTTGTTTTATATTACTGCATTTTTTTTATTTTTTTAATTTTTCCTAATAAGGAACTGCTTTTCCCACTCCTGCATCTTTGCCTGAGAGCCCCTTAATTTCAAAATTATAATAATTCAGAGGGAGGGGGTTTACACTTCCCATTTCAAGGGAGACTCCTGCCTTCCTTACCAGACACCTGTCTTTTTAAACCAAGATATTAATTTACAAGGGATATATATTTATAAGGGATATTTACTTATAAGGGAAGTAAAATATCTTAATTAGGTAGAAAAACCAATGCCAAGTTGTGCTGAGAATCACCTGCTCTCCAGTCCCCACCTGATCCCAGCATTCCCTGTCTCAGAGTGACTTTAACCATGGTATCAAACACTTCAATACACACACACATTTATTTTCATCCTGCACCTATTCCAACACAGTCAACTTCCATGAACAGCTCTCCCCATGAATTCTTTGTTAACAGAGACACCAACACACCTTATTTCAGCCTGATAGCCAACAGCAGTTTATCACAACATGCTGGTAGAGCTGTTTACTTCTGCTTTCTGTATATTCTGCTTTTAGTGTGGGAAATAAATATATTCATATTCATAAATTTGTTGATCACTGCACTTTAAAGCAAATAAAATCAGAACCAAGGCTAGAATTCACCTCTTTCCTCTTACAACATTCAAGGAATCCACTTATGCTCTTATTTTGATAGCTAGTGAAAAAAATTTGTTTAGAGTTTTGTTTTGTTTAGTTTTTTTTTAAAGCAACTACCTATCTACTGTGCAGCAGAGCTCTGCAAATGAACTCTTGGATCACAGCACCACCTTATCTACTCCTCTTTACCAGCCAAATAACATATTGACTATCATTCTCACCTCTGACAGATCTAACCCAAGTCTCCCAGAGTGAAAGATTAGGAAGTTAATCCATTTTGAAGCCTTGCTGCAAGATATTAATGCTTTCAAAAACAAAAGTGATGGATGAATATTATTCAGGTCAAATAACATCAGAGTTCTAAGAAGAGCTAGCCAGGTTTCAGTTCCAAGAAACAATGCATGATAAAACCAATCCATGAGATAGGGCATCAAATGGGAATTCAAACACATTTATTCCTAGTTTAGGGCAATATTTTAACTTCATAATTGATTTAATACTAGAATGCAGTTTTCAGCAAGTCTATTCAAAATTTACTACAGGATGCTTTGGGAGAGATAGCTCTGATACCATCTCTGTTTTCAGTATCATTCTTTAATTTCATTTTCAGTAATTTGCAGCCTCTCCTGCATGTATATTCCTGCACACACCATGTGTTTGTATATCCTGATACACACACCCATTAATGCAGTCCATTTTCCACCACTGAATCCAGATTTCATACCTAGATATTCACACATATGAAAATACAGCCTTCTGAAATCCTCCAAGTGCTGCATTTAACACCTCGAGTTCATATTTCAGGCTCTATTTAATTTATGTATTTTTTTAAGTGAAATTGCCTATGCAATACTGTTCAAGTGGTTGTCATTAATTATACACTTGTATTTATGTCATAATTTAGTGTGCACTTGAGAACAGTAATTCAGATTCACTTAGATCTGGTTCCCCAGCTAAAGGGAATGAGACTAATTGATACAATAATAGGGTAAATCTTTGGCTGGCCAAGATGGGAATCCCCAAACAGAAATAACCAGAAGACATCTCCAGAGGGTATCAGGAAAGGCTGAATACATAGAAACTCTCGTGAAAGTACAAAGCAGCATGGGGCAAATCACCCAGTTCCACCCATGATTCAAGCATTCTCTGTGCTTTTACATGTATTTAAGGTGCACAGTACCTGGGGACCTGCTATGCTTCTTGCAGCCTCCAAAGGAAAAAGGGAAAACAGGGAAGGAAGAAGGCAGGAGTTCCTGTAAAACAGACAAAATAATTACTACCAGCCAAATGTTTGTCTTGGACCAAATTTTAAACAGTGCCTTGAAATTTAATATATTTCATTAAAAATAAACAAATCAGCAACCAAAAAGCCCAACCCAAAGTTTAACTCCTAGAAGAGGCACCTATAGAACTAGAGAACAGGTATTGTCCCCATTTTCCCTTGAGGTTATTCTCTAGATAAAATGGTAAGGGACTGTAGAACAAATATAGAAGCCTCTCTTCAAAATCCTTCCTTAATTTTCTATTTGTTTCTATGACACACTGCCTCAGAAATTCTGAGTCAATTCTTATAACTCTATTCTCTAGAATGATTTTCAAATGACCAAGCAAAAATCAGTTTCAGTCAGAAGCTGATAGGCAAAATCCACCCTCACTGACATGTTTTCATTTTAGTGTTAAAGTAAAATAAAGTAAAATAATTTTTACTGAAAGAAGAAGGAACTTAAGAGTAGTAGCTGTTTAAGTATGGCAGATAAACGCAGCTTACACCAGACAACATAAAAGAGCACAAGGTTACATGGGGTTGTTGGTCAGAGGCAGGGACAACACAAACTCTCAGAAATCCACAAAACATCTGCAGCAGTTTATTATGGAAGGTTCTTTATCTCGGGGGTTTGAAGCTCCCTGCTTTGAACAGCTTGGTTGGGATCTGGGTTGAGCAGCTGCTTGGCTGGGATCTCTCTGTGCACAGATCTCTGGCCAGTGCTGTCCCTGCATCTAGGCTTGAACAGCCTTGGCTGAGGGTCCCCTGTATGGTGTGAATCCAGCCCATCCAGGGATTTGTTGCTGTGACAGATTATGAACTTCCTTCTGGCAAAACGGTGACTTAACACAAGTCCACAGGTAACAGCATCCTCCTATGAGGAATTACTGACAGCACAATGGTGTTTAAGAAGGAACAGATTCAAGATACATTTCCAACCCTCAGCAAAGGGTTGTTAGCTCAAGTCTCGTGGCAGAATAACCCAATCCAAACAGAGTCACAAAATTCAGAACAAATGTCTTCCCCGACCTTCGGGGGAACCAGGAGTGAGCGTGGTTTGCTCAGTGCCCCACGCCCTCCATGGGTCCTGTGGGGCACAGGCTGCACCTGCAGCTGGCACAGAGCCCCAGAAGATCAGAGCTGCTGCTGGCACTGCCAGACAGCAGTGACGGGCACTGACAGTAGCAGGGGCACAGGGATGTGGCTGTGCCATGCTTGGGTACGTCACCTGACAGTGCCAGCTCCAGCAGCCCTGCAGCTGCCACCTGCTCAGCCTGGCACAGCCACCTGGGCAGCCACGGGAGCCCAGGGACACAGGCACAGGGACAGGGATACAGGCACGGGGACAGGGACATGGGCATGGGGACACAAGGATAGAGACACAGGGACACAGGCATGGGGACAGGGACACAGGCATGGGGATAGGGACCCAGGGGCAAGGACACAGGCATGGGGACAGGGACATGGGCATGGGGACAGGGACACAGGCGGGGAGAGAGGGACCCAGGGACAGGGACACGAGCATGGGGACAGGGACATGTGCAGGGAAACAGGGACCCAGGGACACAGGCAGGGGCACAGGGACACAAGCACAGGGACAGGGACACAGGGACAGGAATATGGGCATAGGACATGGGCAGGGAGACAGGGACCCAGGGACAGGGACACAAGGACACAGGGACACAGAGAAGTGGACAAAGGCACAGGGACAGGGTCACGGGGACATGGGGACACAGGGACACAGGCACAGGGAGATAGGCATAGGGACACAGGGACCCAGGGGCACAGGGAAGTGGACAAAGGCATAGGGACAGGGTCAGGAACATGGGCATGAGGACAGGGACACAGGCACAGGGACACAGGCACGGGGACATGGGGACACAGGGACAGGCACTGCCCAGCTGCCCTTTGCCCTCCCCAGCATCAGCCCCCTCTCCGAGGCTGCTTCCAGGTCCCACAACAGACACACTGGAAACACACATGGACACACAAAGAGTTAAGGTTCAATCTCACATGCAGAGTTAATCCCCATTCCCTTCCCAATTCTGTTTCAAAGCAAACACAAAATACAGCACTACAGCACACAGCACATTACTCCATGAGTCATTTTGTTTTAATTTTGGGGGAGAAAACCCAAATATAAAGTTGGCTTCAGAGTCAAAGGCCACTTTTATATTTGGAAGAAATCCCTGGAATAAGTTGTCTCCAGTCAACTGACGATGCACCATTTCAGAAAAATAATTTTAAACTGTCAGTGATCTGCTTATTACATGCTTGACTAATTCCTTGAACAGAGGAAAGCCCCACATGACTGCAGAACAGATAGAGGAGAGGGATGATATATGGACTCTCCTTCCATAAGGAATCCAATTGCTGGTTCCTATAAATATGAAAATATATTTTTGTGATACTAGCAATGGCACAACATGACTTAGCCTCCTGGTCTGTTTGAAAATGCAAAGGTTTTTTCCCAGTGAGAAGAAGCCTGGAATGTGCCTTGGATGCAAAGATGAACTAATGCCTCAAATCCCTACAGTACAAGTCTGATTATAAATTTCTAACTCCCATTTAGGGCTTTAATATGGCAGAGATTCACTGGGAATACATGGACTGAGATTCATTTTCATTTTCCTACTGGGAGGTGTTTACTGCAAAGAAGCTCAACTTTTTGTATTGTACATTGATATTCTCCCTAATTATTTTTATACCCCACGCCCTCATGAATTCCCTGTGATCTCTGTCGAGGGACCACATCTAAAACCCAGCCATCTTAATCTTTTAGATCAAAGTGTGGACTGAATAGACTCAAAGTCAAATTATGGGATAAACTATTTTCAAAGCTAGAATCATAAATAATAGGCAAGAAATGAGTAGCAGTGGGAGATTACAGGGCACCTTTCAACTGAATTACAGGAGATTTTGTGTAGAGTGCTCCTTGTTAACAGAGCCATGGGTGAGGACCACCTGGTTTAGTGCCCAGAGAACAGCACATCTTTAGAGGGAGGAGTGGAGTACTTGGGGAAGGGCTGGGGTTAGTTAGACTTCACAAACTCACAGAAAGTTTCCAATCCCTAAATGGGAGTTAGAAATTTATAGCCAGACACACTATGGGGATTTGAAGCCTTAGATCACCATTGCTTCCAAGGCACATTCCAGGCTTTTTCTCACTGTGAAGACCCTTTGCATTTTCAAAAATGTTTTCCCCAGCTTGGCTTGGAAGCTGGATACAGGTTTATTTAGGCTTCCTGGCTGCCAGTGCACCTTCCAGTGCAGAAATGCACCTGCAAAGCTGTTGGAGTGCTCAGGAAAGCCTTCCTGCAGCTCCATGGCCAGGTCAGGGCACCACAAGAACTGCCACCTCCTCCCACACTGACCAGAGCATCAGGGGACACCACCCTTGCACTCCCTACCAAAACTGCTCATCAATCTCTCCCCAGCTTCCCCAAACCCCACAGGTGTGCCCAGCAGAGCTCAGCTGTGGCTTATCTGAGGCCACCAAACCCACCAAGCTCACCAGCCTCAGTATTTATCCCAGCTGAACATTGGGATGTTTGACACTCAGTCCTCAGCACCTGCAGTAGAGCTGCACTATTCCTACCAGATACAGCCTTGGTGCTGCTGCTGGAATCATTAGATCTTTATAATCTCCCCAATTTACTCCCAAACCATCCCTATTTCAGAAGCAAAGAGCATATACTAACACACATTTCTAATCACAAGAGATGGGAAAATTGTTCTATTCCACCTCCAGTTCCTGACAAGGGCATCACACCTTCTGAATTTCAGCTGCTCCTGTTTCCCTGGCATGATGAGAGGCACTCACACCCCAGAAATGCTGGGCCCAGGCAGTGCCTAGCTGCATATGTCAAATTATCCACTGCCAATTCAGACTGGTTCAATTCCTTCCATCAGCAGTGGTGAATCACTTCTCTTAGCATATGGCTACACATCATGTATCTAACTCTGCTTCTGCCCTCTGAAAAATTATCTGAGGCAGGATTTCCTGAAGTTTTAGACATGGACAAATTCAGCAGTGAAAATTATTGATGCTTACCATTATCTGTTTGCATACAGAGTCGGCAGGCTGGGCAGGGAATGTTCACATAGCAGTGCTGGATTAGTATTTTTAAACTCTTTCTATTATTGATTTAACCACTTGAAGCTGCTGGAAGCAGAGTTCCTGTCACAGCTGTTAATGCAAGAGGCGCTAGGGAAAATCCCTACTGTGGAGGTGTGCAAAAATGTTCACACATTAATGGCGAGATCTCACTTTTCATCAGCATCATGTACGACCCCAAATCCCCATTTTCATTCTGCTCAGCTAGATAAGAAACATGAAAGGGGAGAAGTTTGGGTTGTTTTGGTTTTTTCTCATTTACTTTAGTCCTTTCTAAAGACCAGGATCCTGCAGTCTGCCCAAACTGAGCAGCACGTCTTTGCCTCAAGTTGTTCCATTAAAGCTAATGCAGCCACTTGCAGAGCAGGGCTATTCAGAGAGAGCAGTGGTATCAATGCAGCTCTGCATGATCACAAGGCCATTAAGTTCCTTAAAAAAGGAAGAAAGTAGTTTGTTAGAAGCTGAAATGGACTGGACTATGCAACTCTGTTAAAAACTACTTTTGGCCAAGACAGTGAGCAAATAAAGTTCTTGATTTTAAATAAAAAAAATTAAGATAACTGACTTCCAGACAACATGAATCAAGGAAAAAAAATCCACTTAAAATTAAGTTTTGTCTTCTCTGCAGCTGAAAATTTATTCTGATTGAGACAGGAGATGGATTCATGGTTTAAAAGCCAGTCTAGAAGTTCCACACTTGCCATGTCTTACTTTGAACAGTTCCTCTCTTAATTAACCTAAAATAACTCCTGTGCAGAGAAGCTCTTACATGGCTCACAAAGGAAACACTCCAAAAACGCTAATGATTTTCAAATTCATTGATAAGTATTATGTCCTTCACTTATTTTTCATGTTCCTGCATCTCTATTCTGAGTGATTGTTTCATTGATGCCAACAAAAATTAGCACATTATTGCCATGAATCAAATCTTTTCATTGCCTTGACAATGCTGCCCTTCAGTTCCATAAACACTTGAAAATTAAAAAGCTCCAAACTATAAACAATAGGTCTAAAAAACCCTCCCACCACCCAAATCCAAACAGATTTCACTTGTGCAAAATATGAAAGCAAGGTAAATCTCACTGTACTCTTCCAGTGCCTGAAGGGATTCTACAAGGGGAATGAAGAGGAACTTTGGACAAGGGCTGCAGGGACAGGAGCCAGGGAATGGCTCCCAGTGACAGAGGGCAGGGCTGGGTGGGATCTTGGGAATGAGGAATTGTTCCCTGTGAGGGTGGGCAGGCCCTGGCACAGGGTGCCCAGAGCAGCTGGGGCTGCCCCTGGATCCCTGGCAGTGCCCAAGGCCAGGCTGGACACTGGGGCTGGAGCAGCCTGGGACAGTGGGAGGTGTCCCTGCCATGGCAGGGGTGGCACTGGGTGGGATTTAAGGTCCTTTCCAACCCAAACCCTTCTGTTATTCTACAGATAATTGCAAAACCTCAAAATATCTCTGTGTACTGAATGCTTGGGAGTGTCTGTGCACTGATTAATGTGCCAAACTGCCTCACCTGCCCCAGCACCATCTGCAGCTCTGCTGGTTCAAAGACCACTCAAAGCATCCCTCTCATGGAACAAGGGGCAGTTCATCTCCTGAAAACAGACTCCAACTTAGCAAAGCTGACAAGTGCAGGGGAAACACTGGAACAATTTGCTTTTTATAAACATTCTACTCTGGATTTAAATACAAAATTCCTATGATAAACTCTGTGGTTCATTACTAAAGTGCTAGCATGCTCCTTTTCAACTTGGTCTGTGGGTCCAACTGATATGTAAAATAGGCCCATTGCTGCTTTCAAATCCACATCTGGCAAAACTGTGAATTAGAGAATGATTTTCTATTTGAATTGAAAATAGAAAAGACGAAAAAATAAAATTAATCAGAGCAGAAATAATTGCCCAAATTCAGCTACTACTCAATGAATTTATTATAACTTTGGTCTAGAGAATTCCTAAAAGTGCAAAGTTACAGCACCAGTGAAACACAAAAATTTAGGATGTTTCAACAGTGCTGCTCAGAAAACAGAGCTTCTGAACAGCAGCAGGGCTTGGATTTCTGGTGCAGGAGAGAGGTACCAAACCCCTGGCTCTCTGGGAGTGCTGCACTTTGACAGTCCCATGCTTGATTATACTCATTTTCTACTTCAGCAAGCAGCAAAATTTTATGTGATCCACCCCCATAGATGTTTGTTCCCTGACAATCTGGTGTACAGTTACAGAAGTTGCTAAATATGATTATTGCCTGGGAAGCAAGGAGAAAACAGAAATATTTGAAGCCAGTGTACTAATCTCAGTGATTCCCCTCTGCCCCCCACCAGCAGCAATGCCATACACGGCACTGCCACTCAAACCCCACAAACAAGGAAGCACAAACCAATAAATTAAGTGAACGAGCAGAAAATTATTTAGCTATATTTGAAGACAGCACATGGATAATATTGCTTTATGTCTTGCTCCAACAGAAGGTGGGTTTTTGTCTCTTTTAAGCAGAGGGCAGAAGGCTTGTGATTACCCAGCTGCAAATGGGGCACAAGTGTCTGCTCCTGTTGGAATCCAAAGCTTAGTCACAAACGCCTCAAAACACACAGGACACAAAATCATTTTTGGTGCAATGCCTTCATTCATTATTCCTGTGTCTCTGTTTCAGTCTGTTCTCATCCTGTAACAAGACTTTTTTCCCTTTTTTTCCTGCTTGGCCCCTCAGAGTGATTTACCTGAGAGCAGAGCACTGTCCCCCCACCCTGATTCCCCCAGTTATTTTTGATAAATCTGAGGCATTCAAGCCCTGCATCAGACAGGTATTTCTGTCAGGGATCCTTTTCCCTGCTGCATGGAATTGCATCCTTTCATTAGCAAATGTTGCCAAACAAAGCAGTTCTCCAACAACTTCTCATTTCCAGGCATATTACAGGGTTACATCTTAGACCAGCTTTACTGTTATAGATTTAGATTGAATCTGCCTCACTAAGTTGTCCCATTCTGGGCTGATGACAAAACCTGAGCTATCCATATGCCTAATTGCACTCATAAATGGAGCTCTTAGCAGGCTGTGGTGGTGATGGTGCTACAGTTGCTGTTTATGGAATTGTTCTCTAATTCCCTTTTTTCCTAAGCTGAAATATTTTTTCCTGGGACTTGCACACATTCTGATGGAGAATGGTATTTTTCATGAAATGTACTTGGCCTGGAAACAGCAGCAGAAGGGAGAGGAAAAGCAAGTGAGAAATAATCAAATGAGGGAAAGAAAAGGTAGCTGTGTACCCAGCCTGGGAGGAAATCATCCCAAGCATGACAGCAGCCACAGCCAAGCCCCACAAAAGGGGCAGCAAAGCTCCAAGCACCCAGGGAGCCATCTGGGCTCATTCATCTCATCACAAACTCCTTCCACACAAACAGCACCTGCCAAACTCCCTGCTGGGGCATCTCTGCTCAGGCCAGGGCAGCCCCAGGAGTGGCTGGAGCTGGGCCAGGGCAGGCTCAGGCTGCAGAGCAGGGCAAGGTTCTGCTGCCCCCAGAGGGTGCTGGCACTGCCCAGGCTGCCCAGGGAATGGGCACAGCCCCGAGGCTGCCGCAGCTCCAGGAGCCTTTGGGCACCAGGGATGGACAGGGGGGATTGCTGGGGGGTCTGGGCAGGGCCAGGGGCTGCATCCATCATCCTGGTGGATGTTCCAGCTCAGGACATTCTAAGCTTCAAACGATCTTCACTCACAAAGTGGTTGGTTCCTTTAAGGTAAATTATCCAGATTGGGATAGTTCAATGGGGAAATATACAAATTTATATAGGCACCAAAACTTTCAGGCCATGTAATTTGTGCTTTCTTAATATTCATTGACATGAAAATCCCCCTGGACTTGCTGCTTGCTTTTTGAGTCTTTTCCCTGGTGTACACACATGCTGTGAAATCGCCCAGGAAATTCCTTAAAGCAACATTTGGACTGATGCTTTGAAATTACATTCCCATTTCAAACAGGACTCAAATAAGTTTAAAATGGCAACAAAAGTTTAACAAATAAGGAAATCAATGAGTCACTTAAACCATTGTAGGTCAGATTAACATAAAACTTAACAGAAAACATAAAATCATTAACTGGAAATTAAATCCTTGGTTTGGCTAGGGGAAGGCAATCTGGGGAGATACTATTTCTCACTAGCTGAAATGGGAATGACAGAGTGGCTTAAAACACTTTATGAGAATCATTTCATAAAAACTTGTGAAAGAGCTCAAACACTTGAAAAGCAGTCTTCAAATCAAAATTATTAGAGAATTGCTTCACCTGATTAGAATGATGCTTTCAAAACTTTCAAAATATTTTAAAAATGCAAACAACATGGTTCTTTCTTTGTCTCTCTGCTGTCCTGGCTCCTTCCTCCTCACTAGAGCAATGTGAAATTTTATCAGTTTGGGTGTAAATACGTTGCTTATGGGTGATGAACTCCTACAGCACTAATGGTCTTTGGAAGATTTCTGAAACTGGCTGTGGCAGATCTGAGAGCATCCTCTCCCCCAGTACCCCTCTGGCAGAGGGGATTGGCCAGTCCTGTTCTGCAAGTTTAAACAGTGATTTTATCTTTCCAGGGCACCCCAGCCCAGCTGGCAGGATGGTTGTTCTGATGTTTGCAGGCTGATTCCAGCCCTCAGCCTGTCACTGCCACTGTGAACAGCCCAAGGACGGGATCCCAGCAAGACCTGGGTGCCTCAGGGAGAATTCTGTGCTCATTTATAAGCTGGTCAATGGGCTTAAAGGCACTCAGACATGCATTAAAATCTGTCTGAGACAGGAGCTTGAAGTTAATTTTCAATTGATTCCGTCTTGCAAATGCCACGTAAGTAAGGACCTCAGTCTTTTCCTTTTCCCCCCTTTTTTGTTCTTCCTCCAGAAGGCAGAAGCTTAATTAGGAGGATGCCATTCTGCTTTGCTTCTCCCAAAGAATGTATCTGCCACATTCCAATAATCATTTGTACATGTGGACCATACTTGAAGTGACTTGAAGAATTTAATTCCCTACAAAAGAATGATGTAATACAGTTCACAAGCTAGACTGTAAAACCACTAAGTATCGTTGTTCACCTAAGCCTATTTCACCTCACAGATTTAATGCATTTCTACTGAGAAAGAAAAGAACAGCTTAGGCAGAGTCAATTCCACAATTTTAATACATAAGCAAAAAAAATAGAAAAATTACTACAGCCTGAGAGGTGGAACCGTATTGATTTTGCTGTTTTTCACAGGAGTGCAATATCAATTCTGTTTGCAATTATTTTGCATTACTAATCAGCTCATTACCAGTCAGTCAGACAATGTTAGTTTATGCTACAATACACTCGTGGGTCATTTGCCAATAGCAATAAAATTTCACAACATACCAGGTGAAATTTCGTGTCACTCACGGTACCTCTGCAGATCTGCTTTACTGGGCATGAGAAAGTACCAGAGACAGTAAAACCATGGTGCACATGAGGAAATATGACATTTAAAAAGGAGGGAATGTCTGCTGGAGAGGAAATTCAGCAGCTGAAAAGCAACAAGGAACATCCAGTTAAAGGGGCTTAAATTGAATAACTATTCAAGCAGCAGTGTGGCTCTAGTAGGAATAATATATAGATTAAATTTGGGTTCATAGCATGCAAAACTCAGGCACAACCACTGGAATTGTTTTATTTAATCAAAATACCAAGACTGTTAGCAGTAAAAATGTGGCCTGTGACACTGCAAGGGCCACATGGCTACAGTACATTACAAAAATGTAAGCAGTGTGGTTGGGAAAATTTAAACTTTCTTCATAAATGTATGATCCTTACACTCAGTTGGGTTTGGAAGCTTCAGGCGCACTTTAAATATGCTGGAATTTTCTATTTTGTATTCCTGCAGTATTATTTTCTCCATAAGTATGGAGCTTTCAGTACAAAGCTATTCTTTAGAATGCAAAGAAGCAAGTAAAAATTGGTATATTGGGTCCCTCCTTATTTCTACAATCCATAAAACTTATGAAAAACCAGTCTCTTGAAATTTATTTTAACCAATGACACAGAATATGAAGTAGAAGGACAAACAGTCCCCCTGCACAACTCTATTAGAAAATAAAAATTTATGTATATATGTAAATACTCTCCCCTAAATATCAGTTAGGATTGCAGAGTCCTTTCAGGATGAGGCTCATATTTAGAATTTTCAAGAAGAATTATTTTCAAAGTTGACAGTAAAACTTCTTTTTTCTCTTCCATGTATGTTGAAAATCTTAATTACTTGCTTCAGTATGTGTTATTTTTACTTCAACATTTCTAATTTGGTTCCTAGTATGATAACTATCTTTTGAGAAGCAATTATTCTATATTTCTCCTTATTACCTGCCCAGTTTTATTTATTCCTCTATACTGAATTTGCTTTGTAAATGAACCTCATCACTGTAGGGCTTTGTAGCTTTCCAAATAATTTGTCTTTATGAGAATACTTTGAGTCAGAAAGGTGCTAAGACACAGATTAAGGTAAAAAATGAGCACCAGACACCTCAAGTAAAAGGGCAACATGCACTTCCCAGTGAGTAGAAGTACATGAAAACTAGGAATCACATGAAAATCAAGAACTAATACCCAAAATGTCTCAAGGCAGGTTTGAACTCCAAAAACTTCTAATACACACACACACACAAATCTGAAGACCTAAGATTCAGCAGACAAATCATCCCATTTTCCCCCACAATCTGCCTTTGCAGTGCCCATCCTGCTCTTGAGGGACTCTTTCCCACGTTCTGAATGAAGATCAGGGTTTAGTGGGCAGCACTAAGAGCTGCCAAACCCAAGCCCTGCCAAGTTCCCAACCTCTGCTGAGGAGAACAGGGAACATGTTTCTAGAAATGCCCCACAAGCACATGTTTTAACAAATTAAATAATTCCTTTCTCTGGCTTGGTCCTAAATGTATTTCTGCGTATAAAATGTCCGTTGAGGTAAGGTTTCCAGAGTGGGTCAAGCTCAGGCTCACTCCCAAGCTGATGAAGATGGATATTCATCAGGGGAATCAATGTGGGCCCAGTAAAGGGCATTCCTCAGCCCAGCTTGTTAGAACACAGCAGCTGCCTGCCAGGAACTTTGCAGCTATCATGGGAGTGTGTAACACCTTCAGGGTTCATACTGAAGTGCCATGTCTTCATTTCAGTCCTTCTCCCAGCTCTTTTTCTGCTTTTCCAGGCTCTCCATTTCCCTATCCTGAATGAGATGTACTGAGCAACATCCTCAGTTTTCCATCAAACGAAGCCATTTGGATGCCGAAACCATTCACCCAGGTTCAGAGAAGCCTCAGAAAAAGATGTAGATCACACCTTTTCCATCCAACACTGGGCTATTTTGGCCTTCAGACTGAGGCACTCAACAGAAGAACTGAAGACTGATGTTTCTCATCTTGTGTTTCTTTGGAATTTCTGCTCATGTTCCTGCTGCTATTAAGATGTACTTTTATTGTGCCCTGGAAGACTGCAACTGCATGCTTTACAATACTGTTATATATTTTAATATTGTGATATTATCTGCTAGATATCATCCTTATTAGACACTAGACAGAGCATTTATCACACTTAAATGCTTCACAGTTCCCAACCCTGAGTGTATTTTTATTAATGTATACAGGTGATAAGAAATACAGAGTACAGCAGAAATTCAACTGAGAACCTACATTACCACCCATTTCAGAGTTTCTATTATTTGTATCCATTGTGATAGGTGATTTGCCCTGAAATGAAATGTTTATCTTGGCCAGCCCTACCTCACAGCAGTAGCCCTTCTGAATGCTTCTTGAAAATACTTACAGATATTATCTGGCTCTTATTCCTCCTTCCCCTGTTAGATTCTAAACAAAGATTTGTTCTTCCAATTCCGTGCTCGGCGTGGGCAGGCTTCTGGAGTGAGGAGTTCCTGTCCTGCCTGTTGCACCCTGCAAGAGGCTCCCTGGTGTTTTCCTAACCCCAGCTCCATTCAGCACCAAGGAGCTCCCTGAAACAGCCCAGCTCCCCCAGGAGAGGGGAGCAGCACACAGAACAGGGATTTTAAACTTGTTAATGCTCAAGAGTCACAGAGAGAGTCAGCAAACAATCACTGAAGCGTCATATTATATTGTCCCTCTCTCTTCCTTTTAGGCAATAGACTGGAATTCCATCTTTGAACAGAACTTAAACATTCAATGACCCTGCTGCATGAAAAATGCCTTTCAAAGGCTCTCTGCAATGATGTGAGGGCTGAACTATTACATTTATTGTGGAAATACATCTGTTTGCTAATGCTAGTGGGCTAGGAACACCCACACTTACCAACTATGCCTAAGAAAAGAAGACTTCTTTCCACACAGAATTTCAGAGTAAATACTACATTTGTAATTTTCAAATTTTACTCTCTTGGACCTGGTTTCTCTCTCCATCTCCCTTAGACTGTAAATTTGGAGCACATGTCTAGAATTTAAAAGGCACAGGATACATCAGGCATGGTTTCTAACTCATCTTCCCAAGTTCCTGCTTGTATGGCACAGCCTTGGATTTTCCATAGCACCACAGGAATAAAACAGTACCACAAAAACCTCCAGAAAAATGAAATTCATTCCAGATCTATTAAAAATCTCATTTTAACTTTATCATAATTCATTAACTGGAAACTGAAAGTTGATCAGGTGCAACACTAACCAGACTTCTCCTAAGTGTGCTGATATGCAACCACAGCATATCAGCACACTTTAGCCTGATCCATGATGTCTTGCATGGTCAAAAACAATATTTCCATAATCAAAATAAAGACTAAACTCAGCAAACTCACTCCCTGGGCCTGGCATTTCCCTCTGCTGTAAGCCTGCCTTGGGATAAAAAAGGGAAAAATTAACTTTGTGTTGAGAGGTGTCCACGTGGTGACTCAGTTTTAAATAAATTGCACTGAGTGCAATCCCTGAGCAGGGACAGCACAGCTGGGGACAAAGGGACAGTGTGATCACACACCCAGCACACCCTGAAGGGTGAAATGGAGTTGGAGCAGATCACACTGACAATTCCCAAAGCATTCAGCCATGCATCCCCCAAGTCCCTCACACCGAGCTGCCATGGGACAGGAAGAGCTTCCAGGACAGGAATAAGGGTTTAGGTTTGTCCAGGGGGAGGAAGAGCCCTGCAGCAGCCTGGGCCAGGGAAAGGGCTGCATGGGGAGCAAAGCTCCTGAGAGCTCACCAAGGGTAGTGGGCATGGAAGTGCAGAAAGCTCTCCCAGTCCCTCCTGAATGTGCTAAAACGCCCTTGGCATTCAAACACATCATTCAATGTTCCAGAAGGACAAAAAGAGAAAGCAAAGGCTTAGCAATTATAAGGGGAAAACCTGCTGGATATCCATCTGCAGTCACATCTCAAGGGCTGTTTGTGATTTTGTTCCCCCATCCCCAGAAGACTCTGGGTTCCCTGGACACACAGAAAGGTGCAGAGAAGGGCAGCAAGGACAAGGGAATTGGGGAAGTTTCTGTGTTTTGCAAAACAACTACGTGTGCATGTGAATGTATGTCCCGAATTAACACTAATATCTCACTTCCTCACACTGAAGTGGCACATTGTGCCCCTGGATTTTAGGAATGTTAAAAAAAAATCCAAAAATCCTTTAAATTAGCAAACCAAAAATCTGTCAAGTGCCTTTAAACAGAGCCACACAGAAAATCCAGTGCTGAAATCCAGCACAGCAGAGTCTGGGAGGCCTTTCTGGGGAATCATCACTCCATCTGTATCCTAGGCTCCCCCAAGAGAGGAGGAAGCTGGGAGAGGGCAGGCAGGCTTTGGTGGAACACACAGCTGGCACAGCTACAAATGCATCCAGTTCCCAAGTGCCAATCCACACAATCCCTATTGTTCCTCCTTAATTCATTTGGTGAGAACTCAAGAAAACCACTCGCACAATGAAGGGTGGTTTCACATTTCCCATTCTGTTTTCATTTACCATTCATATGTTCACATATCTGTGCAGGCAGGGCTGCCCACTCCTTCCCCAAATAAAGAGGAAAAATGGGAGGTCTCAAGCAATTAGCTGAGGTACTCTGCCAGGGCTTAAATGAACCATCTGTTCCAAGGTATGCAGGAGCAGCATGCCTGCAGCCATGAGGCAGCTCTGCAGCATCCAGCCCTGCTCTGGAAAGGTTCTGCCTGCAGATGTTTCAGAATTAAACCCAAAAAGGGCACCAGCATCAGCTTCATCTGCCACACACAGATGAGGCTCAGCCAAAATCTCCTTTGGCTCATGGGATCTGGGGTTTAGCAGAGTGGGGATGGAAATGAACACACAGAACACCCACAACAGGGTGGGGAAAGCCACTCCAAAAAGTTTCCTGAATGCATTGTGCAAAAGGAGATGAAAAATTAAAGGTAAAGCCAGTGGAATTAACAATATTTCACCATGGCACAAAGGGATTCTTGAATGAAGAAATTTGGCCTTTGCTGCTCAACTGCAGCTTTTATCTGGCATGGAAGGGGCAAGCCAAGGGAAGGAGACTGGGGCTTTGTCTCCCCAAACCAGACCTAAAGTGAGGCCACCTCCAGCATCCAGTTCCAGGAGTGTTTGATTCCTACATGGCTGACATGTGTGCATGCCAAGACTGAACATGATCATTAGAACTGTTTATTAGACAAAAGGCTACAGGAGAATGATAATTAATCACTTGGCGTTGATTGAAATTCTTGATGAAATGAAGCATGAGAAATAATTGAATGTAATCACAAAATCCATGAATCATTCATAGAAAGCACATTTATTAAAGCAGAATTCATAAGTAAGATATTTTGTCTGCCTCTTTTTCTCCTCTTTGGATCCTGTCCTGTTGGATGAACAGGCAACTGTTCCTCCAGCACAGCTCCACAGAGCAGACAACAGGAAAACATCCCTTGCAAGAGCAGAACAGCAGTTCTGATATCTGATTTATTACCAAACTCAAGGAGCTTTTGTAAACCAAAAACCTAAAACCTGCTATTTGCCATGAGAATTCAGGAAAACCAAATGGGTTTTATACTAAAAAACATTATAATCTTAGCAGCCTTCAAAATTTGCATTCTATAGGCAAAAAATCTAGAATTGAATCAGGATATATCTTTCTCAATACCAATTTCTAAGGAAAAATGAATAACACAATGTCACAATTTCAAAAGTCTTGGCAGAAGTGTCACTTTAGACACAGAAATTCAGTTGCTGGTGGTTTTATTTAAATTTTAAATCTATCATTAAACACAGAGCCAAGATGAATAAAGCTCCCAGTAGAAAAAAATCACAGACCATATTATCATGGAACAGATATTTAAGAACTGGGATTGGGTTCAAAGGGAACCTCATTTTCTGAAGATTGCAATCAAATAATTTTATATAAATTCTGCTTTTAAATTTCCTAAGTAACAATCAGTGCAACCATTATATGAATTGAATTAATTCCCCTAACACTGATTGATATTCAAGTAAACATGAACTTTGTCCTGAGAGAAGCTGAAATATTTATGTTACAGGCAAAATTGTACTAGTTAATCCCAAATGTTAGATTATATAAAAATCTATCTGTAATCATGTAACTTTCCATTTAGCAAACTAAAAAGTCCAATGTTTCAACAGAATTTCAAAGAGAATTTGTTTCCACTCCCTGCCTAAAATTAAACAAAAATCCAAACCGTGAACAGACAAGGTGCTGATTTATCTGTACAAAAACCTGTTTCAGAATGTCTGAAGTACACAAATAGTTCTGTTGCAGTGGAGGATTTTTACCAGAAAAATCTTACTTATCCTGCTTCTCACATTCCTTGAGAGCAGGAGCAGCACACAAAGCCAGGAAAACAATTCCTCCTGCAAACACTGAAGGCACCGCTGAGATCATGGGTGGGACTCAGGCTGGCAGTGACTGAAACCATCTTCATTTCTGACATTTCTCCTGCATGGAGAAGCACCTTGGCCATGGGACACGGGACCCACAGGGAGTGAGACAAAGCCCCCAACTGCTCCCACTCATGGTCAGCCCAAGCAGGAAGGGAAAATCACACAGCACAACCTCCAACATCCACAAACACCAATTTATCACCCACCAGAATGCAGAGAACTGCCCTGGTACTGCTGCAAAAACCCTGAGCAAAAATCCCTGTGAACCACAAAATATGGTCATTCTAAGTGGCAGCTGAAGGAGTGGAAGGAGGGAAAAGCACACCTGGGAACCTTGTGGAGCCCAGGATTCCCCAGGCAGCAGCATCCTCTCTGCCATGGGATACCTGCACTGCTCCAGGCAGGGATGGGCCAAGAGCAGCCCCAGCACTGAGATAACTGCTGGGCTCTCACAGTCCCTGGCTGCTCTCTTACAGGGCCATTCTCCTCTGCCAGAACAAAAAGATCTAAACTTGAAAGGAGAAAGACTTTAAAAAGTCCCGAGCTTACACATTCCAAAGGAAAAAGCATTGGGCAGGTTTTAATTTTCCATTAAATACAAACTCCAGCACTGTAAATTCATTTCAAATTCAGCTGAACCTTAAAGAGTTTCAGTAACCTACTAAAACAAACTTTTGGAGCAAAATCTGATTGTTGCATCATTATATTTCTGCTGCTGAGCTGCACACCCCCTCACATACCCTCTCTGATATGCACATAAACCCTTAAACAGACAAATGTTACCATGAGATTATTTGAATAGGATGCTCAGAATAGATCTAAATGAATTCTCAGTATGTGACAGTCAGAGAACGTAACAAGTGAACTGTTAATTTTTATTGACACATGTTTTCCTACAGCAATCAATGAAGTGGTGCCACTGAACTCATTCCAGGGAGAGCTGAGGGGACACCCCTGCTTTTATGGCATCCCCAAAAGAGCCACGATGGCAGCAGCTGCTGGGATTTGGGAGCTTTCCAGCCATTGCTGTGAGCAATGATGTGGCACAGGGCCTTGTGCCCCCCTGCCAGAGCATCTCCAGCAGGACACGACGGGTTCGGGCTCAGCCTGTGTGCCGCAGATAAAGACAATACAAATGCAAGCTCCAGGAATAACCTCGTGGAGAGTTTTATCAAACAGACTTTGTTTCCATGCATTATTTATCCACATCTACATTTCAGTGAAAATGGCCTCATTTGAGTTAATTGATGCTTTCCTAGGGGTATTTGTTAGAAATCAGTACTGCACATCCCCTGGTTTATGTTATATTTGTAGCTTTGTGTCATCACAGGTACCCAATAATTATAAGTTCAGCTATTTAAGGCAAATAAATAGCAAATAAAGACTTCATTTACTTGTTTCAATCATCAAATAAATGTTGTGGGCGGTTTTTTGCAGAAGTCTGAGTAAAAAATGTACTGCTCTTTTGGTCCTTCCCCTGCTATTATTTCTGAACCAGTGCATTTATTTAAGATGGAGTGTTCCACAGTGTTAAAAAAACAAAATGAGATAGCTCAGAAATTAAAAATTTAACTTGTGAAAGATGCTGCTATAACTGGAATTCATAAGGATTTAATAAAAGTCTTCATAAAGTTCTTTTAGTATTACAACAGCAATTATTCCTTCTCTTCCTCATCAGTGACCTCCCCTTCACTTGCACAGTGTGTTATTAAACAAAGCAGCCCAGTTTTGTAGGGAAAAAAACCCCCTTGTCCAGGCTTAATGGACCCTGTGCCACCCCACTGCTTCACCCCTCTCCAGTTCCCTTCCTGCCCCACCACATGCCAAAGATTAAGGTTTTTCCCCAGGTTGTGGGTTCATTCAAGGCAGACATGAAGGTGCAAAGGGATTTATTCCCATTTCTGGCCAATTGTACCTGATGCCCCTCAAGAAAAAAGCCTCAGCTATGTCCAGCATGGCTCAGTTGAGCCAATTTATTATCTCTGGTCATGTAGCAGGGGCAAGGAGGCAGCACTGATGATGCTTAAGGAATAATTCTTGCAAAATTAGAGCTCCTAAATGTCAAATTAAGGCCAGACAGAAGTAAAAATACAAATCCATACTTGCAGCTTTTGAGAACCCCACATGGGAATGAAGTGATGGACTCACACGTGCCTGGTGCCCATGGCTGTGCTCTGATTTCACAGCCTGCTGCCCTGGAGACTGCAGGGGCCTTCAGCTACACTGGCAGGAGCCAGGAAATGTGGGAGTGTGGGTGCTGGGCTACCCTGTGAGGGCACAGGAGGGAATAGGGGCACACAGAGCACACCCCTTCTCCAGGGGGAGAGCCCTTGTGACAGTGTTCACTGGGATTCTTGGATGAGGGAAGAGACGAGAATGTTGACTCCATGTTTCAGAAGGCTTGATTTATTATTTTATGGTATATATTACATTAAAACTATACTAAAAGAATAGAAGAAAAGGTTTCATCAGAAGGCTAGCTAAGAATAGAAAAAGAAAGAATGATAACAAAGGTTTGGTCTCAGACAGAGAGTCCGAGCCAGCTGACTGTGATTGGCCATTAATTAGAAACAACTCTACAAGACCAATCACAGATGCACCTGTTGCATTCCACAGCAGCAGATAATCAATGTTTACATCTTGTTCCTGAGGCATCTCAGCTTCTCAGGAGGAAAATTCCTAAGGAAAGGATTTTCCATAAAAGATGTCTGTGACAAGCCCTGGAATGGGGCACACAGAGCTGCCCTGGAGCTGAGCAGGGAGGAGAAGCTCAGGAGGAGGAAGCAGGGAAGGATTTTATTTGCATTTATTTGCACCCAACCCTTAGTGCAGGGCACAGGGCCTGGGTACATTGGTACATTGTGTGTGGTTTCACAGCAGGGTCACAGGGGGTCAATCCAATGTGGACATTTCATGGTTGAAGAGCACTCTGGTAGGAGATGGCAAGGGCACAATGGCTCCTCATGATCCTGCATGGGGCAAAACCTTCTGCATTTGTTTCCAGCCTGCCCTCCCTACAGCAAACCTGCTGCCTTGGCCTACCTTGCAGCTTTTGCCCTCCTCCCTTCTCTGCAGGCCCCTAGAGCTGTGGAATTCTGGAAGGTTGCCTCCCAAGCCTCCCAGCACAGCACCATCTTCTCCCTCATGCTCTAAAATGCAGCATTCTCAGTGCAGGAGGAAATGCTGCTCTCCTGCTGTTGTTTCCAGCCTGACAATGGACATTTGGGCATGAATGGATCTGCTGGAGCAGCATACAATACCTCCTGTGAAACCTCCTTGCATTTCCCTGGGAATAAGATGACAAACTGCAGTGTGTGCTTCCAGCCCAGCCTGTCACAGTGGGGGTGGCTGCCACAAACCTCCTGTCCCCTGACCTGTCAGGGCCAGGGTGGCAAAAAGAAAAAGGAGCGGGAACATTGGAGCTGCCCACAAAAAGAACTTAAATAAAGGGTGAAAACAACAAACAAGAGAAGCTGTGCACAGTAGGAGGGGCAGGATCCAAAGACCTGAAACACAAGAAACAATACCTACACTTGGGGGTGGAACATTCTAGAACTACAACCATATAGGGGAAACAAGTAACCAATAGGAAAGAAAAACTTGGACAAATTATACATATACATACATATATACATATATACATACATATATACATATATATATATATATACCTGTTTTATATATATACCTAACACTTAAGGCTTATAGGGGAACTCTGGCTCACCCTAAATTAAACAAATGATTCCTAGGGCTTGAAACTAATGCCTGGGTCTTCTCTGGTAAAATCCAGCTGAGTTTGAGTCCCAGCAGGGCCAGTTTCCACATTAGCCTATCTGCTTTGTCTTCACACCCCCCAGAACTGTTCTGTACCTGTCACTTCCCATACAGAGCAAAGATTCAAAGAAGTTCAGTGTTTGTATCTCTAAGGGGATGAGATTCATGACAAACACCTCGTTTCACCTGCAAGGCAGGGACAGGCTGTGCTGCTTTGCATTCAGGCTGTATCCAAGCCTTGCAGGGAGGTTTTCCTTTCCTGGTCTGAGACTGGAGCACCACAGAGCACTGTCCCACTGCAAAAATGCCATCCTGCTTTATCAGGGCTTTTTTCCCTTGCCCTTTTGAAGGTTGGAGCAGCTCTCAGCTGCTGACAGGTGCTGTGCCCAAGCACCAGGCAGGATTCTGCCTGTGGTGGTGGCAATGGAGCTCAGGAAGAACCTTCTACCCATCCTTCCCACAGCTCCTGTGCTGCACACCACTCCAGGGGCTGAAAGGGATGCATCCCTGCTTCCTGCAGCTGGGAATGCTGCTGCCTCCTGCCAGGGCATCACTTTGGGTGCAGGGGAGGAATTCTGCCTCAAAGCAGAACCCAGAGATGGACTAAAGGAATTGTACTGTTGCTGAAGATTATCTGTATTCCCTTTGGCTCCAGTGAGGATTCAGTACCATCTTTAGGGACTCCTACAAACTGGGGAAGTATCTCATTTTACAGGGCTGATTCTGGTCATACTGAAACTTTCATAAAGGGGGTGAGGAAACAAAGAAGTGGCCCCTGCATTCAGAAGTATTACAAACATTTCTCTTCTGTAAACAGGGGCAAAAGCTTCCATGAGGCTCACCACATCAGTATCCAGGGGGTTACTGCTTTTCCTCCTTTTTATTTTGAAGGACAGAAATGGAAAATAGTCTTCTTACAGTCCGCAGAGTCCAAATCAGCAAAATAAGTTCAATACTATTCATACAGCTACATATTTGCCTCAAAAAGTGAAGAATGCATTCCTGATAATGGCAAATCAGAAATAGAAAATAAAAAGTCTAATTCTGAACTTGTTCTCTTTATAAATAAATTGCAAGAAGATAATGCATTTCTCCTATATTTTCTAGTGGAAGCGATGCTGCTCCCAGCAAAGCAATGAAAGCTGCAATATTAAACTTGCTGCTTACTCATCAATTTTCATGTGAGAGTCTCATTGGCAAGAGGCCCAGGCACAGAGAGGATGCTATTGTAATCACTATTCCTACCCCAAACAATGTTGACTATTTAATTATTAAAGTATTTCTTTCTAAGTAGTTATTTTCAACCACTAGGTCTGACAGAACTGAGAGAACTCCTCTGTGCACAGGTTTGCTCAAAAAAAGGTTGATCGCTGAAAAATAACTTCAATTTCCATGTTTTAAGCTGGCTGTGTCCTTAAACACAAATTCAGTTCCTGTGCCAGCAAGAAGCTGATATGAAGCATTGAACTTGTTATCAGACAATGAAAAAGCTGAAGTTCCACATCTCGTTCCCAGTTTCAGCCATATTTTCTCTCATGTTGCATTTTTCATTCCCCAGTTAAGAGGCAAACAATATTGAGAGTATTCACAAAGATTTGGAAAACTATTTCTGCCTATTGTGAAAATAGGCATTTGTTTTTGCCTGACAACCCTGTGTGGCTTGGTGATAGGCAGGAGAAAAGAGAATTAAATGCACAAGTATGTTATTAATAGACAAAAGAGTTTGCTTTCAGTGCTTTCTGTACCTGCCACGTAATTTTTAATCTGGGTTTCATGCATGCAATCAACATGGAAAGGGAAGTTTCCAAGCATCTAAAATGCTTTATTTGCTCATGTCCTGCTGCCTGGGTCACTGTTGGAGGTGCTGCTCCTGCTCCAGGTGACAGCAAAGGGCTCTCACAGCAGCCCTGGCTCCAAACCTGAGCAGGACATGCAGAATGCCAGGACCTCCATAACCACAGAGATCTATGGCAAAGAGCTCAGGCTGCAATGCCTCTGTAGGGTAAGAATCTTATTCCTTCAGTGCATTCAAGTATTAAATTAGTTCAGCCTCTGAAGGTAGTGGCCACTGTCCTTACAAGAAAATATGTCATTTCAGCAAACTCCACTGTTGCCAAAGAGCCTCATTTATCCTGGTATTAATCTGGAATAGACTCCTCATTTCAGGCCTCCTTGGACTGAGCAATTCCAGTAACTAACTCAGCTCCTGAGCCATTTTGGGTGTTTGGGGTCTTTCAGCAACAGCTGAGCAATGTCCAAAGCTCACAGCATTTTAACAACCCTCACTCAGCTGTGCTGCAGCAACAACCAGAGTATGAAATAAAAGCTCTAGGCACTCTTATTAGCACATATATTATAATTACTACATTTGCAATGGGTTTAAGCTTATCTCAAGCTGTCAACTCGTGCCTTTTGTGTCGTTGTGCATTCTGCTGTGTGAGCCTGTGCAGTTGGGCAGTGCCAGGCACACAACATCAATCCTGAATAAACAGGAGGTCACAGCACTCACGTCCTCAGAGCTATTACAGAAATTGCAGGCTTCATCCCATCTCAAATCCCAGTGCTCACTTAAAAGCTCCAACCATATAATTAAATGTAGGGCAGCTTAAAAGTGGACAATTCTTTTCAGGCTTTGCACAGCGCTCCTCGGTGAAGCCTTCAGCAATTCTGCTCTTTTATCTCCAGGGCTGACAGATGGTTGTCAAAACCAGGGGCTTGCTGGCAAAAAGTTTTAAGGCAGAGAAAAAGGTACAACAGTGTAGGAGGAGATACTTAAAAGAGAATAAATCTCTAGCTTGCTTTCTTCAAAGCTAGAATCCCTCCCCTGCCTCAGACACACTGAGGGTGAGTTTAACCCAGGGTAACTCTTCTGTAGTCTAATGGCCTTACACCAATGAGTATTTTGACCCAAACTGCTTGAAGACATGCCTGGAAAAATAACCTTCTGTTTTGCTCACAGTCCTGCTGCACAGAGGGAAATCTTTCTTGTCACTCCCTCCAGCTCTCATGTCTTGAGTTTAGGAACTCTCCTGCTCCCTTCAGCCCCAGCAGTGACTCCTCAAAGAGCAGGCTGGCTCAGCCTGCCCTTTGCTCCCATGGATTCCTCTCTCAGATGTGTTGCTGGGGGTGTTGGGAGAGCTGCCCTTGGCCTTGGGGTCCTGCCACGGTTCCTCTGCTCCTCTCAGCACAGAGGGACCAGCACAGGACATGAATTCCTGCTGTTCTCACAGCACAGGACATGAATTCCCTGCCTGGGGGCAGGTGTGCTCACCTGGGCTCCACTCCACTGCCTGCTAACGAAGCTCAGGGGCACTCAGTGTGCTCAGGGTATTTCCTGCAAGGAAAACTCTTCCTGGGACATGGAGGGGAGAGGGGAGCACCAAGGAGGAAAATGGAAACCTGGCACATGGGGAAAAGCACAGGAACAGACACGCTGGGGTGTGGCTTCACAAAGAACAGCCCAGCTGGTTCCTCACTTTGCTCCTTTTCAACCCAGACCTGTTTTCATCTCAATGGAATTGCCTTTTGTCCACTTAGCACAACTAAATCAACTCTATACAACAAATGAAATCATATTCATTTGCCATTCTTCAGTGTATGAATTTAAGTATATTTAATAGTTTTAGTCATTAAACTGTTCTTGAAATTGCTTTAGTGTGAACAGACTATTCTCATTTAAATTCCCTTTTACAGTAACCTATACTCTTTTCTTATCTTTCAAAGGAAAAACCCCAATGTGTTCTTAGTGTTAAGTATTCAGATATTCATTATCAATCTATTCTAGGAGACATCTACACATCTTTTGCTGCAAAATCAAATAATAATTTAATTACTGAAGGTTAGAGTCTGCCTAATCTAGCTGTATTTTTTTAGTCGGTGTAAAAACCAGTGAGACACTGCACCACTAAATGAGAGAATCCAATCCATGGCAATAACTAAGAAACAACATTCAAACTGAAATAAAAAAAAATCAAGTGGACACCTAAATGTCTCATATTGAGACAAGTTTTCTATTTCAGATATTTTATCATTATGCAGTAGGAAAAATGCATTTTCTACCCCGTTTAGCATTCAGCTAATTTTCAGGCCAAAGGAAAAAAAAGACAAAACCAAACATACCCAAAGCACAAAGGTCCTTTGTACTGGACAATTTTCATTTCCACAAGGAATTTCCATGTAACTCCAGAACTTGAAACATTTAGAAGCAACAGATTATCCAAGGTATGAGCTATAACCAAGAAAAGAATCCACATTTAGGCACTTGTTACTCACTCCCTTTTGCTCTCTCCCCTTTTGCAGTTCATGGCTCTCCTTCCCCAGCACTTTCACTGCAGCCACATCTGCTCCGGATCCCGTGCTACCACAGTGACTAACCCACATTACTTCTGTATTACTAAAAGAAAATTCCATGTTTTCCACATATATGGGCACGATGTAAATCTCTCATGTCATCAGCAGGATGATTTAACCCAAATTCACACCAGCTTGATTTTTTGATTCTTGATACAAATGTCTCTTATTCATGCAAACAGATCAAACTTGAGGAAGACTCCATTCCCCACATCTGTGCCCAGGACTTTTCAGAGATGTGTGCAAACAAGGAATAACTCTGTGCAGCACTTATCTCACTCTCAGAGTAGCCTGTCAGTCTGGATGTGTCCATCATAACCAGCACAGCAGGCTCTCCATTGCCCACAATTCCTGGGAATCCTGCACAGTCAAGTCCAGAGTCCAATTGGTGGTGGTAGCAGGACAAACTCTCCTGCCAGTGCCAGGGGGAGTGCTGAGTAACGGAGAGAGGAACATCTTATCCTGGCCCTGCAGCAGGTTTGAACAACTTTTATTACTTTAGAATTAGATTCCATCTCCCTGCTCTCCTCTTTTTTTTTTTACCAAAACACAACTCAGAGTTTTCAGCCCCCTTGGGTACAGCAGAGTTGCACGGCCTGTGCTACAAGTGGGACACCTGAGGTGACACCTCGTGCCTTCAGCCTCTGGGACAGAGATGAGACGTAGGATATGGGGCTGGAGCAGTGATTTCTGCTGCTCCAGAGGAAAAGAGCTAATTCCTGGCTCTCCACAAGAGGAGCAACTCCATTCCCCAGCACCCCACAGACACAGCTGACACTCTGCTCTCTGCCACCCAGCCCTGGCCACCCTCCCTTCCTCAGTCACACATTAAATTGAACTGAATAAGCTCATGGTTTCTTGATTCCCAGCTGGGAGTGCTTTCTTCTTCCAGACACCTAGAACTGCACATATTTCTGAGCAGCCCTTCCTGCTAACAAACAAAGCCCAGGAATATTGCCATGAAGGCATCCTGTGCACTGAGCTCCAGCCCTGCTCCTGACCACATTCCCACTGCTGAACAGGGGAGAGCAGAGCTGGAGCTGGGGCAGCTCAGTCAGACCAAAGGGGAACTGGCACTTCTGATGCTATTACACAGCAAATTCTGAAACCTTGGGAGGAATGACCTGTAAAGGAAGGACCTGTAAAGCAGGACCAGTGGGCTCTGTTCACCCCTCAGATGAACAGAACTTTATCTGTTGGGGTCTCTGTTTGTCACAGTGACCCCAAGAAAAGTTCCAAAGTCTCTTTTCCCAGCCCAGCACTTGAAGAAGCAGTCAGGGCTCTTCATTTCTGTCTCAAGGTTATTTATTGTTCCTTATCTATAAAATTCTTTCTCCTGCCCTGCCCAGGTCTATCCAGCAGGACAGTTCCAGGCACTCTGCCTGCCCCCAGGGCAGTGTTATGGCTTTATACTAAAAACTACGTGTACAATGTTTACAATTACTTTCCAATCCCTATCACCTATGTTAGACAGTGAGCTTCTACTCTAAACCAATATAAAAGTGCCACCATCACAGCAGAAGATGGAGGCCAAGAAGAAGAAGGAGAAAGACTGGACGCACCCAGATTCCTCCATCTTGCCTCCTGAACCCCCATACCAGAACCCCAAAATCTACTTTTCCACCTTATAATAAATTCACTATCATTCTACCTTAACTGTCGTAGCTTGCAGATCTCCATCCAAGGTTGGTTATTTGCTCTGTGGGTCATAATCAAACCCACAGGGGCATCTTGGGCTCTGTGCCAGGGTCTCTGAGCCCCCTGGCAGGGTCTGGGCTGCTCAGGACAGCCAGAGGAATGTGCTGGCTCCTAACATTTATCTGTATACTATATTATGTGTACACTCAGCACACAGCCCTGGGCAGGCCTTTCAGAAAGCAGCTCCTCCTTTAATAAAGCAATTAACCAAATTCAAACCATCACCCATCCCTTCCAAGTTATTTTTGCCACTGGAGACATAAATGATGAAAACTTCCCAGCGCTGTTTGCAAATACTGAGCTTGAATTTTCAAGTTAGGCACCAGTCCATGGAAACAAACCAGTGCAGAACAGAAATCCTTGTGATGTATCCAAACATCCTGCAGGCAGCAGGTGTCCTCTCAACTGGTGTAGCATCATTCACACACTTACAAGAAAAAACCTTCTCATGTAGTGGATATGGGCAGCAATTGAAAAGAGTGGTTCTGTCACTGCTCACATGCTGTTCACCCTGCACCTAATGGCCAAAGGCACCTGGGAGAGCTCAGAACACTCAGTATTTGGGAATATAAGTGAGCTGGAAGCTGGGTAAGCCAGAAGTAACAGCTGATATTCATCTTCATTCTGATTCCCAGGGAATTAATACTGAAGAATGTATATTACTAAGATTTGCTAATTTGGGATTTCTTCTTTTCTTGGTCCTTCACTGTTCTTCAAATATCTTTGGAAAAAGACATATTCTTCCTGTCAGAATTTAACATCTTTGTTTCAGCAGAGAGCTGAAATTATCACAAGGGCAATAAATTAAACTCTTAGATTTTTGAAAACCAGAAGGGAAAAACCTGAATTTAGTAACAAGAGACAAATCCCTTCTTGCCTCCCTCACCTTTATTTATTTCTTTAAGAGAGAGCAGAATCTCTGATAGTCTGTCTTTCCTGTTCTATTTACAGAACAGGGTTGGTGTCTCCAGACTCATTCCTTTGGCATTCTCCTTGGGACACACTACAGCTGGCAAGATAGAAATCTCATTAGGAAAATATTTCATCTTATGGAAATGAAAAGTCAGATGCATAGAAGCACAAACATGAGCTGTATCTGTATCCCAGCAGCCAGGAAATCTTCAAGGAAACCTCTGAACCAGAGTAACAAAGGTAAATGAAAACTAGAAAATGGATTTAGGAACCAATATTTATTTTTTTCAGAACACTTGAGATTGTTTTTGAAGATAAAGCAGCATTTTAATTTAAATTAATAATTAACACCTTGCATGTGACAGCTCTCTCCAAAATCTGGGGTGTATGGTAGAGCCCAGTTATGTTTCCTCTGACTGCTGCTATCACTTAATCGCTTGGAATCTTCTTCAAAACACTGGGAATTGATGATCTCAGAAAACTGGTTTAGTATTAAGTGTCAACAGAAGAAAGATTAAATTATGATTAGGTAAACATAAACAAATCATAGACTCTGCAGCGGTGGCTGCTGTGCCTGCCTGCCAATTTGCAATCAATTTTCCAGTAATCTCCCTGGGCCTTTCTGCAATTTTCCTGCCACACACCTGGCATGGTCTGCAGCCCTGAGCCTGCTGGGCACTGCTTGTGTCACCTCTAACAAATCCTACGTGCTTTTCTGATAACATCAGCTCAAAGGGAATCCTGAGAGCACTCCAGGTCCCACTGATCTCACCCAGGTGGCAAAGCCAGCAGCAAAGCCAGGTGAAAAGGACTGCAGGTTCTCCAGGAGGAAGGAATTATGCAAGCCCTTCCCATGGACTCCATTTCAGCAGCACATGAGGTATATTAAAAATTATTCAGTGTTCATTCCTCAAAAAATAAGTGTTGGGGAAGATGAAACAGGAAAGCCTTATAAATATGATTGTCGGGCAAAAGATTTTGAGAATATGGAAACTATAAGTGAGATTGAAATGAAAGCAAGCTTTGAGATATCTCAGTTACTGAACAGCTGGAAAACAATGGTGTGGCCAGCTGAAGGTGATCCCCTTTTGATGGAACAACACCTTCTGCTTGCAGACAGGCCCAAGGGTCAGAGCAGACCCTACAGCTTGGCAGAAGGGGCCAAAGAGGAGTTTTTAGGGTTTAAAATGTAACACAGTGTGGTAATGTAATGATTCTTATAGGCTGTATGGAAATGCCATAGGATTTGTATATTGTACTAGATTGGTTAGTGAGAATCAGAATATTCAACACAGAAGACGATTTATTGTATTGTAACGGGAACCTCGCTCTCTTACCCTTTTATTCCCTTACCTTCTTACTCTCTTACCCTCTCATCCTCTCTCACCCTCTCTTCTCTCAGGCCTGCCCCAAGCTGTGGCTGCAGCTCCCAGCAGGGCCCTGCACCCAGGCCCTGTGCAATAAACCCCAAATCCCAGCAGGGCCCTGCACCCAGGCCCTGTGCAATAAACCCCAAATCCCAGCAGGGCCCTGCACCAGGCCCTTTGCAATAAACCCCAAATCCCAGCAGGGCCCTGCACCCAGGCCCTGTGCAATAAACCCCAAATCCCAGCAGGGCCCTGCACCAGGCCCTTTGCAATAAACCCCAAATCCCAGCAGGGCCCTGCACCCAGGCCCTTTGCAATAAACCACAAGTTCCTGACCTGGCTGCAGAGATCTCTGCTCTCCAACCGTCCCGATCGTCCTACCCACCGATGCTCCTACACATAAGGAATGGAATTTTGATGGTGCAAAACCCCACTGAATTTTTCCTATTCTGAATATATAGTGCAAACAGAACAATTGTCAGCTGCATTACTGACTTTATACCTAGCACAGGATCATGGAATGGTTTAGGGACCCCACTCCATGGGCACAGCAAAGGGAAAACTTCATGGAAGCCTCTCAGGAAAAGCAAAAGAGAAAACTGCAGAAATTTAGTGACCCTAAACAAGTGCACTGGAAGAAAGGATCCATTCTGAAAGGGCACAAAGCTTGGAGGATGATTTCCATGGAGTCTCAATTTAATCTATTTTCATTTTCTGTGGTCTATTTCCATTCCTCTTGCTTAGAGCCCCAGACATTTCAGTAATTTCTGTTTCTCAACACCAAGGAAAAAAAAATTCTATAATTCTACTTTAAAGTCCTGGTAAAATTGTGTTTCAATCATCACAGGGAAAAACTTAATTTATTCCCAGGCCAAAAGGAGCACAGGGTGCACTCAGAGTGCATTAAAGTTCCATCAAATGGGCTCCATACTCAGCTCTGCAGGAGCCTATTGATCATTGCCAATAAATGACCATTAACTGAGTCTCCAATTAATCCTTTAATGCAGCAAAAGCAAGTGTTCTTGTCACCACAAGAGAAGAATCCTTCTGCACCGCTCCATCTAAACAGCAAAGCACAAAAGACTGGCCACAAATTATATTTGAAGAAGAAAGGAAAATATCTACTTCCAACAGAGAGGGATTTCTATTTTTTGTTTAGAAGATTATCCACCAAATTTCTGTTACAGGTACAAGTAATAATTTTATTACTGGCCATACAGCCCAGTATGGCCAGTAATAAAATTATTCTTATGGAAGACAATTTTAAAAAATATATTTAAAATAACCAGCTATTTATAATCAAAGTGAAAATATAGAAAATTAAGAATTTTTTTTCAAACTATTAATTATGTTGAAAAAGAAAAATAGGAAGTCGAGATTCCATTATTCAGCCAACACTTGTGAGGTTTCTGCTTCAATAAGGTCTGAGGATGCCATCACCCTGAGAGTTTTGAGAAGCCACCAAAGAGTCCTGCTCCAATGGACATTAACCTTAGTCCAGCTGTGCCTCTCAATGGCCAAGCTGGGCTCATGTCAGTCACTGCTGCAAATCAAAAACCTCATGGACCCTTCCCAGCACAAAACACAGCAGAGAAGTTCAGTATAAAGATCACATTAGAAAATTCACTCTATTGAATTATTGAACATTCCTCTTTAACACTGTGCAGTCACCCAGGACAGGGGGGTGGATTGGAGAGCACAGACAACCACCACTGGTTATTTCTGATATTAAAGAATAACTTTAAATACTCAGAAGAAAAGAAACACTGGAAATGGAACAACCTTCAGTATTTGCTGTTAAGTAATATTAAGTGACAAACTCAGTACTTATCATTCTTTTTTACCTGCTCTAATACCACTGTGACTGACATTTTTCCATTTCCACAGCGTCAAGTCTGTAATGCTTAAAATATCTTGTGAAATACAACGCTCAACTTTGTCAACTCCTGAGTTATCAGCATACAGGGAAAATAATGCCTGTGTCATCAGCAACCTTGTGTGTCACCCAAGGGTAAAACATCCTGCATTCTTCCTTTTCTCCACCTGCTTGATAAATTAAAAAACACAGGCACTGCTCATCAGTTTCCCAGAATTATTTCTCTCACCTCCATGGGCTAGCTCAAGAGTAAGAATGAGTCTGAGGTGTTTGTGTGCTGCAAACCAACCTGCCCAGCTGGATCCACTCAGACCCCTCTTGCTGCTGGGACACACGACAGGCACAGAGCAGCGCCAGTTGTTTTTCCACAGCCGAGTAAAAAAGGTTCCTCTGTGAGCTAACAGATAATTCCACCCACTTTTCCCTGGGAAAAAAGAGTGAGAATGCCATCCCTGCCAAAGGCTGCTTTCCCAGGTCTAAGTGCTTTATGCTGCATTTTCCCTCACCTTTTGTCAGAGGATGCAGCTGGGGACAACAGGAGGAGGGGGAAAAATTAAAAAGAAAATTAAAAGAAAAATATCATTTTCCCCAAAATTCTCATGTCCCTCAGGACAAGAGAAAATTCTCATGTCCCTCAGGAGGGGACATTGTTGATAACAGCTATTGAATGTCACTGCATGGCTGATAAGAACTATAACATCCCATTGGGAGATGTGAGCCCAGAGGGAGGAGCCAAGCGTTGTTACCCAGATATAATCCAGAGGTTTTTGAAAGACCAGCATGGCTTTCTCCATGAGATTCCCCAGAGGAACAGCAGCTGCCTCTTCCACTGGATCTTCAGAGGAAGAATACATCCTTCTCTACAGGACCCCCTTTGCTCCAACAGAGCCAAACCTGACACTGCAGGAGGGCTGCAGCCACAATTCCAATGGGACTGCTGCCAACACCCTGACCCACAGGGTGTCAGGTTGGGTTCTGACTCTGTCAGTGTTGTTCTAGTGTACTGCATTGTTTATTTTATCCTTTTAGTTTTTTCCCTTCCCTGTTAAAGAACTGTTATTTCCTGCTCCCATATTTTTGCCTGAGACCCCCTTAATTTAAAATTGATAGCAATTCAGAGGGATGGGGAGGGTTTGCATTCTCCATTTCAGGGGAGGCTCCTGCCTTCCTTAGCAGACTTCTGTCTTTCCAAACCAAGACACCCTGCAAGCACCAAGAGCTGGGAAAACAAGGAAAATCTTTAGAGCCTCAGCCCTGCTGAGGCCCCAAAGCCTCCCAAAGCTTCTGTGGCCCAGCAGCTGTGCAGTGAGTTTATCCTATTGCAGTGAGTCTCAGGGGAGCACGTTTCATTTCAGTCCCTGAAGTTAACACCATTAGAAGATACATTTCCTTGATGATTAAAAATTAACCACAGAAGTATTTCAAAGCTTTTGAAATAACTCCGAACTAATGAAGGACTAATTGCTTCACTACATGTCTTCATATAATAATGTATAAAAAATTGGTGTCAACTGTCTTATGTCAACTCCTGCATCAGTTAATTACATGTTTGCCATCAGTCATCCACAGCCACAATTAAAACAGGAGAATATTGTTATAATTAGTTTTCTGGTTTAAAGCAAGAGCCAGCTGAAGGAGGTGTTAAAACTTGTTTTACCTTTTTCTTGTTGCTAAGGTGCCACAGTCATTAGCATTATTTTAGGAATCAGCTCATGGGCAGTTGGCTGAAGGGAATTAAATCTCTGAGCCTTGATTCACCTTGAGAAAACTCTTGGACTTTGCAAATGTAAGCTCACAAATTCCAATTTGTTCTCTTTTAGCTTTTGAAATATCATGAGCAACATCTAGTTATTTATCAGATTAAATGCACTGAAATCTCTTGTGGCAAAAAGTCTAACACATGAAATGAGCAGGCAACCACTGCCTATTGTGGAAATAAAAACCAAGTAGGAGGAGAGGAGGAACTTTCATCCCCCCTGACTGAGGGGGAAAATCTGCATATCAGAAGTTTGAAATCAGATGTAGCAACTGCCCAAATGCCATTTGAGCCCTACATTGTGAGCAAATTCCATGGGAACAGCTCCACTGAATTCCCTGAGTTTCTTACACAAAGAATTAGCTTGATTTTAAAAGCTGGTTTGCTTTGTTGGCTTTTGGTTATTTTTTTAAAACCAAGTATTAATACATCACAGCATCTCTATCTCAGCAGCTTCCTGAATACAAATAAGCATTATTTCAAGGAAAAAAAGCCCTGGTCTTTTAGAACTAGAGCCGCTGCTCTCTGGATCCAAACTGAGGTTAGTGCTCCAGCAAGGCTGAAGTCAAACCCAGCTGACATTGAACAGGTAAAGGGAGACAGAGAGAACAGCAGGAGCTGTTCCAGAGTCAAGGGATAAGGCAAGGCAGCATCTTGGACCTTTAAACATTCCCTTCCAACCTTCCAGAGAATGAAATCCTTACAACAGAATAGAACACAGCATAAGGACAAAGGGGATAAACATCAGCAGGCAGAGCCTGTCTCACATTTTAACCCATCCCCAGCTGAAATCCAGAAAAAGCAGTTTGGTCACCACAAGCATAGGAGAACTTGGTGGGTTCCACTGCAGCACAGCCAGAGCATCCCAACCCTGCATGTTGGGCCATTCCACACCACCTGACGCACAGCAGCTGCTCAGGTGCCATTTCTTGTTGAAAATGAGTTTGAAACTTTCAAAAAGGATGGAAAAATATCATCAGAGTGTGGGGAATGTCAGAATGAGGCCAGGGGAAATCCCTGGTGTGACTGAGCACACGACAGCCTCAGACACTCACATCCCTCAGCCCACTCCTGGCCATTGTCTAACACATTCTTGTTGAAGTAAGGTTTCAAAATCAGAAACATGATTAGGAAAGTTGTTTAAAGTGCTCCTCTCAGCCTTCCCTCATGTTTTAAAAAGCTTCTCTGAAGAGAAGGGTTTAAAAAATCATGAAGAAGCTTTAAACACTAAACATTGTCTCTATTTAGAGTTACAAATTATTCATTTTACCTTCAGAACTGTACATTCACTGTGAAGGTACAGTACATAAATCAGTAAGAAATATGCTCTTACTCTGCAAGGCTGCAATTCAGTAATTTGAATCCTTTTTAGGGAAAATACACCAGTTTTTGTTAGTAGGGCCCCAACAAAAATGCCATTTTAAAATTTGTGTATAAAGATCCATAGCCCTGGCTGGGATTTGTGCTTGCCATGGGGCACTGAGGGTGTTGATTCCCCAAGGGAGCAGTGCAATCCTGCCTTTGGTTCTGCTGTTGAGGATGGAATTTCACACAAAATACATTGATGACAATTCTTTGTTGGAAGGATCTAAACAGAGGAAACTTCTTGGAAAAAAACCTCTGATGGCCAACGTTGCAACAGTGAAGCTGAGGAGAGTTTTGACATCTTCATTTATGAACCCAAAGTCAGATGATTCTTCTTTTTCTCTTCCTTTTTTTGTATTTTTTTTTCTTTTTTAGCATGCAAGTCATAGAAGTTGTGCCAACAAGAACTGCCAAAAAAGTGTGCTGAACCAGTACAGGCTCTACAGAGAGCCCTGGAAGCTGCAGACACATTAATCAAAATGGGTTTTATAAGCTGAGAATATACAATTGAGGGAGGGGAGAACAGAAAAAATGAATGTCTTTGCTCACTGCTTGACAAGGTAAGAACCTCATGCCACCACAGCCAAAAAGCCAGAGATGAATCAATCTTTATTTAAAAAAAAGACATCATTGGTATGTTTATAAAACTGAAGAGATGTTAATAGCTTATGCCATTGGGTTGCAAAGGGGAACACAAGAGATTTAAAACCAAACAAGCAGAGCTGCAGTGTCCCTGTGCCCGGGCAGCTCCAGGGCTCAGGGATTTGCAGTGTGGGCCATGCCCTGCTCCAAGGCTGCAGGGGCAGCTGGAACAGCTCCCAGTGCCTTCCAGTGCCTCCCAGTGCCTCCCAGTGCCACTGTACCCACTGCTGCTGGGGGAAAGCCAAATCAGGGGCAGAATGAACATCAAAGCTTGTGCAGTAAACCACGTTAAACACATCCAGCACTTCCACCAGCAAAACTGCCTTGGATTGCAAAGCCTTACTCCATCTCTCAGTAACTTGAATTAACTTGAGTTTAATACCTGTCTCTGAATGAAGAAAGAGAGAAACAAATACACACAGAGAGATTTAATAAATTAAGCTGGAAACATCCCCAAATTAATGCAGTTCACAGAAGTGGGAGGAAAAAAAAGAGAAAATACATCAATCATTTAATGTCATGTATAATGGAGTTGTGTCAAAATAGATCCAAGATGGGTCATTCAACTACCCGGCTTAAAAATCCTAATAGTCAATAAATACAATAGTTGTCCCAACTTGCCTTGCTTTTAATTGGTAAGTCCTTTCAAGCAAACATCACGAAACAGGCAATAAAATTTCCTGTGTATTTCTTCTGAGAGCAGTTTCAAAGAGCTGTTTATTGCTAAGGAACAATTTGGTGACTAGAGCTCAAAATATACAATAAAATTAAAAATTATGATTAGGTAAAACACAAATATACACCATCTTAAAGGTCATCTTTTCCCCACCAAAAAAGCAGAAACCTCATAAAAAACCAAGCCTGCCCTATATTTTTTATTTATTTACATACCTGACTGCATCTGCTGTCAAGGTTTTGGGGTTTTTTTCCCCAAGAAACATCTGCTTCCTGATATTTGGAATTATCAATTACAAGTAAAAGTCCTTGGTGTCAAATGTCAAAAATGTCAAAAATGTCAAAAAACTGCTGCAAATATTAAATGCTGATTTTCATGTCCTTCGATAAAAACTAGAAATATCATCAGTAAATATATAGTTTGAGATTTATCAGTCCAGTCGTGGTCCTGTCTGCAGAAGAGGAGTTCCTGGCCAAATCCTCATCCTCCTGACTTCATTCAGCATTTGGAGGTTGATTGCAGTGGGAACAGAGGGCCACAATTTCTTTACTCCAGTTTTACTGATAGCTTTGCATACACAGGGTTTGGCCTGTATTCCAAATGTCCAATTGCTCCAGTGCTCAGGACAATTCATTTAAGGTACATGAACCCAGCACCAACATTCTTCCAACTTTTGGCTTGATCCTCTGCAGTAAGATGCTCAATTCCTCATGGGAACAAGGTTTCTTTTGCATCACAATTTAAAGAGCTGCAGGGCCCTGCTGTGAGCTCAACCCTCTGTGTGCCCACAGTGGGGCCCTGGCACTTCCTGCAGCAGGAAAATAACCCCAAAAATAACCAGCCCACAACTGCAGCTGTGCTTCATCCCCTGTTCCAGTAATTCACCCTCATCCTGCCCCTTAATAAATAAATAACAAACTGCAGAGAACCTGGATAGGAAATTACAAAGTGAACACTACACTACTTAGGGGACATTTCTTCATATACATTTAAGGTTACTGTGAGAGCAGACACAGGTGGCACCAGGACAGTCCCAGTTTATTTGATTAACAAATTATCCTTTTAACAGCAAGGCATATTTGCTTCCAGCAGAGACACATTTAAGTAAGCCTGGATGTGACATAGCTGTTGCCCTCAGGTGCAATTCCTTAACCTTTCTGAACTGCAGGATGTGAGGCTGGGATTGCTATTCTGCAATTAAAATAATTGTAAAATACCGTGTATGCACAAAGAAGCGGCTCAAGGTTACAAGGGCAAGCCAAGATTTTTCTAATTCTTAACCTTTAAGACCTAAGTTTCAAATAACTTGTAAGGCTGCAAAGCAGTTTTTTAACCTTGATATTAGGAAGATAAAAGACTTTTCCTAATACGTACTTAGAGTTGGCAGAATACCTCTATCCAAGCTTATCTGCAGCAGCCCTGATTGGAGAGGAGATGCTGTCCATTATTGGAACGCTGCTGTATCCTGCAGATAAGTGTTGGCAAAAGTGAGCAGATCCCAGCTCCAGGTCCCAGCTGGATTTTGAGATGAGGGCTCTGGAGCACAAAGCCCAGAAGGGGCTGGGCCAGGTCCTGTTGACAAGTGTCAGACGGGGATTGAAGGCACCAGCCCCGGCCAGCTGCTGCCTCACCTCCAAACTTTGGGTTTCCAGAGCTTCTGCTCCTTCCAAGGGCTTGATAACCTCTCCAAGGAATGAAAAGGAGGTGCTTTAGGCTTGGCAAGAGGCAGCAGTAGTGAGGACAAGCTGCCACTCCTGCTCTGTGCTGTTTTTGCCACCGAATTCCCGCTCAGGCGGCACTGGGGGGATGGCAAAGGAACTGCATCTCCTGCTCCTGCTCAGGTGGGAGGAGAGGGGCACCGTGCACATCCCACACAGCTGAGGCAGCAACAGTGCCACAAAGAGGGGCTGTGCTGTTTACCCCCTCCCAGGAAGGGAACAGAGCTCAGTTAAATCCTCAGGCTGGAGCAGCTGAGTGAGGTGAACATCGAAGAGCAGAGCTAAGGAGTGCCAGGGCTCTCCTCAGCCACACATCCCCATCTCCCATCTCCCTCACTGGGGCTGTGCTGGGGCAAACAGCACACTCAGACACCCAGGATGGGAATGGTCCAGTACAAAATAACCCATCAAAAACCAAAACCAGTCAGGCACCTCCCTGATTTGTACAACAGCTCTCCTTGCACTGCCAGCAAGGGCAGAGGGCGGAGACAATGTGAGAAGGAAGGAAGAGCAGGGCCAGGGCTGCCAGAGCTTCCATCAGGAGTTATTTGTCCTAGTGGATCTGGTAATCCTGTCTGGAACCATTATATTTCCATAATATTCCTTAAAGAACATCATTTTGATGGGTTTTTCTCATGATGAGCCAGGACCAAACTCCTGAATGTAAGTTTGCTTTCACCTGTGCTTTTAGACCTGGGAGGGTTATATTCAACCCTAAATATCCCAGAACAGTCTGAAACCAAGCACACCATCTCAAACAAAATCTGGTTAGGAGACCTTCTCCACCTCTACCTGCTTAACATCAAGAAATGTATTTTTTTATAAAATGTTTTGAGGTTATATATATATTTATATATATAATAAACCATAGAGGAGTTTTAGGAATTATCGTCTCACCATCCTAGATGTGTGGAAGTTAAAGCAATTTCTAAATTCCCCTCTCAGACACAATTTTTGGAAGTACCCTCTGTTTTGGCAGTCCTAATCTTGCTTGGGGTGTGTGCTGGCAGCCCTTGGGCAGGTCACTGAGGGATCAGAGTTCTGGGATTTCCAGCAGTGCAAACAAATGGGGACAGGGGCTGCTGTCCCTGCCCTCCCCAGGCAAACAGAAATAAGGCTCAGGCTCTCCTGGTTCCAGAGTGACCTTATGATGCTTGTATCCCCATTCATGTGTTCTGTTTATGCTGGATATTATGTTCTGTGCCTTCAAGACTGGCTCTTAAGAGTGAAAGTTTTGTTTGGGTTTTCTTATCAGCCTGAGGGGCATACAGACAGGGCAGCACATGGTGCTGCTTTTGCTTTTTTGCTTTTGCCTTTTCGCTTTGCTCTTGCTCTTGCTTCTGCTTTGCTCCTGCTTTGCTCTTGCTTTTTGCTTCTGCTCAATAGTTAGTTTAGCTAAGCAGTCCAAATTTTCCCTGGACTGTTTCTCCTTTCCCTTTTTTGGACTAACTTGAACCTGCTTGGGACTGGGACCTGGGAAACACCGAGAGTTTGCACCCTGTGGCCTAGCGGGGCCTATCCTGGGCAGCAGCTTCCCCAGCCCAGGAGGGACTGAGAACAGAGCAACCACCCACAAGAGAGACTTTGTGAATTTGTCATCTTTTTCAGAGCGGTGACAGAGTGTTGTCACCCAGTATTGTTCATTTTGTGTGCTGGGGGTGCAGTGCCTGTCAAATAAACAGGTTCTTTCCACTTGTCTCTGAGCAACCCGGTTGTGGAGAGGGGCTGTGTGGGTTTGCTTTCTGGAGGGGGCCCTTTGGAAATTCTCTACCAAATTTGCACTAAACCAGGACACAGGCCCATCCTCAGGGAGTGCAGGAGGTGAATCTGCCTTCAGCTGCCCCAGCCCCAGCTCTGAGCCTGGCTCTGGATCCCTTCCCTGCTGCAGCTGCCAGAACAGACAGCTCATGTGGCTGTGGCTGTGCATGGCTGTGCTCTCAGCTCAGTGTGGCTCTGGCTGTGCTCTCCCAAAGGCACAGACACAGCCGGGCCCCTCTGGTCTTGGTCCCTCCTTGTAGGAGTGTTGGGGGGTAGCACGGTCGGGATGGATGGAGAGCAGAGATCTCTGCAGCCAGGTCTGGAACTTGGGGTTTATTGCAAAGGGCCTGGGTGCAGGGCCCTGCTGGGATTTGGGGTTCATTGCACAGGGCCTGGGTGCAGGGCCCTGCTGGGGTTTGGGGTTCATTGCACAGGGCCTGGGTGCAGGGCCCTGCTGGGAGCTGCAGCCACAGCTCAGAGCAGGCCTGAGAGAAGAGAGGGTGAGAGAGGATGAGAGGGTAAGAGAGTAAGAGGGTAAGAGGGTAAGGGAGTAAGGTTCCCATTACAATACAATAAATCTTCTTCTGTGTTGAATATTCTGATTCTCACTAACCAATCTAGTACAATATACAAATCCTATTGCATTTACATACAGCCTATAAGAATCATTACATTACCACACTGTGTTACATTTTAAACCCTAAAAGCTCCTCTTGGGCCCCTTCTGCCAAGCTGTAGGGTCTGCTCTGACCCTTGGGCCTGTCTGCAGGCAGAGGGTGTTGTTCCATCAAAAGGGGATTACCTTCAGCCAGCCACACCATTGTTTTCCAGTTGTTCAGTAACTGAGGTATCTCAAAGCATGCTTTCATTTCAGTCTTGCTTATAGTTTCTATATTCTCAAAATCTTTTGCCCGACAATCCTTTCCTGTCCCAAAACCTCCTCCCTGCTCAGAGCTGAGCAGACCCTTCCTGACACTCTGGGAGTGTTTCCTTCCAGCACTGCAAGGGACAAGAACTCTGCAGTGGGTCTGAGAGGTTCAAGAGAAGTTCATTAAGCCAATTTGTTAATCATCTCCATGAACTCTGCTCTCATTTCTTACAAGGATTTGTGTAATAGATTTTATAAAACCTTAATGAAAATCTAATTAGAGCCAAAAGTCTTGGAATGATTTCATTATTTTTTTCCTTCTTTCTCCTCCTCCTCCTATTTTTTCCTCCCTTTTAATTATGAATTGGAGGAATGGACAAAAAGGGACTGTAAAAGATGGGACAGTAACAAAGAACACTGCAGATTAAGCCTCAAACTTTCAGCTTTTTTTTTTTTCATATTCATGTACATCCACAGCAGGAATGTTGATAAAATTTGTGCTGTTTCTCTGCACTGATATTGCACTGCAGGAATGGCTGTGATGGGAGATACACCAGACTCTCACAGCTCTTCTTCAAACAGGTCAGTGTACCCCCCAATGAACTCACTGAATAAATAAAATGTCACTTTTCAAAGCTGCATTTCAAGGATGCCACTCCACAGCTCGCTCTGGCCTCAGCAGCTGAGGATCAGTCCCTTCCAAAGGCATCTCAGCCATTCCCCCTTTTCTCCAGCCACAGACTCTGCCTCAGGTTTTAGGGGGATATCCGAGCATGCAGACACAGCCTGAGGACCCCAAACTCAGCTGTGGGACACACACCATACAAACCATCAAACTGGGTGAGCTGGGAGGTGTCCCTGCCCACGGCAGGGGTGGGAACAAGATGACTTTAAGATCTCTCCCAACCCAAACCATGCTGTGATTCTGTTTGAACAGGTAATTCTATATAATGGAAAGAGACAAAGCTGCTGTTTTCACCTCAAAAAAACCCATAAAAAGAATCAGTGACAAATTCAGTCTTTAAAACATTGGTTTTGCAAAACACAAGTATTTTGCAACTGATTTAAGTATCTGCTCACAACATGATTCACCAATGCACGTGTGTATGCCAGGAGATAAAATTACTTCAAATATTTGCAGATTTCATGTAAATATGGAGAGGAAATGGGTTCTATATAACATAATTCTTTGTGTCATTGTACCCAAAAATGAAAGCACAGTGTGACTTTTTTCTAACTCTTTCCTCTTTCCCTTCATACCTTTATTTCTAAACATGCAAACACAGAGTCTTTAAGAACACAAACTGATTTGGGACTTTTGGGGTTATTTTTTTTCTCTCCCTCCTGAAGTACATCTCTGTGACACAGAGTTTTGTCACTTGTTTTATTTTCTTTGGAAGGTTTTCTCCCCACCTCCCTGAAAAAAACAGGTTTTCAACAAGTTTTTATTATTAAGAAGCTACAAAGCAGACTCTTCAAGATATCCAAACATGCATTTAGAATACAAATGCAGCAACCTTAATATTGCTTATTATTAAATATAAGAAATTAGAGAGAAAACTATCAGGCTTTACACCCCCCTTATGCAGTATGCAAGATGTCAAAGACCCTGAGGGACCAAAATAATTAAATCAATTTGTCCTATGATTCAATAGAAACAAATGACAAATAGTTTCAGCTGAAAGGAACAAACAAATGCACAGACAGGGAACCAAATCCTGAGGTCTTTGTTCAGTCTTAATCTGGCAGCTCCTGCTGATATCCCTGACTTTGCTGGGAGAGGCAGGAGCTGAGACTGAGCAAGGCTGGGAGGATTTCCTGTGAACAGATTCCATAGAGAAGCATCACAGGCACAGAGCTGGGTGTCAGCAGGATAAGGCAGCACTGGAACCCTGGCATGTAAAAAGTGTAAAAAGTGATGCTATTTGGGTCACAGCACCGAGGATGTAAAATAAGCACGATTATCCGAGTCCCATTAGATCTCAGCCTGTGCTTGGGAGCAGCAGGCCTGGGAGATGGACAGATCAGAGGCACCTCAGAGAAAAGCATCTCAGATGATAAAAGCACTGGAAAATAAAAACTGTGCTCTGTGAAAACACCACATGTTAAGGAAACTTTACAAAGACTTTGAATGGGAAAAAAGTAAGGAAGTTTCTGCAACAAAGTTGTCAGGGTTCAGCTCGATACAAAATTATTTTCTAAGCAATTTCCAGCATAAAAAGTTCACACAGGAAAATATACTAATATATATAAAACATACAGAAATATTCATCTACTGCCCAAAGTATTGTAGTTCAGTTGTAAACTTGCAAATTAAGACTAGCTGGTGTTAATCTGTCCTGTCCCATCCAATCCTCCAATTATATGGATGGAGAAACACAGCATTTTTCTGGAAATAATCTTACAGAACACCAAGTGTATTAGACTGGAGCCTACTAACCTCCCTCCACTTTAAAATCATAGAATCATTTGGGTTAGAAAACTCCAACCAAGACCATCAAGATGAACTATTGACCCAGCACTGCCAAGGCCACCACTAACCCATGTCCCAAGTGCCACATCCACATGGATGGGGACTCCACCCCTGCCCTGGGCAGCAGTGCCAGGCTGAGAACCCTTTCTGTGAGGAAATTATCCCAATATCCACCCTGAGCCTGCCCTGGCCCAGCCTGAGGCCGTTCCCTCTGCTCCTGTCCCTGTTCCCTGAGCACAGCCCGACCCCCCCAGCTGTGCCCTCCTGTCGGGAGCAGGGCAGAGCCACAAGGGCCCCCTGAGCCTCCTTTGCTACAGGCTGAGCCCCTGCCCAGCTCCCTCAGCCTCTCCTGGGGCTCCAGCCCCTTCCCAGCTCCATTCCCTTCTCCCTGTTACGCTATCCAGGTTTTTAAGATTTACAAAACCTCAGAAGTTTGAAATTCCTTTGAGCTCATTTTGGAATCTCAAGAATGAACAGACCCCTTATAGCAGGGCAATATTTGAGTGCTGGAAAAACAGAGCATTCCATTTACCCTCAACAATTGTGGTGCTCTTAACCCACAAGAGCAGCACCCACCCTCACTGCCCTCCGAGCCCTGCCCGCTCCCAGCTGCAGCCCTGCTGATCAAACACAGGGAACACGAGGTGAAATAAACATGGGCAGGAGACCTTTCTCCTTTTTAATGCCTTTAATAAAAGTGATCAGCTCAGGTGGGGAGAACCAGAGCAACTCGGAGGAGGAGAAAGATGGAGCTTTGTCTACTGGTCCATGGGCAGAACTGGGGGTTCCGTCCTCACCAGAGCATCAGCAGATTCCCTGCTTTCTGGTTCAACATTTGAGGTTCTCTGAGCTGACATCTTTTTAGGTGAGGGGTAAAAAGGGTCTTGGTGGCTACTAGATTCTGTTCCTCATGTCTAGCCATTGCTTTGATTCATCAATTTTGTGTTGGCTCATTGTTTTTAGGGGTTTTGGCTGGGTTTGGTGAGGGGTCCCTCCCATTGCATGTTGGATCCGATGTCATTTGCATGCCCACTCGATGTCCCTTCCCCTTCACCGTCTGGGTGCCATCCTCCAGGGAGCAGCAGGGTGTCACTGACAAAAGGGGGAATTCTTAACCATCAATGACAGGTAGTTAATGAAAACAACAGGTGATTACAGTAACAAACAGTTAGAACTCCACCATGACAGCAACTGGTCCACCCTGTTAATTCTGTGACGTTTAAAAAAAATGGGCAGATTTTTCTACTCATAACACCAGGGAGGCACCAGGACAGACCTATTGGATCTGCAGCAGCATCCCACTGGCATGTCAATGCCTTGCCTGTGCTCTCAGAGATCTCTGCAGAGCTGCAGTGCACAGGAAAGCACAGAGAGGCTCCTTCCCAGGAATGAAGGGATGTGGATGTGCAATAACGAACCTTTCTAATGAGGTGAAGGGGGGTGTTGCTATATTTTTTTTTTACAGGAAAAAGCAAGGCACAATTCTTCTCAATAATATTTCTGGGTTTCACGTTCTCTGAACCTCAGAGAAAGAAAAAACAATTCTTACCTCATTTGCTGTGCCTGTGTTGTGCCAAAGTAGAATGCAATATGGAGATTGTTTACCCACAGTGATGGGGTTTTGTTTCCTTGGCCTGTCAGGGCCAGGTGTGTGTGTGTGTGTGTGTGTGTGTGTGTGTGTGGGCTGACAGTCATGAGATACTGTGCAGTTCAGTGCTTGGCAGATTCAGTTTAGATGTAATGTAACATAGTGTAATATAGTATAGAATAATACAGTATAATAAAGTATAATAAAGTAATTAATTAGTTTTCTGATAAGATGGAGTCCTCCTCATCATTCCTCCCTGCTGTGCAAATACTGCAAATCCCTGCCAATACTATAAGGGAGCAAACGGCACTGAATCCACACAAAAATCAGTCTGCATTAAGGCACACATTTTAAGAATCAAGACAAACAACCAGTGGTAAGTACCAAGAGAGATGACTAGAGGACTTCAAGACATGATTTCCTTCTTTTTCCCCCACAAGTAGAGTTGCAAACTCACACACAAATGTCCAGCCAGGCTCTAGACAGTGATAACTTACAGATGAAGTCATATAAGAAGTGATAATAAATTTTCTGCATCCTTCTGGCCTCAGTACTTACTACCCTAAATTAAAAATGTATTTGGTGCTGTGCTGCAGGTCTGGAAAATGTGGAGCTTTTGTTACATTGGCTGCAAGCACAGGGAAGTGTCATACTGCTTTTTAAGTGCCCTTTCAGCTGAATCCAGGAACATAACTGGGTGTGGGAGGCAAATTGAGAACAGTGCAATATGCACAAGAGGAATAAACAGCAGCTGTCTCCACATACACAAAGCCCACCCCTAAATTCAGTAACTCAGTGCAGGGTCCCAGGCTGCTCCTGTCCCTGCTGGGTTTGATCCTGTGTGTGCTGGAATGAGGAGGTGCTGGGGTGGCGCTGGCACAGCACCAAACACTTAATTCCTTAGGTATGGATGGGAAATTGTGTTATTTGCACTGTGCTGATGACACACAAGGCAGTGTCATGGCCTATTTTAGGGGCTATTTTAGGATATGTGCAAGCCCATCAGAACTTCTCCATGGCCAGTCTTTGCTGCTTTACTGGAACTCGGGGGGCTGAAGTTGGTTCCACCTTTCCTTAGCATCTCAGAAATTCTTCCCTGTTTGTTCTGTGCAGACTCTGCTGGGGTTTTAATAATCAGTGCTGATCTCTCTGCTCATCAGGCTGCTGCTCCCTCACCCAGCCAGGGCAAAGGGCAGAGGCTGAGCAGCTCTGAGGGTGAGATCTGCTCTCCTGCCCGGGTACACCGGGGCTGCTGCGGCCGGAAAGAGCCCAGCCCAAAGCCCGGCCCGGCCCAAAGCCCGGCCCAGCCAAAAGCCCAGAGCCCATCTCAAAGCCCAGCCCAGAGCCCGGCCCAGAGCCCAGCCCAGAGCCCGGCCCAGAGCCCAGTCCGGCCCAGCCCAGCCCAAAGCCCTGCCCAAAGCCCACCCCAGAGCCCAGCCCGGCCCAAAGCCCAGCCCAGTCCGGCCCAAAGCCCGGCCTAAAGCCTAGCCCAGCCCAGAGCCCAGCCCGGCTTTGTGCCTCGGGGCTGTGCCGCTCTGGCCCTGCTGAGCTGCTCAGGGACTGTGCTGTGAAAGCAGCCGAACAAAGGAGTTTGGTTCCGGTTTGCTCTTGGCCCGGCTCTCTCTAGGCCAGGTTCAGAGCTCAGAGGGCAGGAAGGCTCTGCCAAGGGCTGGATCTCTGCCCCCCATCATGGGCTCGGGCTCCTCGCTGCTGTTTGTGGGGTCAGCACTCAGAGGAGAAACACTCCCACTCTGATTTGTCTTTTGGAGCAGTTCTGGGAGAGGGTCCAAGGATCCTTGTGACAATATTTTGTGTTCACAAAGGTAAATTCAGAGGATCTGCATCTCAGTTTACACCTCCAGAGTGACACCTGTCAGAAACCCACAGCTCGTGTCCCCAAGTGACTGAGGGACAGAATAAGAAGTCTCAGTTTTAAACTTGAAAAATAGACTCATAAAGGGAAATCTGTGTTTAAAACTCCCCCATGATGCTGTTCATATAGTGTTCAAGATTGGAATTAACTCCATTTGAAACCAAAGCTGACCCAGGCCTGCTAGCTGTGATCAGTACACATCTTTTGAAACTATTTTCTCCTTTTCAGTGAAGACCTTTGCCAAAAAGCAGGTGTTCCACATTTCCTGGGGATGCAAATTAGCAATTTCACAGCTCCTTTAACATTTCAAATGCAAAACCAAAGGCTTGGATCCAAGGAAATATATATTTCATTATTTTATTTTTACCACCGAATTAAAATTTTACAGATTATTATCCATAAACATCTCCCCTATAATAAGCAGGAGTATAACTACATCATGTCTTCTGATAAATCTTGCAAGATTAAAAGAAAAATCCCAATTATTAAGATTCTGAGATGCAGCTTAGATTTGTGCTGTCTTTTGCAGCAGCACACATTTCAATTTTAAGAAATGTCTTACCTTTGTGCATTCATGTATCATGGATATTTTTCTTCCACATTTTTCAGTCTGCTGCAAATTAGCAAAATATTCCTGCATAGAGGACCCACACAGATCCAAACCAGACAGAAATGTCAGTGAAAATGCGGGGAAAGTTTGACTTGCATTTTCTCCAGTCAAAAAATATTAATATCTAAAAATAAAAATGAGAATTATGTACATTTATGCAAAAGTTTCACTTTGATTTCAGTAATTCAGCACTAGAAAGGCAAAGGGCCAAGTAATCAACATTTCTGCTGCTTGCCACTATTCCCAGAAGCAACATCACACAATGTTACCAGTTGCTGCTTGATTAAGTTATTTTAAAGATTACCTGCTGGTACAGTATCTGCCCATTATTCACAAGATATTTCAGGTAACATGTGATGAATATTTCAGTAGCTTTTTTTTTTTAATATATCAGGTGTTTCTTGGAAAGTTCTCTTGAAAAATTTTAAACATTTGGTAGTGTACTGTGTCTATGCTAAGTGCACTGTAAGAAAAAGCTTAGAAATAAACTTGCTTTACAAAAAAACAGAATAAATAAAAACAAACCAAATAAAAACAAAAAGAAAACAAAAAAAAAAACCAAAAACCAGCACAACAACAAGAAGACCAAAAACCAAACCAACAAAAAAAAAAAAAAAAACACACCAAAGAAACCAAACCCAAACCAATAAAGGAATTAATCCCAAAAAATCTTTTCAAAATTGTTTTCAATAGCAAGAACACTGCTTGTTGTACCTCAGGAGCCCTAATCTGTGTAGGTCAGATGGGGTTTCCTAACAGTTTGAAATGAGCTTCTCAAACTTGAGGAACTGGAAAACAATTTACTGCAAATAAAGGAAAACACAGAAAGGAGCAATCCAGCCCAAAAAGGCGTATCCCAAGCTAGGAAACCTGTGCAACTTTGTTGGTTATTTGTTCTCAATATTGTATTAACTCAATGAAAATATGTTGAATCAGCAGAAAGGGAGGTGGGGCACGATGGTGAGAGGCAGCTCTGTTTGGACACATCAGTGGTGCCAATTTTAAAGCCTCATTTTTAGGTTGCACTGAGCTGGTTCCAGGTTCTCTCTGGAACCACTGAGGACGTGAGGAGCCCCTGCACAGGAAGGATCAGTCCAGGAGGTCACAGTATTATTACATTTTCCATTTCTGTCCAAGTGCAAGTGTGTGATCCCATACCCTCTGGATTTCAAAAAGCCATTACATTGAATCAAACCCCAAGAAGGCAGATTAAATATAAATAACAAAGTGTTTTAACACAGCTCTGAAGGAGGGCACAAGGGTCTTGAAATATGTTGTTTTCAGTTGTTGCAGCTGTCACTCAAAGCCCTGAGGAGAGCAGCAAAGCTCGCATGAGGATGGTGCTGCCAGTGCAGAGACATCAGCACAGCACCTGCTCAGGCCTGCTAACAAACCTGCCAGGAGGGAAGACAGAGAACACCTTTGAACTGGAAATGCCATGGAAAGCACTTCCACAAATCCCTGTGCTCTGCTTAGCAGCAGCCCTGGTGGCTCTCACGTCACAATTCGTGGTGAGTTCACTCTGCTGCTTGATGCATTTAGCAAACTTTGGTGCAGTAAGATCTTTTTATCCCTATAACAAAATTAGGGCCTTGTTTGATTTAATTTATCTTTTTATTTTTTCTGAATTTTCAGGCAGCTGCTGCAGTTTCCCAGCAGACGATTCCCTTTGCCAACAAATCAGTGCTTTATCCAGTGGGATCTGCAGCTCCAGCAGGGAACGAGCAGAACAAAGGGACAAACGTGCAGTGTCCCTGTGCCACACTGACCCAGCTGCAGAAAGAGCATCTCTGCACAGGCCCTGGGGTGCTCTGAAGCACTTCTACCCTCTCAGACCTGTCCTCTTCATTGGCGAGCCACCACTCCCCATGGAACCTCTCCTGAGAGGAGGGACCCTGCTCACACCCTGGCAGCACAGCCTGGGCTCTCCTGGGAGCTCTGCAGCACCAGCTGCCCTTTCACTAAAACACTGATTAGAATTCTATCTCAACTTGGAATCCATAAAGATAAAATAGATGCAAAAAATAAAGCACAGGAAAAGTTGGACAGAACAGAGACTACGAAAAGCAGGAGGTGCTCAGCACCCCATGCACAATCTAAAATCTCTGTGGGGTTCCAAATTGTGCTCACTAGGGTTGATCCCTGAGCAATCCTGTGACCGAGCACATCTTAAAGAAACATAAGCACATAATAATTATTGACAGACTTTTTCTGAGAGAGATTTGAGGAGGTTGTGGGTTTGTGGGGCAAGGTCTCTGGGATTAAATTTTCACCAATTCCATTGTTAGGAAGTCTTACACAACAGATAGTGGGCAATGTGTTATATTCTATAATAAAAATTTCCAATTTTTTTTTTCTTTTTAGAGCTGACACTACCAACTTTGATAAAGAAAGCAGCAGGAGTGGGAGATATTGGAATGCTGTACCTCTCCAGTCAGATGCCCCTTCAGGACCAGATTTGAAAGGAGTTGAGGAAAGTTAATCAGAGCATCAGCAGATGCTAAAAAGGAGAATTCTGCATGGGTGGGAGAAACACAGGAAGAGGAATCCAATACCCCTCAGTGCTAGCACCTCTTTCCTGGGAGTTTGGACCACCAAACCCTCAGCAGTGCAGCAGATAAAACATTGCAGATAAAGCTGGAAACTGCATGAAGGGGTCCTGGTGGGCAGGAGGAATCTGTACATCTGATACTGTGACCAACCTGCTCCAGATGTAGGGTCCCTGTAGGGACTGTTGCAGACAGTGGGGAATGCACAGAGACACAAATCAGCTGCTAATTCCTCACCTCTCACAGCCCTTGGAGCCTGCACTGCCTCCTCCCTCAGCACTGGGCATTCCCTTGGATCTCAAAGCAGTTGCTGCCCTTTCCCTTTGCCATCCCCACCCCTGCACCCCTCAGCACCCCCAGGTTTGTCCCTGTCACCCAAAGGTGCCCTGGCCTAGGGCAGGACTGCCCTCACCTGTCACAGACATCTTTTGTGAAAAATCCTTTCTTTAGGATTTTTTCCCCCTTCTCAGAAGCGGTGGCCTCAGCAACAAAGTGTAAACAATGGTTATCTGCTGCTGTGGAATGCAACAGGTGGATCCGTGATTGGTCTTGGGTGAATGTTTGGATTTACTGACCACTCACGGCAGAGCTGGGTCTCACTCTCTGCTGAGACACAGACCTTTGTTTATTCATTCCTTTTCTATTCTTAGCTTAGCTAGCTTCTGAGAACTTTCCTCTCTATTCTTTTAGTAAAGTTATAATGCAATATATATCATAAAATAATAAATCAAGTCTTCTGAACATGAGGTCAAGATTCTCGCCTCTCTCTTCACCCTGAAGACCCTTGCAAGCTCTAACACTCACCCCTGCTCTGCTGCAGCCTGGTGCTGACTGCCTGGTGGGAGAATGGAGCCCTTAAAACTGATCCCAAAGGGCAAAAGGAACCCCAACCCACCCCATTCCTGCCTGCAGGGGAACTGAGCCCTTAAAACTGATCCCAAAGGGCAAAAGGAACCCAAACCCACCCCACTCCTGCCTGCAGGGAGAGCTGAGCCCCTTAACCAGCATTCCAAAGGGCAAAAGGAACCCCAAACCCTCCCCATTCCTGCCTGGTGAGCCCTGCAGAGCCCTGCTGCTCAGGGAACACCTTTCTGAGCAGCTGCAGCCTCGCCCAAGGCTCATCCCCTGCCAGGACACCTTTCCCTGGTGAGGTGCAGCTGGAGCAGCACTGGCACTGCTCACAGGGTGTAGGATATTAAGCAGGAATATCTGAGAAATTTATGAGATTTAAACCTGAGGTTGAAAAGCTATTGGTTGGTTCTGGGAGCTCGGTAGGCACGACAACTTCTTTTGTGATTAATTCTAACAATAACTTAGTTTTAGGATCCTCTGACATAAAAGTCTTGGCTGCTACAATATTAAACAGGGGATAAATCCAGGGAAATGTATTTGTTACTAAATCTTTTCTTTTTTTAAAACCATCTTTATAATATTGCCAGATGAAGATCTCAATTTGGAAAGCATTGACGCATCTGGAAATTTTATCATTTTTGTCAGGACATGGCAGAAGAAATTTATGATTGCTGAAACCATTTTTTGATAATCATGTACTATATTTTCAGAAATTCTCCAGGTAGCACACATTAAGGCTGAAATTTTACAGCTGCTTCAAAGTGTAAGCATAATTCCAAAAGGGAATTAGCTGCAGCCATCACAACTGGGGACCTGCTCGTCAAGGACAGCTCCTTGTGCTGGTGCCCAGTGCTCTCAGACACTGTAATGGAACAATCCAGGGCTTTGTACCCCCTAGAGACTCACCAGCCGTAGAGAAACTACAGCTACAATGAATTAAGGCAAACTCTATCCCAGGCAGCAGTGAGAGGGAACTTCAGTGACCAAAGAGACAAGAGATCCCTCTAGGGACTGCCTCGCCTGCTTTCACCTTTCTACCAGAGATTTTTCCGAGGTACATCATCTTCAGAACCCCAAGCACAGCTGTGTCTTCCCTCCCTTGGTGTGCTGACACCTGGAATTCAATGTTCAGATTTAAAAATGAGGCAAACACCCTGCCCTGAAGGCAGGAGAGAAGCAGAGGCTGTCCCTGGGAGCACAGAGAGCAAACAGAGCCAACACCACCATGGGGCACAGAGAGCAAACAGACCCAAACCATGGGGGCACAAAGAGCAAACAGAGCCAACACCACCATGGGGGCACAGAGAGCAAACAGTCCCAAACCATGGGCACAGAGAGCAAACAGAGCCAACACCATGGGGCACGGAGAGCAAACAGAGCCAAACTATGGGGCACAGAGAGCAAACAGAGCCAACACCATGGGGCACAGAGAGCAAACAGAGCCAACACCATGGGGCACAGAGAGCAAACAGACCCAAACCATGGGGGCACAGAGAGCAAACAGAGCCAACACCACTGGGCACAACCATCACACAGTAGCTTGAGCCAGAGGCTGTGGGCACAACCAGCTTGGAGCAAAACATCTGAGAGCTTTGGCCTCCTCAGGCTGAAGAGGCTGAAGGACATTCCCAATTGAAGGAGCCCCTGTAGCTCTGCTGAAGCCCAGCTGGATGAAACCCCATAAGAGCTGGGGAGGGATGGGCCATAACTCCCACCCTGCATTGAGAAGGGAACAGCAGAGGTGTCAGCTGGCTTTGGGTGCTTTAAAGCACACCTGTGAGGCTTCCAGAGATATTGCAGGCCAAGGGGACTGGCCAGCACTTTGTCCAGTTGTCTAAGAATTTATGGAATCACAATGCCAGCACCTCCCAGTCTGCTGGACAGCACTAAAAAATCTAAAAGCCCTAAATACCTTAACAAAAGAGATGGTTTAACAAACACTGAATCCTACAGCATTTTAGATGGTAATGATACACATCTCTCTGAATTGCTATTTGCTGCTCCACAGAGATAATAGGCCAAAGGGAGAGAATTGGATAAAAAAAAAAAGAGAGAAATTGCATGTATAATTAATAGCTTAAAGCAATTTCTTGTTCAGAGATGGCAAGTGCAGAGGAAGGTTTATTAGGGGAAATTACTGAGGCAGAAACACCACAATGATTGAGGAAATTTTTGGTTTGCATCCCCTACTTTAGAGATAACAAGAAATGAAATAGGTAAGGAAAGGTGTCTTACACACATTTTCCTATTCTCTCATCTATATTTCTTATGTAAAAATAAGCAATGCTATTAAAATTCCAACACTTTTGTTTCTTAATGCATCAAGAGATCAGTTGGTTTATTATGACAAAGCAGTAAACCAGATTTTAAGGAAAATTAAGTTTCTTTGTTTAGACTCCAGTAAGAGGTAACTGAAGTGTGAACATGGCCCAAGCCCTGCTCCTGTAAATAGTTTTTGCTGTTAAATTCAGACCCCAAAGGAAATGGTCTGTTCCCAGTACAGACCAGTCTGGATGACCCAAGGGGGAGAGGGTGATCAAGCTCTTGGTACCTCAGGTTCTGAAAGCTCCCGTTCTTTGGATTGAAAGTGCAGCATGGACTGAAACAAACAAGCAAATTCATTTGATTTCAGTGCAGATACTGAACAGGATACTTTGAAATCTTCACTTGGTGTTTGGCTACAACATTCAGGGGAGTGAACAGCAAAACCCAAGAGCCAAAGTTTCACTGCTCACAGTTTTTCTGAGGAATGTGGGTGGGATCAGCTGCCAGTACACAACTACACACAAAGATAATAAATTCCATTTTTTTTTCCCAAAGATTAAATCATTTTCTGAGATAGTAAGCACTAAGAAGAACTGTTAATCTGTTTAATTTAAAAGACTGCAAAAGAAAATAAGGACACTTTACTCCTTTGATTAAAATAAAAGTGTAAAAACAAATTTAAAAAGCAACACCTTGATAATCTAACCAACCAAATTAAAAATGAAAAAAATGGAAAAGGCCAAACAAGAGTAAGGGGGTTGTGCTAACTATCCTGTGATAAACACAAAGTGTTGTAAGCTTACCCAAAATCTGCAGGGACAATGCCCTCCACCTTGCTTTGAATGGTCATAAAAGCTCTCAGATGTAAAGAATCTATTTCACTTTACTTTATGCAGATAATTCAGTCCTTTGCATGTCTTTAATAAGATGAGAATCCACCAAAACAGTGTCATTTAATCACAAATTAATTTTAATCTCTCCCAAACTCCATAAGCAAGTTTACAGCCATCACTGATCACTTTAGAATTTGTTTATTTTGTCACTAACATGCAGGCAATAAATAATACTGAACTTCCAGAACATTTTCCTAATTAGAGCTGGAAAGAAAAAGCCGTTGTAAAGTCCTCTGGCTGTAAAAGGAGAAGGGATACAATTAGTTTGTCCATAAATAAATGGCCCCACTCAACTCAGGGGCCAACAGCCCTGGCACATTTTGTTTTCACACCCTAGAGTGTGTTTTATTCTCTGTGCTAAGCTGTCTGTCAGCTCTGCACTGGCTTCTGGCCAAGCACAGGTGTCTGAATGTGTCAGTGGTCACAAGGGTCTTCAGAGTGAGAGAGAGGCGAGAATGTTGACCTCATGTTCATTAGGCTTGATTTATTATTTTATGATATATATATTACATTATGACTATACTAAAAAGAATTAGAAGGAAAAGTTCTCAGAAGCTAGCTAAGCTAAGAATAGAAAAGAATGAATAACAAAGGGCTGTGTCTCAGCACAGAGTGAGACCCAGCTCTGCCGTGAGTGGTCAGTAAATCCAAACATCCACCCAAGACCAATCACGGATCCACCTGTTGCATTCCACAGCAGCAGATAACCATTGTTTACATTTTGTTGCTGAGGCCGCAGCTTCTCAGAAGGGAGAAAAATCCTAAAGAAAGGATTTTTCACAAGAGATGTCTGTGACATCTGAACAGCTTCAGAGATGTAAAGAAAAGCCCTCTCCAAGGGGGTTCCAGGGATGCCCAATGCCCCCAGCAGGACCCTCCCCATGGACAGAGGGCTCAGAGCTCCTGAGCTGGCTGAGAGGGACAGTTCTGACCCTGAGCTGGGACCTGAGGTGACACTGACAATCCCATTAGGGCTTTCCCAGCACCCCTCGAGGCCAGCACAGTTCCCACCTCTGGCCATCCCCACCCAGAACTACAGCTCCCTTCAGCTGAGAAATTGAGTTGAACACCACCTTTTCCTTATCTTCTAGCAAGGCCCTACATCACCCCTGGCCAGCAGTCAGGCATCCCTTAAGGATGGTCCTGCTGCAGGAATGGTCCTTTCCTGCTGCAGGAAATGGTAAATTGGTGAAATCCTGTGGCCCCAGAGCAATGTGAGGCAGCTCTGCTCACCTGCCAAGCACCATCCCCTGTTCCTGCTGATTGAGGGACAGCTCAGTGAGCAGGAGGAGCTGATGAAGCACATCCCTGTGTGGCCTCAGGGATTCCCTGCCTTGGGGCTCATTGCTGGGTACTTGGGTGGTTGGATGAACAGCTTTGTTCAGAGAAGGTCTGTGAAAACAGGTTTGATCCACTGCCCCTGCAGTGCCTGCAGCAGAGCCGGGCCCAGTTTGCACACAGGTAACACAGGGATGGGCACAGAGCCTCACACTGAGGGGTGGCCCAAGGATGAGAGCAGGATTGGCCCTGCAGAGGCACAGTCTGGGGGTCAGTAACAACTCACAACACAGCAAAAGTGTGCCCATGGTCCCTTGAGAAGACACACATTTCTACCAGTAAATAAAATGTCCAGAAATGCTTGGCTATCCAAGCATTCAGTGTACAATCCTAGTTATTCATTGAACAGTGGATTTTGACCTTATATGCAGAATAAGTTGTGTTCATCCATTTTTAATGCAGAACAGTCCTTGCACTCTTTCTGTGTCCTACAGAGTGCTGGGGGCACTCTGCTCTACTCCTGGTAAAGGTCAATTAGTTAAAATTAGTCACAGTCACAGATCACAGCCACAGACCTTTCTGAGTTGAAGGGACCCACAAGGATCATCGAGTCCAGAGCTGGCCCACATAGGCTTGAACCCAGAGGCTTGCTGTCATTAACACCACACCCAAATTAAATTTTGCTGCTTTTACTTTTATTTTATTTAACTGTTGTTGTCTGTCTTGTAGGTTTTTTCTGCTGTTTGTCTTTGGTTTTGGGTTTGTGGGGTTTTTTAAAGGAATGGGTAAATTTGGCTTCCCAAGGAAGGAGATAGTGAACCTTTGTGTGCAAGTAGATGAGGACAGCTGGGTTACATGGTCTGGATTTCATTCTCACATATCACATAGAGGGAGTCAATCACCAGGGATCCTGTACCACAGACCCAACAAAACTTCTCTTGCCTTCCCTGACAGTTGCTCTTTCTCAGACAGCAGACGAGTGGAGACACAGCACAGAAATGAAACAGAAGAAAACTCAAAGATCAAGAACATTTCTACAGCTTGGTTGAGAGCCACCCATATGTACTTTTACTTTCTTGGCAGGATCCTTTTTTCAGAGTGTAAGCACTTCCATTTTCTCTTCCCAGGGTCTCCAGATGTCACCTTCCTTCCCTGGTTCTCAGCTCTCCGTCACCCTCATAACTGCAGCTAGAGCAGCAAATTAAAGAGTCAGCTGTGCTTCCACCCCTGCTCAGAGCACAGTGCTGGACAGGAGGGACATTTTCTCTGCTGAACAAAGATTCCCCTCACAAAGAACTGTAAATGTTCCTCCAAAGACAGTCCAGGGTTCTGAGCAGCATGGTTACATCCCTCATTAACCAAATGTTTAACTAAGAATTGCAGCACCTGTGCACATAATGCCCTTCAGTTCTAGGGACAAACCAGGGCATGCTAGGGGGTCTTAACTGTAGCCAAAGGTTTATTTTGTGTGGGTGCACACCTACACCTTTGCCTTGAAGTTATTCTGAACTGTGGTTTGAGCAGGTGTCAGATGTGGGGTCAGATGACAATGGGAACTTCCTTTTGTCCTGTCCAGTGTTCTTCAGTGTGAGAGGCACTGCAGGAGGACACAGTATGGGTGATGTAGAATGTAATCTTAGCCCCCAAGGAGTTGCAGCTGGACCCTATTACTAAAGATTAGGAGTAGGCCGGATGATAACAGGCAACACCTGTAGCCAATAAGAACTAGTGGCATAAAAGAGTGGATTGGTGGGAAGAGGAGTCAGAGGTCTTCTGCAAGGTCCAAGAACAGTCAGTGCTTAGAGGAGATGCTTGTGAGAAACATCAAGGATGTATGAGACTCTGGCATTATAGAATCCTTGCACCATAATGATAATAGAACTGTTGTAATATAGAAGACAACAAATGGTGACCCTGATGTGATTTGGGAGGAAAAAGGACTTGACTACTAAACTATATTGATTCAACATGATTCAAGACCCGTGGACTTAAATAATAAACTGTATGACTGACATGATTCAGGAAATGACCTTGTGATTTGGAAAAAAAGGACTTGAATACTATACTATGTTACCCCGTGGATTCGGGATTAAAAACCATATTGCCCTGTGGGTTTGGGATGACCCATGGATTCGGGGAAGCCGGATTTGACCACACAGGATTTGGCCACCAGATTTGACCTTATAACCCTGTGGATTCAGGGAAACAGGATTGGCAAAGTGTATCAATTACAGCTATTGGTGTTTGCTAAATATGAGTGTAAAAGACCTTAAAGATAAGTGCTTTGTAAAAAGCTATCAAACTGAACTAACATTTAGAAATATATATCTGTACTATAATATGCTGTTTAAACACTTGCATAACTCCTAGTTTTAAATGAAATGTACACATATGTCATAATGTTAATTTATTTGAATATGTACTTCTGGAAATGCTGCAACTCTGTTGTTAAAAAAAAAAAGGGGGAATTGTAGGGGGACACAGTATGGGTGATGTAGAATGTAATCTTATCCTCCAATGAGTTGCAGCTGGACCCTATTACTAAAGATTACGAGCAGGCTGGATGATAACAGGCAACACCTGTATCAAATAAGAACTGGTGGCATAAAAGAGTGGATTGGTAGGAAGAGAAGTCAGAGGTCTTCTGCAAGGTCCAAGAACAGTCAGTGCTTAGAGGAGCTGCCTGTGAGAAACACCAAGGATGTATGAAACTGGCACTATCGAATCCTTACACCATAATGATAATAGAACTGTTGTACTATAGAAGACAACAGGGCAATATTCTCTTTATGGCACCTGCAGTACTTCCCATCACCAGAGCAGACCAGGCTTCTCAAACCTTGCACAGAGCTTATAAAAAGGTCTTCTCATGGGTCCAGCCTGCTCTGTAGAGAGACATGAGCCAAAACTCTGCCTGACTCTTCTCATAAAGAGCCAATCTTTGGTTATACCTGGTAGTTTTAACATTTCCCAAGTCCTGAATGGATAGAAATGTGTGTGAAAGTCTCTGGAGGAAAGCAAAACCAGCAGTTCATACACTTGAAAGCATTCACCAATTTGGAAACTGAATCCTCCTACAAAGAACTCAGCATGGAACTATCCATTTCCCTAGCTGAAAGCTGCTTTTGACACCACCTCACCCATCACTAACTCTCTCAGAACTCTGGTATTAGCAGCACAGTACTTTAAATAATCATGTGTGTGCTTGCCTGAGCTCTGGAGCATCCCTCCCTTCATTGCTGGAGCTGAGCAGGAAAACGCCTCTGGACTCTGCTCACAGCCTGGATGTGCTGCTGCATTCCCAGGCACAGGGCAGTTCTAAATCCAAATCTGGATCCCTTAAATACAAACCAGCACCATGCTTTTGAACTGTCAACTGATTCAAATGCAGCTGCTGAAAATTTCATGTTGTAGGCAAGCTGTATCACAAAGTGGCTGGAGACCACTGGTCCTGAATTATTTGAGACAGAGTGAATAATAGAAGAGGTTTCATCTGGTTACCCCGGTTCAGCAGAGATCAAATGCCTGTAAATGCAGCCCAATCTGCTCAAAGGCTGCTCCCACCTGCCTGCAGTGGAGACTGACCACCAGGGAGAACTTCTCCCTGCAGGACTCACTCCTGTAGATACTCAGCTTAACCTCAAACTTCTTCAGTTCTGACTGGGAAAAAAAGAAACGTTAGCACTGCAGAGTACTTTAGGTGGAACAGTAGTTTAAACAAAAAAAAAAAAAAAAAAAAACAAAAAAACAAAATTTCCCACAAACCTCCAACATGAGGGCCTGAGCTTACAAGGACAGCCACTTTTGGTGCCTCTCCCTCCTCCAGGAGCAGCCTCCCCTGCAGCTGTGCACCACAGCTGGCACAGCCAAACCGCTCTTGCTGTGGATGAGCCTTCAACCTCAACAGCCTTAACAGCAAAGGTACAGAGAACATCAGAGGCCTGGCAAATGTCTGTAGGATTTATGGCACTGGTCCTTCCCATCCATTTACATCCCAGACATCTGTTTAGTTGGAGGCTCATGGCTTGATGAATTCGTTTATTATTTCAGATGCATTCAAAAATAGGATAATTGGCATTTTACATTGTAACTATTCACCAGCTTGACATTACCATGCATTTTAATTAACATGAATACCTAAAGCTCAGGATTGAAGAGAGAGATAAGTCATATTAAAGTCTATAGCTGTCATCCTTCAGTTCAAATCCAGACACAGAACAAAACTAGATGTGTCTATCAATGCTGACATTTCAACAGCACTGGTTAAAGGGGACAGGGCTGATGCAGTGTTTCTAAAGAGGCTTTCACTAAATTCAAAAGCAGTGCTCAGTCCTCTTTGACATAATCTTAGGTGAAGCACAGTGCCTGTGCCCATCACCTGAGCTCTGTTGAACTGGACTTTAGGCAGTAACAGCAGCAGCAAGGCCAGCCAGGCGCCATGGATCAGAGCTGAGCCGCACGGGGCAGCCTGGCCACAGGCAGCCCCTGGGCACAAACCCCAGGCACAAACGGGCTGAGCCTGGGCTGCCAGCCAGGATGGAACCAGAGCAAACTCCAGCACCCCACCTGCACCTGCCAAGGCAGCCAAGGTTGCACCAAACAGCTCTGAACATCCTCCAATAATGGATATATCTGGATTTCTCTGGAGGAACACTGACTACACACTTCAGGCACAGGATGTTTACATCTCATGTTTGAGTTGCCCTGAGTCAGTGTTCCTCAGTGAATTCCAAATAAATCCTTTGGGAAACCCTTCAGCTTTCTCCCATTGACAGTGCCATTCCACTCTGGATAGTTTTTCTCCCTCAATAACTGTTCCAAGCACAAATCCACCTCCTACTTACCAAGTTTGGTTCCAATTCATGCTCTGCAACAAACAATCTTTAAAGATAACTTGATAACCATGCCAGTTAAACATCACAGGAGAAAGATGCACATGCCCTTATCTACAGTTTATTATTTAAAGGGGAAAATAGAATTCCTTAAATATAAATTTTAAATAGCAAAATAAAGGAAATTTTTGTTGTTAAGAGTGTGTTGTGCCATCATTAGGTTTCTCATGGAAATGTAATTTACTGGAGGTAAATTATAAACCTATGGAAAGAAAAACATCCAGTGGTTGCTGTACTAAATTTTCCATGGAAACACTATTATATCTAATAAATTCAGATATAAATTAGATGCTTAGCATGTTATTAAAACATATAAATGAGTAAATATAATTAAACAAACACCAAATTTGCACTGAGAGTGACAGGGAGAAAGGAAGATCAAGGTGGCTCCTTTTAGATTGGGGCTATAAATTGGTAATGAGACTGGAGAACAACTCTGGCCAGTCTGTGCTGTGATGAGAGGGCTCTGCCATGCCCAGAATTCCAGTTTTCCCTTCAGCTTGTCCCTGTGGCAGAGCACTCTTACACCACTAATTCAGGAAACTCGCCACTGAATTAAGCCATTGTGATGCTGGAAAGATAATTACAGAAATAAATACTTTTCAAACACACCAGAACCTGTCTCTGAGAAGCCCTGAGTGCAGGCCAGGAGGGGTTCATGAAGCAGGAGCAGGGTCCCAGTCCCCACCCCATCCATCCTCCAGCCCTGTACCCCCCACAGCAGCCCTGCCCATCCCCACTCCCTGGTGGCTCCTCCCAGCAAATCTGATCAAATCTGTGATTCTGCAATGCCATTTAACCCAATCTGTCCAGCAGGGCAGGGCAGGAGCCCTGAGCCAGGCTGGGCTCTGGTCTCACCCTGGGCAGGAGCTCCCCTCTGGTCACTGCTTCCCAGGGCAATAAATGAGCTTTATTTATATTTATTAATGACTTTCACCATGAGGAAATGCTCATCAGGGTAAGCATGCCCCTTTCCCAGAGGAAGCACATGGAAGGGCCCCAGGAATATTTCCCTGCCTTTTCTCTTGGGATAAAGATTTATTATCCAGTGACATAATCCCAGTGTTGTAGCTCCAACAGCCCTGACCTTTTAATGTTCTTTATTTTCTGCTCTGAATTCCAGGTTTGCTGTCCCTGACCCCAGGGTGGTTTTTTTGCTTTCAAAGCATTTTCAGACTTGTTATTATCCATTCTGCTTCCAGTTCTGCTCCATAAGAGTGCAAGTGACTTGTGGGCAGCAAGGCTGGTGAAGAGCAAGATAAAACCTGCTCTCCAAGCCTGAGTGCTCATGGCAGGAAGGTGCTGCTAATGAGGATCTGACTCTCTGGGCACTGGCTGGGCTTTAACCAAGTTTTCTTCCACCTCTTTGTCCAAATGGCTCCACCATCACAGCAGCCTGCAGGGAGAGGGCTACAGAACCCCCTCTCAAAGGACACCTGGGGATGGAACGACAGCTGTGAAATCCCATGGTTTGTATTTCCCACCTGAAGGGAAGGCTGAGCACAGCCCCACCATATCCCAGCACAAAACCCATGCAACCTTAGCATGAAAATAACTTCCAAAATGACAACAGAAAGCAAATGCTGCTGGTGGCAAACAGGTGAGGTTTTCCTCCCAGTCAAACAAACAATGACGAATAACCCACATTTACAAGCATTTCTTGGATAGCTTGTCAGGTAACAGCCCTGTGCATTTTGCAGTAGTGCAAATGGAGCTGTTCCACTAAATTCTTCCAGTCAGTCGGTTCAAATCTGAAACATCTCTTGCAGTCCAGATGGAAACCTCACCACCAAGTGACAGCAAAATCTGGGAGCAAAGAGGTTGTCATTGCTGCTTACATCAAGGCCAGGCCCAAGGCTGGCAGTGTGCTCCCTTCCCAGGGAATGTTTCTGTAGCCAGGGGCTCTCAGGGGTCTCTGCTCCTTGCTGGGGGCAGTGTCTCCCATCCTGGCAGCAGCTGTGATCCCCCCAGCCCCAGGGCAAAGACACAGCACAGCTGCCAGGGCTCCAAAGGCTGCAGGAACAGCTCCTGCCCCAAACCAAGGCTAATTTCCTCTTTTGCCCAGCTGTTTCACACACTCATGGAAGGGGTCTCAGGGCTCCCCAGGTATTCATGGCATCAGCTGGTTTAAAAGACAGGAAACAGGGTGGGGCTGTCTTAGCACATGCCTCACACTGAGGCCAAAATAATTTTTTTCTTTTACAATTTGGAAGACTCTGGTCCACTGCTTTGAGCTATATATATTATTAACATTTAATTTTAAAATTATATATTTTACTAAATGTTACACCAGAAGCAGACACTTCCCATAGACGAAAGGAAGCCTCAAATTAGAAATCTCTTGTTACTATTTACCATGACTGTGGTGTTCTCTCTTCAGGAAAGACCTGTAGGTAAAACCCTGTTCATTATGAGTGAAGGGAACTGGGAATGAGGAATTGTTCCCTGGCACAGGGTGCCCAGAGCAGCTGGGGCTGTCCCTGGATCCCTGGCAGTGCCCAAGGCCAGGCTGGACACTGGGGACAGGGGAAGGTGTCCCTGCCATGGCAGGGGTGGAAGAAGGTCTGCAAGGCCCCTCCACACAGATCAGTCACAGCTCTTTGATTCTGTGAAATTCAATCCTAAATCACAGGTGAAGTTGAACACTGAATGTTTATTTATCTACTGACCTTAGCTGGTACTTACTTTCTGTTCTTACCTTAAAGTACATACCATACATACATACGTACATACAAAACATAAGTACAGCAGACCACTACCCTCCAACGAAATTTGGCTTAAAACATCCTCAGTGGTTCTGCATGTGTTGGGACAGATCCTGAGAAAGGCCTGCAATGCACAACCTCGGGAGCTCTCAGCTCCACAAAGACAGATATTTATTTCTCCTCACACCATTTTTTGCTGCTTTGTTTGAATCGCTAACGCAGTAAAGAGTTGGCTGAATTGGCCATCCTGACATTATAGATAACTTGTAGAAATGCAACATATTGCCTTCCTTTAAATTGGAATGTTTTTTTAAAATTAATTGGGTTCTAATAGTGACACTGTGCTCTGAGTAATTGAGTGAGAATTGCTATTACACAGAGCCTGCCATCAGCACATAATTAGTGCACTCCCACTCCCACTCAGGCAGGAATCTCATCCCTGCAGGCTGGGGTCAGGCTGGCAAAGTGGCTCTGCAGAACAAGGGGTTCCTGTGCCAGCTGCCAGCCCTGCTCCACACCAGGCATTCCCTGGGAAAAGAGGAGAAGGGCTGGGCTGGAGCTCTTCCCTCTTCCAGCCACCCTGCAACTCCTCAGGCTTTGATTTCCTACAGCTCTGGCCCCTCTCACCTGCCCTGGGCTGTTCCAAGTGTTAGTTCTGATGCTGAAATCCCACTTACCTGATTCTGAATTGTTAGTTCTGATTCTGAAATCCCATTTGTCCCAAAGAAGTTGGAAGTCCCAGATGGGGATGAGACCCCATCATTTAATCTCAGCTCTTTTGTTTTTTGACCAAACATGTTAATTCTAACAGCCTGCAGGGAATTTTCATTGCATCCAGCTTAAAATTATCCAGCTCTGTTTCAGTTCAGGGCAGCACTCAGGTATTTCAGCAAAACTGATATCTGTTGGTACTGATCTGGAAATTATTTTTGAGTTGCCTGAACCCCTTGGTCTGCACAACAGCATGTGAAGCATTTAATGAATTTTCTCTCATCCCACCTAAGTCTAACAGCATTCTTCAGTCACCTCCCTCAGACCTCTCTGTGAAACAACCAATGTTTTCCCCAGGAGCAGAACAGGATGCTGGAAAATTCCTGTCAGCACATGCGAGGCTCTGCTGGATATATCAGAGCCCTAACAAGGTCAGATTATTTGATTAGCATGTTATTATTATTATTATTCAGTTTATTTGTGTATTTTCAAAGAGCAGTTTGGATGCTACTTCAGTTTTTTCCTGCCTGTGCCAGACCAAAATTTTGCTCATCTCACAAATAAAAAGTTAAAAATTTAAAAATTTTAATACTACTACTAATAATGGCCAAAACCATATTTTATCATCTCCAAGCCCAGGAAAACAAAGTGGAGTGATTTTCATTGGAAGAAAAGCTAAAACATTTTGGAGTGCCCAGCACTTCCCTTAATGCCAAAAATACAATACCTCAGATCACTGACCCATTTACCAAAAGTGGTATCAAATTAACATAAGCACAAAAATGCCCTCACTCCCAAAGCACATTTTTTCCAGGTTGACACAGCAGATTAAGCACAAATTCACTTACCACAGTGTTCTATCAATACAGCAATTATTACACACAGCAGGAATTTAATCACTCTCCTGATCAGCTCAGGCTGTGCCCAGCGCTCCCTGGGCTGAGTTCCACCCCAGCCACATACCAGGAGCAGCTCCTGGCCCTCCCTCCCTTCCCCAACCTTCAGGCAGCCAGGAGCCAGCCAAGGTTCACAAAAAGATTTTTAATCATTTTATAAAGCCCAGTTAAAGGAAATTTCTGTGTGGACAAACAGAGCCCTGCAGTCTCTGTGGCAAATTTTACTCTACTAGCAAACAAAGAAAATGTAGATCTGAACCCTAAGAATAAGTGTCATTTAGTTCTTTCATTTATCAAAAAAAGTCTCTTCAGTAAGCATCCACCTGTAAGAGCAATTAAAACTCTGGGTAACTAATGCAAATATGCCTCTAACATAGCTGAATAGTCAAGTGTTCTGGTCTCATTTTCAGAGCAGATTTGTTTCCAATCCTTCAACAGCAGAGGAGATTTAAGAAATCTGTAAAAGTTTTTCTGGAGAGAAGATCACTGCCCCTTAGTGTCATTGGATGTCCTCTGTGTTGAACCATATGCAGGTATGGCTGTTTTCATTTCCAGAACCCTGAGGTCTCCAAACAATCACAAAAGTTTCTGTTTCTAAATGTGGAGTTTTCTATATAGTCAGAAATAGTGAAAAGAAAGAAAACCCTCAGAAAAATGGATCATTAACTTCCAGCAGGATAAATACATCATTGCATGAAATAAATGATGGGAGTGACAAAAGGGATTTGTACCTGTTTATCTACACTAAATCATCTCTGTTTGTTATCACAAAACAAAAGGAAAGAGTTCTGTGTATAATAACTAGAGAAACTCAGCCCAGAACTGGGGGTCTCACCCAGAGCTGTCTCCCACAGAAAAGACCAGAAGCACAAAAAGCACTGTAAAGTTTTAAATACAAACACTGGAGCTTTTCCTGGTGTAAATTATTGACTCTGAGGAGCTTCGACAGCTGCAGAGCAGACTCAGTGTAATGAAATTCTGCCAAGTGAGACCCACTGAAATGCTAACCAATAAATATAGATTTATCAAATCACAGCTGAAGAATTACTGGTTTTGACAAAGGGATATCAGCAGTGATTACGCTGCTGCACAATCCTGCAGCAGACACCTCTGCAAGGAGCTCCTTCCAGCCCTGCTTTTGCTTGGCTCCTGCTCTCCCTGTGCCTGGCTGCTGCTCTGGGCTCTGCCAGAGCTCTCTTGTGCTCACAGCCCCTGGTACAGCTCTGCTCTGCTTGGCTGGGCTCCAGCAGCAGCTCATCTCATTTCCTTGGAAGCTGCTGCACTGCTCCCTGTTTCCCTTGGAAATAGAGCCCTTTTCACTCTTCCTTTTGATCCTACAGGTAGGATTTTGAGCAGAGCAGCTGTGGGATACAAAAAGCATCCCTCAGACCTCAAGAGACACCCTGCCTGCAAAGCTGGGCTGCAATGCCCAGCTCCTGCTGCAAGAGTTCTGCAGGAGCTTGCTCTGCTTTCCAACATGGTGTTAATTAAAATGCCAGATTAGGGCTGCTCTGGAGAGTCAGTTAATTGATTATAGATATCCTTTCAGGATGAGCTTTAGAGGCTATATTGCATTTCATAATAATGACTGGAAAATTTTAAGGTGCCTATCTGGTAAAAATATGCATATATATGTATCCATGAATATGAAAACCATCCTAAATGCATTACCATAGCTGCTGTTTATGAAATAGGAGCCACTTGAAATGGTAAAATAATGAAAATCCAAGTGCAAATCAAGACTTGCTCCTCTTTACGCAGTCCTGAAAGGTACATCCTCAGTGTATCAATCATCCCCCCATAAACACTTAGAAGTGCAGATCCATAATCAGTAATGACTTGTGGAAATTCTGAAGTAGCCCTCCTGAGTGCATCCTTCTGTAACTATGCCTTGGGGCCATGATAATCAGCGTGAGCAGCACAGAACAGATTTAAGAGCTTTCATCTTGAAGCTGATTTATATTCTTGTACTTATGTACAGTTCCTCCCCAGGTCTGCATCGCCCTGTGCTGGAGTGCCAGGGGAAAGCACAGCTCCAGAATTCCCACCAGAGAACCCCTCCATCTCCAAGAAAACCTTCCAAAAATGCATCCATGAGCAGAGGACAATCTGAGGACACTCTTGACTTGTTTTATCCTCCTCATCTCCCTGAGAGGTTGCCCTGAGCCCACACTCACATAATTCTTTCACTACACGAGAGGGAAAAAGAAACTCTTACTGCACAATAATTTATAATAAATCACTCATGAACCCATCAACTTAATCTTCATTGCAATCTATTGCTACAAAGATTTCTATAGTCTGACAGAAGACTTACTGAGTATAAAAATTTGCCTCAGGGGCTCAGTGTAATCAGAGAGGGACAGAATAAAAACACAATGTGCTTGTTACTACTGCTGTATAAAAACACATGAGGAACTTTTAATAATGGGGAACTCATGGGAAAAGATGGATTCCTCTTACTCACTTTTCCCAGGACAGCAAAACCTTGCCACATTCAATTCATTTTTACAGGGACATTCCCACTGATTTGGGGGAGACATCTGGTTTGGGCTGTGGAAAGTTTGTATTCCTCAACACCTGATTTTTGCAATTCCGGGAGAATTTAATAGAGTTAATCAGGGAGACTGGAGAATGAACAAATGATCTGAAACTGCAAAATAACCTTTTCCTTATTTCTTCAGTAAAAATACTCAAAAAACCCCCAAACTAGCCACAAGAGAGCAACAGACAGGTGGATAATACATAATGCTGGTGCTTTTGTGAAGTGTCTCTTTTCTTATGCAAGTTACACTCCCTGACCAAGCCAGGTCCAGGCAGTGAAGGACAGAAAGCTGCTCCTGACTGACAGATCACAGTCTGGAAAAGCAGTGCAATACTTCCCTCTCCAGTACCTGAGGACTTAGATTTATGGGTTTTACCCTTATTCTCATGTCCTGTCTTTCTAACCTGACAAATGCAGTAGAACACTGGTTCTGCAGCCCATGCTCCATTTGCAGCATGGAGTGTCTCCTTTATTGACTGCCCTGGAGTGATCCCAGCCCCAGGGTCACAGGCAGGGCTGAGTCCCAGGGATCCCAGGGTGGGCAATGCCTGGGAAGTGCCCTTTGCTGTGGCACAGGGATGGGGCCGTGGTGTCCCCACCTGGACCTGGTGCAGGATGAGGGCAGGGACTCAGTGCTGTGGCTGCAGCCCTACACAGCCCTGCACAGCCCTGCCTCCCCCAGCCCTGCTCTGTGCTGCCTGCCCAGCCACTCTGGAGAGCCCTCCTGCTCACAGCACTGAGCTAATTGCGCTCATTAACCCTGCAAACCCCTGCCTGGGGAATGGTGCTGGTGTTGGGGAGGAGTTTGGAGTGAGCTGCTTCACCAGAGAGAAATCCCCCAGCAAAGGGGAGAAAGGCCCTGCCAGAGCATCCCTCGGCCAGACTGAGCCCAGCCACAGACACCTGGCCTTGTACTCACAATTACACCCTGAGTGCAACTCATTTAATTCTCCACAAAGTAAGGGACTGTCTTTTCACAGCACAAAGTGGGATGCTGCATGAGCGAGGCTGAAAACAAACAAAGGAAACTGGAGACTGGGAAATAGTGTTTATCAGGAGGAAACAGGGAATGCAAGAAAACAAAATCCAACTGCCTCAAGAATGAGGCTGCCTGAAGCAGGCTACCTTTATTGTGACTCCTGTCTGTTACATAAAGATCAGAGTTTATATTGGTTTTTTTGCTGCTGCTGGCTCAGAGGGCTGGACACTCCACATCAGCTGCAGCTTTGGGGGATAAATTACCTGCTAAAATACATTCTGCAACACACTGGAGAGATAGAAGTAATGATGATTTCTCTCCTGCCCCTTGCCAGACAGGCCCAGGCTCTGCCCTGATGTTCTTACCCTATGACAGCAGGGCAGGTGCCAGTTCTGGGCTGTCCTACAGCTCTGGTGACAAGGTTCATTTTCCACATGGCCTTACAGCTGATCAGTTGTTTGCAAGCAACCACCCTGTCCTTTACAGTCCTGTACCACAGAGAGAATTTCATCCACTGAAGTATTTTTATTATGCACAAAACAGGCCAGTACATTACCCTTCACACAGACGCTTGAGTTGGCACATGTATATCCCAACAGATTTTTCCTTAGATCTAGCTCTCAAATTCTGCTTGCCCCACCCATTAAATTCCATTGATTTCTTCTCCCACTCAATCTACCACTTCCTGAATGTTTCTGAGCTGTTTTACGAGGAAATTAAAAAACCACTGTCAGTTTTCGCACCCTCTGAACTTTCTACAACTTCCTTCATAAAAGTGCTCAACTTTTTTCTCCTCAAATTTTTATTTTTCAGATGCTGTGCTGTGTACCCAGCCTGACCTGTGGCTGCCCAGCTCTGTGTCCTCGCCTGGCATCCATCTCTGTCTGAGTCTGGTGCAGCTCCCTTCCCCCCACACTCATTATCTTGCCATGGATTGAGCATTTCTTGGAATACATCATCTCGTTGCTATCTGTCAGCCCCAGCTGCCTTCTGCTGAAGACATATGGAGAGGCATTCTCTCTCCTTGAGGGGTGACCAGGCAGACAAGGCTTTGGAGCAAACTCTCCCCAGTAAAAACGGGAATTGCGGCTTTGGTGCGAGCCTGGAGTGAGATATTGTTCAGGCCTGGACAAAAACATTTCTCCCCACTGACCCAAACAGTGTTTGCTGGGGCTGGTGATTAATAGCTCTTTAAAGCAGCTTTTTCATCATCAGTTTGGGCTAATGAAGCTGGCCTGCTGGAGTGGAGGCAGCTGAGCTCTGTCTGCAGCTGGAGCGCGGCTCCTCGGGTCCGAGACCAAAGAGAGCCAAGGCTCAGGAATTCTGCTGCTCTGCCAAGTGCCTGAGCCAGCCAGTGCTAATCTGCTCCTCAAGATACCACGGGCACACCAGATAGCATTCAGAATTCCATTAACCTCGGGGATTTCAGGCACTTTTCCCTTCCACCTCACCAATAAAAGTAAATGAGATCAAGTTTCTCCTCGCGTATTCCTCTCACCGCCTTTGTCGTGCTTCAGGTCTGTTTCTTGTCTGATTCATTAAAGTGCCTTGATGCACAACGGATTAAGTACTTAAATAAATAGTTCACTTTTCCTCTAAATTGCAAAAGTGATTTCAATTTTTTAAGCTGTTCGCAGAAAACATTTTAAAAAGATAAACATCCCATTCTTTGTGCAAATACAGAATATTTTTTTCATGGGCCAACTTTCCATAAAAAGCATATTTTAGGACAAAAGTTCTAAAAATGAAAAAAAAAATAGTTTGAATTCTTGCTTTGAAAGACACAGCAACAGTTTCAGATGCAATGGACACAAGGCTGAGCTCCTCAGAGCCACACTGGCAGCTCAGCCACGTGTTTTTAATCAAACCCTGCAGGAAAGGGGTTCTGCTGGAGGGAGCAGCCCTGCCTGTGTGGGCTGAGAGCACCCTTGGGAGGAGAAAGGAGCAGCTCTCACACTGAGCTCACTGCAGGCCCGGGTACCAGGATGGAGCAGCCCCATTCCAGCAGGAATCTCCTGCCTGGCAGAGTCTGCCTGTAGAAACAATACAAGAATATTTGCTTAGACACTGCTTATTTCAGTATGAAACACGCTGGTCAAACATTTCCCTTATGTTATTTTCATGCCCCAGGGCAGTCTCAGATGGGGATTGATGTCATTTTCTTGAAATATTTGCTGTAAAATAAAAGCTGCTTGTTTTTCAGCCAAGGAAATCCAGCCTGGGAAATAGAGAGAGGCTGAACTTGGCATTTTCTCCCGTGGGCAGCACATCCTGGCCCTGGCTGCACTTCCCAGCTGGGTTTGCCCTGCAGCCCTGCCACAGCTCCAGAGTCTCATGTGTGATTTCTGGAGTGCTTGGAGCCTGAGGCAGAAGCCAATCACTCTGGGCTCCCTGCAGAGCTAAAACAGAGAATCCATCTCTCAAACAGGTCCCTCAGCCCACGGGAAATACTGGCCAGGCTTATTTTTACCTCCACCTTCACAGAGCAATTGGACTCCTGATTTGGGAGACTTATAAAGGTGCTTAAGATTAGACACAATTAAATCCCTAAAGCCAGCCCAAATCAAGCACCAGAAAAGCCAACATTGGGCCCCTGTGACCACAGAGGGACCTCTTTGTTCAAATAAATCTCTCTGCATAAATCTGTAAGAACAGTCAATAGGAATCATTGGGTGAAGATCCAATTTCCCCTTTTATAATCCCAACCGAAGTTAAATCTCTTCTTCAAGTTTTCCCTCCCTTGCTGCTGGGTGTCCCAGCTGATGGCATTTCCCTGGTCCTGCTGGGCTCAGGGCAGCTCCTGGCCCAGCCTGGCTCGGACATCCCTGTGCATCCAGCACGGGCAGGCAGGTGGCTGCTGACAGCTGACAGCTTCCAGACACAGCCATGCACTTCATCCTTCTGAAATATAACACCAAAATGTGCCCTGAAATGAGTCCTAGGTGCAGTTCAAGCCTCACCATTCCATCTGCATCTGCTCAGTGCTGTTTGCCAAGAGAATTCTGTCAGTCCTTCCTCTCTGCCTGCGGCAGGCACTGCCACTGTCAGAGTGCCTCTGTGCTTTGGGCTGGAGAACAACTCCTCAGCACCTTCTCCAAAGATGAGGTTCTCTAAAAAAGTGATAAATTCTCACCTGTTAGAAAAGGTTGGAATTTTAAATGCATTATCAGTAGCCCACACCTGCACGTTTCATTTCAGAAAGACCACTAAAATACCAGAAGCAGCATTTCTAAGTGTTAGCAGAGAGAGACAGAACCCCAGGAATGAGAGGATGGAGAAAACTTTTTTCCCTGAGAGCCTGAGTAATGAGCTGTCGATATTGCAGGTAAAATGAAACTCCAGGATGGGGAATGCAAAGTAGATTCATAACTGCATTAAAGGAATTCAGGGTCTATTTCAAGTGAAGGAACACAAATAACAATTAGGAAGGGAAAGAAAGGGCTCTTGGCTTGAGTATGTGAAACTAAGCAGTGATTCCTCACAGTAAATCTCAGAATGTTTCTGTATTTTCACATTAGAAATGTTGTAACCCAGGTGCAGCTGGTACATTTAGTGACATCCACAGGTCTTCCTATTTTATTTTTTAATATCTTAGCTTGCCTTTGCCAGACATTTCTAAAGAATTCAGGGCCATCTTCTCCCTCTCTAAATAGCTAGAAAAGCAAACACTTTTATAACTCTGTCATAATAGACAAAAATCCCAAGGAATTTAATTTGACAGAGTCTCACAGGCATGAAGGGTCACTTCCCATGCCACTGACTAGAGAAAAAAAATAGTGGATATTTCTCTTTTCTGTCAGCAAATGGGCAACCCAGGAAGGCAGAGATCTACTCTAGCAGCGATACAGAAAAGGTCCAGTAACTTGATGAGAAGGAAATAATTAAAGCAACTATACAGAAAATGGGTATTGTGAGCTGATAGAAACCAATCACTACTTGATAAATCAATATGGAAAAACCAGAAAGGTTCCTCAGCCCAAACACAGCCTGGGAAAACAGAGCAGAGTTTTCCTAAAGAACAGAAGGGCACTGATGCAGAGCTGGATTATTGGGGTGCAGGAGGGACAATCATCACCTACCCCATGGAGCTGCAGAGGGGATTTCAGGGTCAGGCAGGAGTGAAATGAAATGAAATGAAATGAAATTAAATTAAATTAAATTAAATTAAATTCATTTAAATTAAATTAAATGCAGCCAGACATTCAAGGGACCGCCCCAATGTAAGAAGGGATCCCAAATCTGGGAAGGTGCAAAGGCAGCACATTAGCCAACAATCCAGTGCTAGGAAGATTTCCTCCATGATATTGCTGTAGAATTTACAGTATTTTTATATTGGCTTCTTTTTTTTAATTAAAAAGGACAGGTAAAATGGTCAAACAGTGATTTTTCCTTAACCCTTTAGAGTCATCATTGTGCTTTCGGAATACAGTCCTTGCTCTGCACAATGCCAGCAATTCAGAGATGCTATGCTGGGGCCTTTCTCATCTCCCCTTTCCCTGTAATTAGACAATATTTTCAAAGCTCTTTCCAGGATGAATGCTGACACAAGGCCCTGCCCATGGAGCCTGTCCTGCACATGCAGCACAGTGACCCTGCTGCTCCCTCTGCCAGGAGATGGGGGCCTCTGCAAAGGCTGCACCCCAACAGCAGGAAAACATGACAGAGTTCCGCAGGGCCTGGAGCTGATTGCAGTTTATGGCTTGAGAGAGCTCTGAAAGCTCCAGACATTTCCTCAGAGGTCACAATCCCATTCATCCACTGCAGTGCAGCTTTTGTTTGTTTAACTTTCCTTGTATGCTTTACATTCCTTGTTTGTCAGCCATGAAAGCTACTTGGGTAACCATAACTTGTAGCTGACGTGGCAATTTCCCCAACATCAGCCAGGTTCCACTAAATCCCCAGGTTTTCTTCAAACCCCATGGTGGAAAAGATGATTCTCCATGGTGGGGTTAATTGATGCATAACAGCCCAAGTGCTGAACTGCACTGTTCACTGCCCCAGCTGCACAGCAATAGCAGAGCCATGGCTGTGATTAAAACACAACCAGAAGCATGTTAATTACACCTGGGCATTAGAGGCATTCACAATATCTGTGCTGCAGCCTGGGGCGCTTCCTGGGAAAGCGCTTGGGGGTTTGCAGCCAGCCCTGCCCCAGTGCAGAGCAGTGCAGGGCAGTGCAGGGCTGCAATTCTTTGTGTCAGGGCAGTGCTGTTTCTCTGTGCATTTCTCTGTTCAGGGCAGTGCTGTTTCTCTGTGCATTTCTCTGTGCCAGGCCAGTGCTGTTTCTTTGTGCATTTCTGTGTGCCCAGGGCAGTGCTGTTTCTCTGTGCATTTCTATGTGCCAGGGCAGTGCTGTTTCCCTGTGCATTTCTCTGTTCAGGGCAGTGCTGTTTCTCTCTGCATTTCTCTGTACAGGGCAGTGCTGTTTCTCTGTGCATTTCTCTGTGCAGGGCAGTGCTGTTTCTCTCTGCATTTCTCTGTGCCCAGGGCAGTGCTGTGTTTCTCTGTGCATTTCTCTGTGCAGGGCAGTGTGTTTCTCTCTGCAGTTCTGTGTGCCAGGGCAATGCTGTTTCTCTGTGCATTTCTCTGTGCAGGGCAGTGCTGTTTCTCTGTGCATTTCTGTGTGCCCAGGGCAGTGCTGTTTCTCTGTGCATTTCTCTGTGCCAGGGCAGTGCTGTTTCTCTCTGCATTTCTCTGTGCCCAGGGCAGTGCTGTTTCTCTGTGCATTTCTCTGTGCCAGGGCAGTGCTGTTTCTCTGTGCATTTCTCTGTGCCCAGGGCAGTGCTGTTTCCCTGTGCATTTCTCTGTTCAGGGCAGTGCTGTTTCTCTGTTCAGGGCAGTGCTGTTTCCCTGTGCATTTCTCTGTGCAGGGCAGTGCTGTTTCTCTCTGCATTTCTGTGTGCCAGGGCAGTGCTGTTTCTCTGTGCATTTCTCTGTGCAGGGCAGTGCTGGTTTTTGGCATTTCCAGGTCAGGTGAGGTCAGTCCAGAGCAGCAGAGCCCAGGGCTCTCTCTTCCTGTGTTTCACAGCCCAGGCTGAGCTCCTCCAGCCCAGCCTTGGGCAGAGTGAGAGCAGGAGGGAGAATAATCCCAATAAATGATAAACCCACTGACTAAATGCCTAATACTAGCAAATCAATTACAGCAGGGCAGAGATGGAATGATACATGATGTCTGCTAACAAAGACTTGCAAAATATTGCTCTCAAAGGCTTCATTTCCTTTTCTGATACCCTTGGAACAATATTTGCTTCCTCAAGGCTGAAACATGAGTCTAGGGCAGGAACATTCAATCACATGAGTAATTTTGACAACATTCATTCAGACTATTTCTGTGAAGGCAAACAAATTTCAGAAGTGCACTGGGGCTGTGGGAAAGGTGTGTTTGCCTTCTTCCTGATTCCTGGTTTATATATTCATTGCATTTAAGAAGAGTAGAAAGTTCCCAAAGGATTGGATGGAAGACTGAGAACAGCACAAGTCAATGAGAGTTTGACACAACATCCCCACATCCAAGCAGCTCTGCCCCTCCAAAGAGCTCCCTCACTGTTCTTGCAGAGACTGATCACTGCAGAGCTGAGCAGGGAAGGCTTTTCCCTCCTTGAAAGGTGTTTTTCCAACATGTGCCTTCAAGATGATGATTGGATTATTTTTTCCTTTTTTTCCTTCGTGGTAAATCCTGAACTTTCACCCAAACACAAGTAGCTAAATGAAGCTTCAGTGCAACTGAAGATCAAAACTGTTTTCTCTCCTTAAAAAATAAAGTCCTCAAGAAACTGAAAATAATGATTTTCTACTTTTATCTTTGCAGAGAGACAAGACTTGAGGCTGTCAACTCAGTGTAAGCCACCAGCATCCCCTCAAACAGCCCATTTTCAACCCATTTCCTCACACTTCTCAAAAAAGGTGTTAAGTAAGAGTCTGACTTTCTGTTCACAGGGATGATAGGCCATGTATCTTCATTCAAATTTATCTCAATTTGTTTCTTAGTCTAAGGAGCAAGTTCTTGAGAATAAATGTTAATTTCAGCCCACTTCAGCATGGAAGTCAAGGCATTAATAACTTAAATTAAGCCAGAAAGATCTTCAGACCTGCACACAAACTGGCTGCCAGAAAAAGATATGTGTCTCTTCTTCCCCACACTGAGAATTTATTATTTTCAGCAAAAATCTATTCAATAATCCCTTTCTTCTAAAAATACTCTATTTAAATATTTTTTCACCCCCCAGAGACCCAATCCTGTACAGACTAAGCCCCATCTCTCAGTCGAGTGGCACTGAAGTGTTGATACCAGCTTAACCCACCCTGCAGAGACTCTCTGTTCAGAATTCTGCAGGGTAGCTTCAGCTCCCCAAAGCAAATGTTATGGAGTTACAGAAATCACTTCTTAACAAACAAATGCATTCTCATGGAGATGCAGCTTCCCATTGCACCCACCCAGCATTTCCCAGGATGCTCCCAAATCTCAGAAGAGGTGTAAATATTCCTCAGGAAGCCAGGGGGTGGTTAAAGCCCTTCAGCAAGTACCATGGAAATAAGAGTCAAACAAGCAAAAGATCAGCTGCCACAGGGGCAGGAGACAGGAGAAGCCAGGCTTTCCATAGCAGCCAGGAATTCTCCATCAGAAGGTTGCAGAGGTAACCTCAATGCTGTAAAACAAGTTCCAGGCTGGCATTACACAAATGAATTTTTAGATTTCAGCTGACTGCAGTGCAGTGGCTGCTGCCCCAGCATGCAAAGGTTAATAACATCCCCGGTGTGCAAGGCTGTGCTCCTGCAGTGCAACGCGGTGGCAGATGTGGGAGATGAGTGACACCAGTGCTCTGCCTCTGCAGCTCACCACCGAGGATCTCAGGGCCTTGGGAACCTCCTCTGGAGGTCCTGAAAAGCCCGAGATAGCCACCTGAAAAGGCTGAAATAGCCACCTGAAAAGCCTGAGATAGCCACAGCTCACACCAGCGAGGCTCTCACTCCTCTCCTCCCTTTGCAGCAAGGGAAGCTCGCTGAACTCATCCCATACATCCAAACAAACCCGGGATTCCAGGCTCAGCCTGGTCCTCTCCAGCACCAGCCATTGCACAGAACAAAGGGCTGCAGGCGCAAGGAATGAAGGGCACGGGTGTTTGTCCCTCTGGCTGTGCCACAAACCCTTCCACCTCTCTAACTGTGCTACAAACCTTTGTCTCTCCTCATTGTGTTAACAAACACTTCCCCTCTTTATGGTGTTAATAAACGCTCCACCTCTTTAGTTGTGCTACAAACCCTTGCACCTCTTTAATTGTGTTAACATACCTTTGCACCTCTTTAATTGTGCTAACAAACCCTTAACTGTGTTAATAAAGCCTTGGGCCTTTAGTTGTGCTACAAACCCATGCACCTCTCCAACTGTGTTAACAAACCTTTGCACCTCTTTAATTGTGCTAACAAACCCTTGTCCTTCTTAATTGTGTTAATAATATATAATATATAATAATAATTGTGTTAATAATAATAAAGCCTTGGGCCTTTAGTTGTGCTACAAACCCTTGCACCTCTTCAACTGTGTTAACAAACCTTTGCACCTCTTTGTGCTAAAAAAACATTGTCCTTCTTTATTGTGTTAACAAGCCCTGACTCTCTTTAATTGTGCTACAAACTCTTTTCCCTCTTCGACTGTGTTAACAAACCCTTGTCCTTCTTTAATTAAGTTACAAACCTTTGTTCCTCTCCATTGTGCTAACAAACACTTCCCCTCTTTAATTGTGCTAACAAACCCCTGAACCTCTTTAGCTTTGTTACCAAATCCTCATCCCTCTCTGGCTGTGCCACAAACCCGGTGTTTCAGTGCTGACAAACCCAGTGACACCAGTGACACAGCCTGGACAACAGCAGGTCCAAACCAGTGGAACTGAGGAGCCACGGGCACTGGACAGCCCTCACTGCTCACATCATCTCCTGGCAACAAGGGCAAGCCACTTCTGGAAAAGAAAATTAAAATGCTCACTACAGGTGATTAAAGATCATAGGCTAAGAGTCAGTAAATGATGATAAGGTTAAATGGCTGGTGTGAGTTACTCAGAATTTATGTGCAGTAGATGCATTTTAAAGTGATGTTCCAACACCTGAAAAGATAAAGGAACTGCTCCTGAGATTAACAGGTACAGATGGAAGTACATTTATACCTCCTAGTTTTGGTGGAGGAAAAAAATGTGGAAATATATGAGAAAAAGAGGAAAAGGAAAAGGAAAAGGAAAAGGAAAAGGAAAAGGAAAAGGAAAAGGAAAAGGAAAAGGAAGGAAGAAAACTCAAGAACAAGAAATTGGTTTTATTTTGCACTGGACAAGTGATGATATAACATGGTCTGTCTGACACAAGCCCAAGGCAGCTTCACCCTGATCCAGGCAGTGGAACCAAGGCAAGGTAACCAGCTGAAAGTTAACTTTATATGCAGACTATGAAGAAAAACATTTAATCATTATTCTTCCCTTTCCCCCTCTACCCCCTGCCCCCAATTTGGACATAGAGGAGAAAAGTGTAATTTTATCACAAGCTTTCTGAGGAGAAAAAAAAGTTTTCTCTGAAATATATATTTTATATATAATAAACTGATGTTAGAATAGACACACTGTACCATCTCCAAAGAGTTATAGCTGTAGAACAGCTGTCAGATTTCCACTGCATAACCCTGCCAAAGCTTTACATGCTTTCTTGCACGCTCTACCTCAGAGGTTTCATAAATTTCTGAATTATTACATTCTTCTTGTGTTTTTCCTGTCTCCCTCGTGCCACCACTGGCTTGTGATCTAGGAAAAAGAAAAATAGAAAACTCCCCCAAAAAGGGGTCCTAAAGGATGAAAACCCCCCAGCTGCAGGGAATACAAGGAGATTCTAGTATCATAGCAGAGCTTGGAAATAAGGGGGAAGCTGCTCAGTGCTCAGTTATTTTTGGTCTGAAATGTGGGTATGGCTGCCCCAGCAGCTTCGGGATTCATTCAGCAGCAAATGACAGGGGAGGTCTCACAGGGGTGGGAGGAAGAAAGTTCATTGTTTGTGCATGTCAGGCTGAGAACTCACTTGGAAGGAAAGTAATTTCACCGGAAAGGCTGGATGGGAGCCCTGGAGATTTGGGTTCTGTTCTTGTCTCTCCCATAGCCCCTTGAGCAGCTCCTTAGGCAAGACTCGACCCTGATGCCTCAGGATTTCAGCTTTTGTATTTTCCATCTATTTGTCATTCTGCAGTTCTTTAGTGTAGAACTCTGAGCTCCACACACAGTGTGAGCTGCTGCTGCCCCATTTGGGGCAGACAACAATTCCTCTCCAGACCTGGAATCAAGGACCCCTCACTGCCTCAGGGCCCAGAGATGGAAACAAGAGTGAGTTGGGGGAGCAAACTTGGGGTCAATGACTTCATTACCTGCAGCTGTAGTTGGGAGATGAACCCCCAATGTGCAGATGGACCAAACTCCTGACCCATTGTCCATTTTGGGTGTAGCCCCTAGGGGAGGGCTCTGTCTGCCCTAAATGTGCCTGAAGGCCCTCCAATAAATAGAACTGCTTTTTATTCCCTTAATTCTGTCTGGCCTCTGTTTTTAGGTGGTCCCAAAAAGTCACCAGCCCTGCCTGGAAATGGCAGCAGTATTTTCCACCCTCTGCATTCCTGCAGCACATCTGTAAGGACAGGGAGGGCTCCCACCCCCAGCACCTGCCAGGGCCATCTGTTGCTCCCACCTGGAGCTCCAGGGGCAGGGCAGAACAACCCTGAATGCCAGAACAGCCCCTGGGCACCAGAACAGGCCCTGAACATCAGAACAGACCCTGAGCACCAGAACAGGCCTTGAACACCAGAACAGGCCCTGAGCACCAGAACAGGTCCTGGGCACCAGAACAGCCCATAAACACCAGAACAATCCCTGAACACCAGAACAGGCCCTGGGCACCAGAACAGAACTGCCCCTGGGCACCAAAACAACCCCTGAGCACCAGAACAGGTCCTGGGCACCAGAACAGGCCCTGAACATCAGAACAGGCCCTGAGCCCCTGAACAGGCCCTGAGCACCAGAACAATCCCTGAACATCAGAACAACCCCTGAGCACCAGAAGAGCCCCTGAGCACCAGAACAATCCCTGAACATCAGAACAGCCCCTGAGCACCAGAACAATCCCTGAACATCAGAACAGGCCTTGAGTACCAGAACAGCCCATAAACACCAGAACAGCCCATAAGCACCAGAACATCCCCTGAGCACCAGAACAATCCCTGAACATCAGAACAGGACTTGAGTACCAGAACAATCCCTGAACATCAGAACAGCCCCTGAGCACCAGAACAATCCCTGAACACCAGAACAGCCCCTGAGCATCAGAACAGCCCCTGAGCACCAGAACAGCCCCATGGGCACCAGAACAATCCCTGAACATCAGAACAGCTCCTGAACACCAGAACAGCTCCTGAACACCAGAATAGCCCCATTGCTGCTGGGACATCTCTCCAGCACCCTCCATCCCCAGCCAAACCCTGCAGGCAGCAGCTCCAGAAATCCCACCAGCACCTTGGTGTACATAAAGTTGTGCTTCCCAATCATGAGTGCTCTCACTGACCTCATCCCTTTTGATAAAATCCCTCAGCTCCTGGAGGAGCACTCAGGCAGGTGAACTGGCTGTGAAGAGCCTCTGTGACTGCAAGTGAGCAGAGCTGAGTTAACCCTGAAGAATATGAATTACCTTCCCATGTCATGTCCTCACTAGTCAGGCTCACTAAATATGATTCTCAATAATACAATGAAAATTGGAAAGAGCATAAATAGATTGGATTTCACATGAGGCTGAGCACCAGAAGAGTTGCACTATTAATCTGATTCCACAAAAATGTGAATTTGGAGCTGACACCCTGCATCCATCGGTCAAAAGCAGCAGCAATTCATCACTGTAAGCAATGGCAGCTGAGCTCCAAGTTCAAATGCAGGCAGAACTCCCTGGAAAAGTGTTCATTCTGTGCTGAAAATGGGGATTGGCACAAAAGAAAAGCAATTTAAAGAAATACACACACAGGATATGAAATACACAGACAGATATCTGGATCTTCAGGATCAATGCAGAACATGTGAAATACAGGAACACAGCACATTTATTCAGGAAGGATCTCGCTGCATCAACCATAGGTCCAACTCAATGTTTTTAACACAAAAACCACCCTAAGGAAAGAATAAATATAATAAAATATAATATAAATAAAGTAAATGCAATAAAATTAATCCTGATCTCATCATCTACTAACTACCCTTGTTTTCTCCTATCTTGGGGTTTAAAAATTGGATTGGACCTTATAACTTTATTAATTGCTATTTGAAAAGACCTTTTAAGCCTCTTAACCTGAGTGCAAAAGAGCACTAAAAGTATCCTTCAAACTTCAGGAAGAGATGACTTTGTAAATATGAAAGATTCTAAAATTACATTCTGTCACAGAGCTCACATAAAAATCTAGATAGAACTACCATATTTCAAGACTTAAAGAAGGGTTTAATTCCATTTTAAGCACAGAAAATACATATTGATATTTTCATATCTCACACATCCAGGTGTGTGTGGATCTGTACCATATTCAAGATATTTTTCCCATTTAGGGCTGATTTTTTAGTGTGATTTTTATGCCTGATAGCACATGCTACATGCTCATCAGCACGTTTGAAATCACAAATAATAATTTTAAAAAATCCCTCTATTGGAAGCCTGCTCAAACATTGTCAACAAGCTCTGGGGTCATTTAATGCAATGTGTACATACAACTAAAGAGCATTATTTGCATTTTAGAGTAAAAGCATTCTAAGAGGATTCCTCAGCTTTCAGTTACACAATAGATTTAATATCCTGTCTATCCATAGGATGTGTTATGAAATTGTACAGATATTCACTGCACATGAACTCCAAACACAGGAGAAGGCAAACAGCTGAAGGGGGCTGTTGCATTTTAGATTTACTTCTGGGGTTTTTTGGGTTGTTTTATTTTGTTGCTTTTTTTTTTTTAATTATACAAAGTGAATCCAAATGTTTTAGAGAATTTTAAACTCTACAAAAACAAAGTAATGTTACCTTCACGTTCCAGTTTTGAATGGGAATGAGTTTTGGAAAACCTGAAAAATCTCTATAAGGTAGAATTTCAGGTCTCCACAGAGCTCTGCTGACCTACGTGTTGGTTCCAATACATGACATTTAACTGGCTCTTTGCTGTGTTTTTCTTGCAAAAACTTCAAACCATTTTTTGGCAACTGAACTCATCGAAGGTTGGCAAGATGCAGATCTGAGCCCTGAGGCACCTTTTTGCAGAGGTGTTCCCATGTTGCTTTTGGTTTGGGTTTTGTTGGGGATTGGCTGGGGTTTTTTGTAAACACCATATATTGTAAATATCATATATTCACCAGCTTTTAAATATTGGCAATAATTGCTTCATTTTCCCTTTAGTACCATTTAGAAATTATAAATTAAACTGATCTATCCCACAGGAGTCCTAAAATCTAACAAAAACCTTCTTCAGAAGCCCATGTTCACAGGAGAGTGACACAAAGTGTCACTGAAGTGAATTTACAGAAACCCTTTATGAGCCAATTTCTCAATGCTAAAGCTAAGAAAGTGGTGAGGAGGAATTCTAAAACTCTAGTTCTTGTTTTAGGTTTAAAATATCCTCTTGAAGGAAGGGGTCAGGGGAAAAAAGAGGGAATTTTTTTTGAGCAAAGAGTGGCTGAAGCTGCTCAGAAATGGAGAACGAGCAGGATGGAGATTTTCCTTCCCTCTTTCTCCTTCAGTCTGTGAGTGTCCAAGCAAGCAATGCACCCAATCTCACTGAAATTCAGAAAAAAATCCAAAATGATGGAGAGAGAATCTGGGGTTTTATTTTTTGTCTTTTCAAAGCCCAGGGAAAATACAGTTGGGAGAAAACACTTGGCTAAATTCCCAATACCATACCTAGGACAATTCCTAGAGCAGTGTGATCAGCAGTGCAGTCAAAAGCTGAAAATTGATTTGGCAACAAAATGTCTTGTGAAGAGCAGACCAGAAAGCTCAACCATCCCTCTTTGATCCCACAAATTCCACATGAAGAAAGCTCAACCATCCCTCTTTGATCCCACAAATTCCACATCCACAAAGCTCAACCATCCCTCTTTGATCCCGCAAATTCCACATCCAGAAAGCTCAACCATCCCTCTTTGATCCCGCAAATTCCACATCCAGAAAGCTCAACCATCCCTCTTTGCTCTCACAAATTCCATATCCAGAAAGCTCAACCATCCCTCTTTGATCCCACCAATTCCACATCCAGAAAGCTCAACCATCTCTGCTCCCACAAATTCCACATCCCAGCTCTTGCCCCAAACCCCAGTAACTCAACCACGTCCCAACACTCCCAGGTTTTACATCTCTGATACATCACACACACAGAGAAAAAATCACAGATGCAAAAACTTTTCTTATTAATGAGAAATTGTCTCCATAAATACAGTGCTGAAACAACAGAAAAGCTGGAGCTTTGTCAGCCTGGACAAGTGAAAGGATTTGATTTCTGTGTTCAGGTTTTTATTGATGGGGAAAAGCCACAAGAGCCTCTTGTTGCAAGGTTTAATGCTATTTCAGATGCAATTTATTATGGGATTCTTTATGATTAGTTTGTCTGTAGTTCAAGACTAGACATTATCTGGAATGTATCACTACCCAGCTTTGATACCATCTTTACTTTCAATGCTGTGCTGTTTAATGTTTGTTTCATCTTGATTTTAAGTGATCATGTAGGAATGCAACTTTTTATTAACTTTATATGTACTTTGGATTAGAAAAAAGAGAAATATTATATTGCATTCCGGGAATTAGGATAATACTAAGAAAATGTTTAATTTAAATATAATAGTAATTTAATTTGTTATTAAAAATTGCTGTGAGGGACAGTTGCCCTTGAGGTTGTTTCAGAAATTCCAGGAAAGCAAGGCTCCAATTACTCGAAATCAACCAGTCAAAATGAGACAAAAAAATCTGTGAAAATCCCCAGTTTGGTGTCCAAGCAGGGCTCCCCCTCAGCAGAAGATCCTCAGCCCTGTTCCATGAGCAATTTGTGCAGCTTGTCATGAATTAGAGCCACTAAGTGAATAAAATGCCTCCTTTATTTGTTCATCATGGTCAGGCAATTTCTTCTGTCAAGAATCTTCACAAAAAAAGGAAAACTAGAATTTTATTTCTGAAGCAAAATTCAGGAGAAAATAGTAAAGGGGGGACACAAAGAGACAGAAAACCCAATTCAACCACAAAAAACCCCCATATTTTGAAGAACTACCACATGAAATGGGCTCCCCAACACTCCTAAGCTTTTTAGCTCCTCATTGCAGTGATATGATGGCTATTGAGAGCCTCATTTTAAACTCTGTGTGCATGAATATGGGATGGAAATGAGAAAGCTGTTGTTTAAAGGAGGTGCAACAACGAACTATGACACTGACCTACAAACAATTAATATTTTTTTTACAACTGATTGAAATTTATAAGGCCAAAAGTACATGAAAGAAGCTACTAGAAACTTGGAAACTAAGAGAAATGGGTAACTTCCAGCAGGTTTGTAATGCAGAAACATTAGCTAAATTAACAGATTTAAAGTTGGGTTACTCACAACATGCAGCCCAAAAGAGCTGAGCCTGCAGCCCAAAAGGTTACTTCACACTGCTGTAAAATAAAGGAAAAGGGAAAAAAGACAATTTAAAAAATCCCTTTCATGAAGTTCTATCTCTCTGAGGCTTTTCTCTTTGCAATCAGTGATTAATCAGCTGCAAGGCGGAGAACTCACCTAACTAAAGCCCTGCCTGAGATCCACCAGTGTATGGATCAACCTTTGCTGGGATGATAAAAAACTGACCCATGTGGGACAGCAAAAATGCCAGAATATTGGCAACTTCCTGCCAGGCTGCACTCGCCACTGAAACTGGGATTTCATGGCAATGTGACTGAGGAACAGAGGCATTCCTGCTTCCCCCATTCCCTCTCCTGCTCAGGCGGTCTGGGCTCCAAACGGGCACAGAATGCCTGGCAGAGGGCAGCTCCCAGCTCCCCAGCAATCCCAGAGCTCCAGCTGCACTGCAGAGGAGGGTTTTTTGTATTATAGGGTTTTTTAGGAAGCACAGTTGAAATTTTTTGTGTTTTTATGTTACATGTGGTACTGTTTAAAGAATATTTGTTATTGTGTTTTTTTTTAATGTACAGTGTTTTTACTACTGTGTATGGATTAGAGTTGTTTTTAGGGTTCTTTTTTTAAGAATATTTTGTTTAATTTTTAAAAAGTAACATTTTTTTAGTTTTGGGATGTTAGCTTTTTTTAAATTTACTTTATGGGGTTGAGGGGTTTCAAGAACAGAGATTTTTTTTTACTGAAGACAGGGGGTACTACATTTTTAATTTTTTTTTGTTTATGTACTCTTTTACGTAACATTATTGCACTTTTTTGGGTTTCATTTATTGCTTTTTTAAAATGCAGTTTTTGTGTTACAAAAAAAATAGGGGTTTTTTATGACTACATAAGAAAAGTTTAGCTAAATGTTAATTTATTATTTTTTTCATTTAGGATTTTTTAAAACTTTTTTCTGCCCCTGCTTTGGGGTTCAGGCTCTGTTTTCCAGCCAGGAGAGCAGGGCTCACTGTGACATGCCAGCCATCCCCTGCCCTGGCAGGGGACAGGAATGCTGCTAGGGGACAGAAATGCCTCCCAGGCTTTCCCCAGAGGCCCTGACACTGCCAACTCCTACGAGCACCAATTTGAGATTAAATTCCAGCTGTTCCATGCTACAGGAAAGGTCATATTTCACAAACAAGTCTCATATTTCACAAACAAGCCTCCTATTTCACAAACAATGCTGTTCCAAGCGAGAATGAGCCTGGGCACGCTGAGGGTTCCCCTCTGCCCAGCCACTACCCTGCAAGATGTGCCAGCCCCAGGGGTGACAGTCTCACAGCTGCAGCGTTTCACAAAAGGGAGTTGGAGGCAGGAGGGATAATTTGGTGTCACAGAGCCAGCACATCACCCTTCCCATCGGGGAGAAAGAGAATTAAACACTTGTTAAGCATAGAGAGGTCAAATAGAAATGTGGATTTTCAGACTGCCATCATCCCTGACCTTTACAGCTCGTAGGAGAATTCAGGAAAGAACATTTTCTATACAATATTGATAAGGCAGGCCTTGCAAAAGCTCAGAAAAGCTCAGGAATACATGGCCAATTATTAAGGATAAGTCCAGTCAGGAGAGGGGAGGTTTTTCTGCGAGCTGCAGCAGGAATGGGAGCTCTTGTGTGCTCTGCAATACAATGGCCAGCTGCAGCTCAGCTACTCCCTCATCACCTCACTGAAGGGAAAAATGGAGCACAATTCAAAATGGCAATATTCCTATTAGCAAATACAGGAAATAAACCCCACAGACCCTTGGAATGCCAGAGCTGTACAACAAATACCCACAAAAAGCACCTTGTGCCAGGGGAGTCACTCACACTGTCCAGCTGTCCAGCCTGGAAACTCCTGCAGGAGAGCCTTGGCTGTCATTGTCCATGCCAGGGAAAGAACTTGCTATTTCCCACCACTTCTGGAGATTAGCCTTTTTTCTTTGAGTGTTCCACTAATTGTTTTTTCCTCACTTGCATCAGCAGGAGACCCAATTATAGCTCTAGCTTCAATTTGCAATAACCTCCTTTTTAAATAGCGTGAGTCACCTTTTCACCTTTTATTACAGAGATAGCACCAAGGTCTGATAGAGAAATAGTGCAAGCCCTAAATTCGATTTCTCAGAAATGGGATTTTATAATTGTTGGTCACTTTCCTTGATTTAATTTAAATCACATTTACATCCTAATAGGACTTGGAAGAAATTATTTCACAGACACAGTTTTCCATATGTAGCTCCAGTCTTCTAACACCGTATAAACTCTCTCCTATTTTTCCTGATTAAAATATTATTTTTTCCCCTCTCAGAAGCCCCAGCATCGCTGAATCTATTGTCACTCACTGAAAGTAATTTTGTTTAATACCTAAGTAGGCCATCTATCCTTGGGCAGGCAGGCTGCTAACCTTGAGAGCTGCTGTGGGAGGTGACTGATGTGCACTGGGTGCACAGAGAGGAACAAACTGCAGCAGGATTTACTTGGAGGAAACTCCCAAGACACTATTAATTACGATTTCAAACAGACAGCTCTCACTTCCACCTGGCAAATGCAATTATGCAATAGAAGGGGAGTTCAGCAAAACAAACAACAGCTCAGACCAGCAGCTGACAGAGCAACGTGCTCTGTCTGCTTTAAATATGTTTGGGGAGCAGGGCAGTAAATCACAGCCAAGGGCTCATTCATTTTGGGAACCTGAGCCTCCACGACACAGCGCAGTTGGCACTTGGAAAACAATCCTATAATCAGTCAAAGGCAGAAAAAACGTTTTAAAATAGGTTCTGTAAGCTGAATCGTGGAGAGAGCCATTAACAATAATTAATATATTGGAAAAAGAGCTTTGCAAGCTTTGAAGGCAAATGAGCCTCACTGAACCCCACTCAGCACAAACTCTTTCAGCTCAGGATAAACCCAGAGAAAAACAAGGCTGACAAGGGATAGGACTGAAATTTTAGGATGCCAGAGGGACTAGCAGGACAGCAGCCTTGCTTTTGAGGGGGTAAAGCACTGAAAGAATGGCAGAGGCTGGAAGGTCACTGCTAGGGCTGGCACCTCTTCACTGAGGGAAAACAAGATTTTACCTGCAGAGAATTTGGCTCTAAAATGGAAGACTCATTTCTAAAAGCTGTGCATATTTTTAAATGAGTGCTGAAAAGCATCAAGATGGTTCATCATGGATTTAGGTTTTCTTACAAAAGGCAGAAGTGACCCTGGTGCTTCCCCCTGGTGACTTTGAGTGAATAATCTCGATTCTTCTCGCAGCACGCCAGATCCAGGACCAAGGGAGCAGGCAGAGCTTGTTCCCAGAGGGAGAGCTGTCAGTGAGGCTCTGCATTCCCCTCCCTGCATTCACCTCCTTGTCCCCAGCACTGCCAGCAGCCCCTTCTGCTGCCTCCTTCCCTTCCCCAGGCCACCAGCCCTGCCCTGCCTGCTGCAGCTCCCTTGGGGCAGGAGCACTGGGCACTTTCTGGCCTTTGCCTGCTCACAGTCACAGCTTCATTTCAGCAGTAAAACAGTAGCTATAAGTGAGTATTTTAAAGGATTTTAAAAGAGGAAAAGTACTTTCAACTAAAAACACAAACCCTAAACTCTAAAATCCACAGCAGGAATGAAAGGCACACACACAAGCCAAGGATCCAGGAATCCACCTGTGCTCCCTGGTTTAGCTGGAAAGAAATGAAGCATCTGTCCTGCCACACTTACACTCCAAATTAGTAGTGACAGGTCTGTAGGAGGGCAAATAATCCTGTAGACTGTGCATCAAAGCACTTCATCATCAGAGCCACACCAGGAGTGCAACCCAGACATACTGAGACTGCTCCAAAGGATTGGTTTAACTCTGTTTATTTTAACATCCTGATAAAAGCTTAAAATATTTCAGTGTTGAGAATGGCACTGGAGGCAGGGTGTGCCTTCCAAAGCACCCTTCTCCCTAGCACCTGCCTGGATTGCTCCTTCTGCTGCAGGCAAGATAGTGCAAAATGCACCAGGGCAGGGTCTGTAGGGCTCAGAATGCTCATCACTGACAGGCAGCAGCCCCAGCACTTTGCAGCTTCATGGAAACAACAATTTCATCCTCCTGCTGACTCAGGAGCTCTGGGAACCTCCCCTGCATTTTCCTCAGGGGCAGCCAAGCACAGAATCAGCTTTTGATTCAACTGCTCTGCTGTGTTTGTTTTGTCCCCTTTAAAGAGTTCATTAGTGTGTTACACAGAGTTAAATTAATTATTGGTATTATCTATTTCTTGTGACTGAAACGCCTGTCCTGGCTGTGGATCTGAGAGCCTTCGATGAGATTTGGGAGCATGGTATGTGTGACGGTGTTCACAGGGGTTCTTGGATGAGGGAAGAGATGAGGATCTGACTCCATGTTTCAGAAGGCTGATTTATTGTTTTATTATATATATTACATTAAAACTATACTAAAAAAGTAGAAGAAAGGATTTCATGAGAAGGCTAGCTAAGAATAGAATAAGAAAGAATGAGGCTTGTGGCTCAGGCTCTGTGTCCAAGCCAGCTGGACTGTAATTGGCCATTAATTACAAACATCCAACATGGGCCTATCACAGATGCACCTGTTGCATTCCACAGCAGCAGATAATCAATATTTACATTTTGTTCCCGAGGCCTCTCAGCTTCTCAGGAGGAAAAATCCTAAGGAAAGGATTTTTCATAAAAGATGTCGGGAACAGGTATGTAGGAATCAGCTTCTGTGCATGGAAAACCAGGATAGATGGCACATTTCAATGTGAAAAAACCCCAAATATCACTTTCACTGCCACTGTCAGTATAATTCACAAACAACACTTACCAGATGGTGACACGAGGACAGAAGGGCTCAGCTCAGGAAAGCCAATGCACCTGGGTGGTCACAGTGCCAGGGATCACCTGGAATGGCCACAGGAGCCAGGGATCACCAAGAACAACCACAGGAACCAGGGATCACCAGCAGTGCCCACAGGAACCAGGGATCACCTGGAATGAACCTCAGGATCTAGGGATCACCAGGAATGGCCACAGGATCCAGGGATCACCAGGAGTGCCCACAGGATCCAGGGATCACCTGCTGTGCCCACAGGTGCCATCAGTGCTCTGAGATGGCCACAGGTGCCAGGGGTCACCAGAGATGTGGTGCCAGGGTGTCCTTTCTCCAGGATATCTCCTCAGAGGCACCAGCTCAGGCTGTGATTTTGTTGTTACAGCAAGATTAAATTATTTTAATGACCGGACATCTGAGACTCTGCCATGGGAAACGCGGAGCAGAGGAAAAGCTGGTGTGAGTGTGGAGGGGCCTCTGTGCCAGCTCAGGTGCTGCCAGGGTGCCCTTGCAGTGGGTCCTGCATGGTCAGGATGGGAATTTTCCTTTGCCCTGCTTCTATTACAAACTCAAAGGCAAAGAAACTGCTGCATTTGGGGGAGGTAGAATTTTATTTCATCCAAGCTATCAGCCATCAACACCAATTTCAGATGAACTGGTGAACCCCTTGCCCTGCACCTGCAGGCGGTCCATGCAGTGGCTGAAGTCCCAGTCAAGGCACACTCCACACACACACCCCTGCTCCTCCCTGCAGCCCCAGCATCAGCCCACACCAGCCTGGGCGTGCCTGTGGGGTTGCACAGGGAACACAGCTCTGCTGGCAGCCAGGAACTCCCTCTCTGGCAAACCCTGCACGGGTGGAGAGGAGACAGCCCTGTCCTGCTGAAACCCCTTTTGTGAGTCCCCCTGATGAGGAGACCTCTAAAATGTTTGTGTTAGGAATGAGAGATGGATGGGATTTTTGGTTTTTAGGTTATTGTTTATTCTTGTCTTATCAGCAGTTCTGCACATGTCAGACTTAGAGTACAAAAAGAAGGCGCTAAAAGTCACAAGACACACAGGTTCAAAGTCTTTTAAAGCTGTTTTGTTTAACTAACTCTTAGAACATACTTTATTTTACCTTTTTTACCAATAACTAATTATTTGTCCATACAACATCTGTATTGTGGCTATTTCTAACCAATCACCCTGTGCCATCAACACTGCCAAAAATGGAGTAGATAAAGAACAAGAAGGAGATCCGACCATGCCCAAAATCTTCCATTTTGTCTCCTATGCACTTCCATGCTAAAAACCCAAAACTCTTAATTTTTCACCCTGTGATAAACTCTACTACTATCTACTTTACACACTTGTGGATTTTGACTCATCCCAAAGTCTTGGCAGCTTTCCCCATGGACAAAGGTTAAAAGCAGTGTTCTCCCGGGGATCAGGACATCCCAGGATAGGCAGAGAAACACTCCCTGTGCCCTGGGTTCCTGCACAGTCCTGCAGTGTTGCAGCAGAACATAGGAAACCCAGCTCCAGCCCCTCCTCAAAGGCAGTCCCCACAGCTCTCACACCTGGAACAAGAAAACTTGGCCATCAGGGAACCACAGAGCAGGAGTGACCTTCCCAAGGCAGTGACAGCATTGTGGCATGTGCAACAAATAGATTAAGAGAGGTGGAAAACCTGCTGTGCCTAAGGAAATACTGCCTGTGCTGGGAAATGGCTGGCAGCTCTGGGTGGGCTGGGGAGCCAGGTAAGCTATGGGGATTTAATCTGGGATTCACTTTTGATTGTAGGAGAAGGAAATCCCCGAGGAATTCCATCCATGGGCTGTTTCAGAGCCAGTGTGTTTGTGTTGGGTTCCATTCCCAAGGCTCTCTGGGCTGTTCTGCCATTTCAGCTTCCCCTCAGGGCTGTGGTCTCAGGACGGCTCCCCAGGATTTTTGGGCTGTGCAGTGCTCCTGGAGCTCCCCTTGAGCAGGCTGGGCAGGGGTGAGGCTGTGGGCAAGGGCAGAGCTCACTGTGCTCCCTGAGGGGCTGTGACAGGGCCCTGCTTTCCCTTGGGGCACACAGGGACACTGCTGTCCCCAAATCTCACAGACAGCCCCACAGCCCTGGCCAGGCTGCTTCCCGATCACAGGGACTTGCTGCACATCCAGAAAGTGCCAGCAGGCCAAGTCCTGCTCAGTTTTATCCTTCCTGGACCAGTGGAGCTCCATGGCATCCCCAGGCCTTATTCCAGAGCCTCTCCGGGGTGTCTGTGCCCCCACAGGCCCAGCAGCAGCAGGCAGGAACTGCCAGACACACACACACATCCAAACAAAACCCAGGCTGGAATCCTGCCCACAGGGCTGTCATCCCTGTGTTCTTTATCTCAGATTTAGCAGGTGTGCAGCGCTCTGTTTGGGTATTTTAACAGGTGGAAAATGTCAGCTTGTCATGAGAGATTGGATGTAAAGCACTCCCGTGCTCTGTTGCAGTGGTTTCTATATCTCATTCTCATCACCAGGAGATGGAATAGCTTGTTCCAGTCTCTGACCCAGAATTTAGTTTGTCAGCTCCTGGCAAACACATTTCAGTCTTGCACCCCACAAATATGTAAAAATATCGAGTGCATTGTGTTGTTAATAACATGGTTGGAAGTCATTCACGGCAATTAAACTTGCATTACAATGAAATCTCTTTGACCACAATGATGGTCCTGCTATGCCATTTCATTACTGCACACTGAAAGGTGCAATTAAATGTATGCAAGAACATGCACTGAGCTTTACTCACTTGTTTTAAGTGCTTTTAAACATTGTCTTTTGGAAACATAAACTGGCATAAAAATACGTGCTATAAAGATTTCACACCAAAAACTTCTTTATTCTCTTTGTTTATATTTCTCAACCAATATGCCCAGTTACTTTGCAATACTAGATATTTTATCTAGCAGATATTTTGAGCTTTGGCAGGAAATTTTTTGCTGTGATTTCCCAATTGAGAGAATCAATGAAATGTTAGTCTCAGAATAGTATCTCTGAATTCAGCCCCTCAGCCAGCAATGCTGCTTTGCAAGTATTATTTACCATTCTGTTGGGTTTGTCTTCATAATCCACTTTCTTTCCTCAATGTATCATTGCCCACGCTAGCAAAAAGCAGGAAATTGCAAAAACCTTAGCCAGCAAGATTTGGAGACTAAAACTTCTTTCAAGTGTCAAAATAAAGAAAACTATTCATTTCACCAAACCTAATCCCAAGCCTTTCTTTCAAATAGTTCTGGATGTAGAAACTTCTCTCTAATTCGCACTTGAGAAGGAGGCAAAAGTTACTTTATGAGGACCTAAACCCATTTTTTTTTGTGTGTGCTGGAATTCTAATGCACTTTAATCCCACGTCCCAGAAAGATGAATTCAAACTAAAATAAGCAGAGACAAGGAACCCTGGAATGATGGAGGAGCTATTGCAGAAAATCAAACCTTTGGCATGTTTGGTCTCAGTGGATCAAAGGCTGGGTGTTATTTATAGAGGGCAGTCATATCCAACTGGAAAAGTGAACCTAACCCTGCAAAAACTCTGCTTGGAAGGGGAAACTGAGGCAGAGATGGGAAGGGCTGAGATACTGGGAAGGGTTGTTAATGGTTATTGCCACCAAACAGATTTATTGTCCCACAAGGCTTCTCATGGCTCAGTGCTGGTCCCTTGCCATGACAGGGGAGGGCCCAGGGGTCCCTGGGGTGAGGAGGGCACTGAGCCAGGGTGCAGCTCCCAGGGACCCCCCTGCAGCCCAGCAGCCACCTGGTGTCCCACCACCCCCAGCTAAATGGTGCCTTTTTCCCTAAACTGCATTAATTACACAGCCTTGCCTTGCAGGGAGCCCGAGTTAGTCATTAAAGCTCACTGGTAGGAATCATAAGGTTGGATTATCTCTTAACTCTTTCAAAGCTTCATTGTGGTTTTTTTCCTAATCTTCTGCACTACTGGAATGGTTCTTTTGCTGCCTCTCACAAGGGATCTGGCAGATAACTGATGGATTATTGAAATCACTTTCTGAAAACTCTCCAGGCACCTCTCTGCATCTGGAGATGTCTAAATGCATTTAAAAGCTGCCCTGAAATTCCTCCAAGCACGGCTAGAGAAGTGCTACAGAGGTGCAAAGCATTATCTCAGTGATTAAGTATACATGTTTCCTTGGATACAAGTCAAGCTAAATCATGCTTTTTGCTATATGCTAATAGGCTTCTGCAAATTAATTAATGAAGGAATTGGGCATACTAAGAGAATTACTTGAATGATGCCTGCCTGAAGTTTTTTAACTTCATTTGCTTGAAAATTGGAAAGTAGGCAAGAAATGTCAGGTTGTGTGTCTGAGTCTTTCTATTGCATCCCACAGGAAAAAAAAAAAAAAGAAAAAAAAAGCCTTTTTTTCATGTGCAGAAACAAGCAGAGTCACCAGAGAGCTTTTCAGTATTCCATGTTATTCCTGTTGCTAAGGAAACTTTCCTTCATCTGTGCTCAGTAAAGTATCCTAAAAAATTCCTGCACAGAAGGATGGCATTACAGATCAGTGTCAGAAAACTCAGCTGACAATTAAGCACAGAAGCAGCCACTGGGAAGTTTTAACGGGACAGTTCCTGACTCTTGTAAAGCCCAGCGTGATTTGCAGCAGGGAGGAGCCTGGGGGAACCACAGCCAGTCTGTAGGATTAACCTGGTCCCTACAGAATTCCCCTCAAGAAGCAAAATAGGAAAAAACAAGAATCACACCAAATATTTGGCTTGGGTTTTGTTGGCACTGTGATCCTGTTCACTCTTCACTGTGCTCTCTAAAAGACAAAGTAAAAATCCCCCTCATAGAGAGACCTGGAGATGTTCTCTACCATCATTTCTATTTGAGAGAGATTAAATAAAGAGAAAAAGAGCTGCAAATAAAGAATGTTTGAGATCTCTGCAGGCTGCAGCAGTTCTCACTCTGTTGCATGTGTTCATGTCCAGTCCATCACCAGGGGCCTTTAACACTTACAAAACAAGGAGCCACTGCTGAGGGAGGGAGCAGAGGTGTCTCCTGCAGCACTAACAGGTGACAGTGTGCCATCCAGCTCCTGTTCTGGAATTTCTTCTTCTTTCCCTGCAAAGATTCATTATCCAAGCCTGGAAATCCAGGCCAGCAGCTGCCCATGTTATGCCCTTTGATAAAAATCAAATACTACAAAAACACTGTGTGTCCTGGGGCAGTTTGGAATCCTGGTTCTGTCACTTTCCATGACACAGTAAGGAAAGGGGGTTTGGTATTCCTCTCCTCCTGATGCCAAAGGTCTGCTGATCTCCAAAGTGTCTGGCTGACCTCCTTCCTCCAGCAAAATTTCACCATGGATAACAGCATTATTATTAAGAGTGCAAGAAACGGGGCTCACCCCCTTCCCAGAGGAGCAGCTCCAGCAGTCTCTGGCTGGGGACATTAAACCTCTTGCTTTACCCTGTCCACTCTGTCTCACTAATGCCTTATGCTCTGTGCTTTTGTCTGATTGCTTCTGGAGGCCATTAATTTGCACTTTTGCCTGGTGCTAAGATATGGATATTTTTGGTCCCAGTAGTGCTGCTCTCACAGAAGATGTAACACAGGAGTCAGTAGACCAAGCTTGCCTTTGCTGCACCCTTCGGTGTGGGGAAAATGAGGAGAAGGGCAGACTGAGAGTCCCCTTGTGTCCCTGAAGGGAGCAGTGGCTGCCTTGCACTGCAGTGGTACTGGCAGCATTCACCTGGAAAATGCTGAACCTTGTGTGCTTTGCCCTCCTGGCCCTACTCCTGCTCTGCCCTGTGAGGATTTCTGGGCACACTCCACCATCTTTGGCAGAAAATCCATTCCCAGAACAAATTGTTGTTTTCCTTTGAAGCCATTTATGTCAGCATGCAATTACCACCTGTTGGGGAGCAGAGATGGATGCAAGTTCCAGCAGAGATGGGGTTCCCTTCTCCCCTCACTGACCCCTGAACCCCAGCAGCTTTCCTCCCAGGAGATGGACAAATCCAGTGGATGCAGAACCCTCTTCCACCTTCAGATCCAGCCTGATACAAGTGAGGAAAAATGCTTGCTTTCCTGTGCCATGCTTCCAGTGCATATTTCCTAATGGGGTTTTTCTCCTTCAGGAAAGGGATTTCAATAATATTAGTTTCCTATTCAAACCTATTTGTTTTTCAGAATCTCAGGATTTTTTTGTGATGTAGAGCTACTAAGAACAGCTTCTCTTTCCTTATATATGTGGCTGCCAGCCATGTGACTATATAGAGCTACTGATATATATATATATATATATATATATATATATATATATATATATATATGGATATTTAATTAACATAATTTATTCTTCCAGATAAATCACCAAGTCCAGTCCACTCCCAGGCCAGTTCCCTCTTCTGATTATTACAATATTTTCTGGTTTTCCCCAATAAGTGCACAGCCCTCAGTAGGAACTCTGTGTATATGATTTCAAGCCATAAAATCTTCTTTCTTATTCCTTCTTTGTCTCCTGGATGAAAATGCACAAAACAATCTGAACATCAGCAGGATCTGTGTGTGACCTTCCATCTTGACGTTCCTCCTCTGGAACCTGCCCTAACAAGCCTTGTGCTGTGATGGATGAAACTGAAAGCAATTCCCTCTTCCCAACAAATTGAGACCCTCAAAGGGATCCCATCTCTTTTCAGATGGCCCAGGTTTTGCTCACAAGACCTTGGCTTTCATCTTGGCTAGCAGTAATTCTGAAGGAAGGAAAACACCAAAGTATTGTGGTCTGTCTGGAATATGAAAGACACTTTCTGCTGCTTCTTTGATGTCTCATGAAAGAAAACTGAAAGAATACAAATGCAATATCATTAAAACATGTTACTAATCCTGCAGGAATGGAGAGGCTTGAGCATTAGAAATTTTTGCTCAATGCTACTTCAAACTACAATTTGTAATCTATTAAGGAAACTGTCATGAGTAATGGCTTGCAATGTGACAATGAATTTTAAATTTTCTCAAGTGAAATATGGATGACAATTTTTTTACACCATTTGGAAATAACTTGAAATGACAGTTGCTGGTTAGAGAACAAAAAGCCAAATGGCATGGTTTAGATACACAGAAAATGGAAGATAATGATGCATGAAATAAATGGAAAAGAATTGAGGAAAACACTGGAAAGAGGAAGGGCAGAACAGTTTGACCCACCAGTGAGCCTGGTTCTATTTCTATGGAAATGAGCTCATTACTGCTAATTTTTTTTTTTTTAAGCTCCTACTTGATTCGTGAAGTGCTGTTTGAATTCCGATAAGGGCTTCATGAATCACTGAAAAAAAAACATTTGAACAAAATATCCAGAGTCAAATGATTACCAATCCCATAGATTAATCAGCTGTCTGAGCACTTTATACAGCAGAGCAGCACCAGGAGAGCCAGCTTTCCCCTGGCACCATCAGTCTGTAATGCTCCATTCTGCAAAGAAAAGGGACCATGCTTCTGAAATCCAATTCTGGATGGTTACTCCATCCAAGAGCCTGTACTAAAAAGCAGAGATGTCTTTGATTTTTTCCCCCCTGCTATTTCCATGCTTGTTCTGTTTTAAAAATCAGCATCCTGAGCATTGGGCCTGGGTTTGCCTCTCATCCCTCAGAACCAGGATGCTCTGTGGCGTTCATGGTGCTGCCACACATTTCACCTGTCAGGGTTGGCTGGTGTTGGAACCCAGAACATTCCTCTGGCTGTCCTGGGTGGCTCATGACCCTGGCAGGAGGCTCAGAGACCTTGGCACGGGGTCAAAAACACCTGTGCCTTTGATTTTAGCCCATGGAAACAATTACCAACTTTGTGTGAAGAGTTACAAGCCACAAGGGTTTGAGTGGAATGATAGTTCATTTGTCACAGGGTGAAAATGTGGAATTTTGGGGTTTTTAGAATGGGGGTTCAGGAGGCAAGATGGAGGAATCTGGGCATGTCCTGTCCTTCTTCTCCTTCTTCTTGTCCTCCATCTTCTGCTGTGATGGTGGCACTTTTGGATTGGTTTAGAGTAGAGACAGACTGTCTAACATAGGTGATAGGTATTGGGAAATTATTGTAAATAAAGTACATGTGGTTTTTAGTATAAAAAGCCAACACCACCCCAAGGGCAGGGACTGTGCCACAACCCAACCTGCTGGACAGATCTCAGCAGGTCAGAGAAAGAATGGAACAGATAAGAGAAAATAAACAACCTTGGAAAGCAGAACTGACAAATCTCAGCTTCTTCTTCAGTCACGGGGCTGGTAAAAGAGACTTTCTTATACCTGACAGGCTGGGACACCCCAGTGTGCAGGGAACTGCTCCAGGGCCAGGGCATGGCTTCCTCCTAAACCTCCAGGATGCTGAAATAAAAACCCAACTAAGCAGTGGATTTAAATAGCATGTAAGCTTTATTTATTTTATAAAGCCATCAATTTTTAAGGCTGTCTTTGGGCAGGAGCAGAGTCTGCCTGTGACAGCTGGATTTTTAACTGAACAGCACTGATCGACTGTGTGTTATACATACAGCATCTACACCCTTGTTAATTCTCCGAACACTTCAAAAAGGATGCCCTTGGCAAGTTCTGTGACTCACTGCTAATTTGCCTTGTACTAATTTTCAAGGTGTGCAGAGGTCACTGCTTCCTCCAGCTTGCAGCTTGTAACAATGCACACGTGAGGAATTACTCCAAACAAAGCTCAGCCTTCTGCCTCAGTGCTTTGTGCCTCTTGCCAAAACCTTCCCATTCTGGGAGTGACTCAGTAATTGTACTTCAGCCATGACAAAGATAGCAGCAATAACCAGTCCTCACTGGGGATGCACAGGGCAGGGTGTCCCACACATCCCTTCCCAGGACTCTGCTCTGCTCAGCTCCAAGGGCTTAAATTCCCATTGGAAGTGCAATCACCAAGGCCAGGCTGGACAGAGCTTGGAGCAACAAAGTCTGGTGGAACTGGATGGGCTTTAAGGCCCCTTCCAACCCAAACTATAATAGATTCTAAGAATTCTTTGGATTGTTTTTAAAAAAAAGTATCTAGAGAAGGATGGACATACAGCCCCACCAATGTGCAGTTATGACAGACCTTAGATAATTTTCCTTTTAAGACCAACAGGAGGTTGAGGGATAAATTTCATTATAATTTACATGAGGAACTACAGTAGTACAAATAAGAAGTAATTTGGCATATATGATTCTACAGAATTGATACAGACTTATACTGATTTCAATTTTCTAGAATGCAGAATTAATTTGGGAAGAAGGTTATAAAGCACTTTGCTATTCAGTTGATAGCATTATTAATAATGCAAAGACAGTATTTCTGTTCTGGATGTTCCCATACATTCAGACAGGACTTTGTGAGACACCAAAGCTGCTTTGTAAAAACACTTCCAAGGCTTTCTTTTTGCAACTCACATTTCTACACTTCTCAGAGCACCAGGAGCAGAAAGGAATCAGCATTTGAAGAAAAACAAAGACAGAGGATTGATGTGGAAAAGGGAAATCTCCAAAGCTGTTTCTCTGCAGTGAACTCCCCTGGCACAGCTCTGGGGGTGGCTGCAGCTCTGCAGTGCCAGGGCTTGGGCTCTGCATGGGAGGTGCAAGCTGAAGGTCCCCAGCACCCTGGCACTCCTGAACCCTTCCCCTCCCAAGCTTTTTAACTGCACTCTGAGTTCTGGTACCACTGATATCTCATTTCCCATGGCCTTCAAGGCAAGGCTGTGGTGTAGGACAGAAGAACAATAATTTTTTATAATTCTTTAGAGGGAAAAAAACCCAGAGATCATTTTCTCTTTGTTATTTATTTACACTTATAGTTGGGAGTAACGATATTTCTTCCTATTCAGTTCTGATTTCAAGATGATGAAAGTCCTATTTAAACTAAGTAAAAATATAATAATATCATTACAAATTAACAAGGATGGGTATTCCCTTGTGGTAGGTACAGTACAGACCTAGACCAACAGGTATCTCTTGTTGCAAAATGTAAAGAACAGGTGAAGCAGAGGGAAGCAGGAAAAATACCAGAATATGTTGGTAGTGCTGCCTGTCAGACATAGAGGAACCCCCCTTACCCCTAGTTTGTCTTTATTTTAATTATTTATCTGGGGGTCTAGTAAGAGAGACAAAGAATTGAAAGAGTGCAAACTGAAATCACTGGGAAGGGGGGATATGATCCTGGAAAGGAAATGAAGAGTCTGAGGCAGAAATACTCAGAGGAAAGCTGCTGGAAGCAGCAATCAGTCAGCACAAGGGAAAAACCCCAAAGCTTTATTGCTGTTACATCTCAAATCAAACCAATCCCCTTTCCCAGCTCACATACACAACCCAATCTCAAGTTACACTCACCATGAAAGCCTCCACAGCTTTTAAAAAGGTGTGAAAAACACTAAATGTTATAATTGTATTGGATTTAGGTAAAAAAAAGCCCACCAGATTGTATCACTTCATATTGTAAAGATCACATAAATTGTGCAAAGTGGAGTTAAGAGTTTGATTTACAGATTGCACAAACCCTATTTGAATGACAAAGTTTCCCTGTCAAAATAATTTATAGTGCCATTCTCACTGAAGTTCATCAACTACAAGTTCTTTTATCTGATTGTAAGGGTAAGAATCTTGTAATGCAAAAAATTCCCATTGTTGGGCTTCATATAATATGAGATCAAATCATTGTTGTGGAAGGAAAGAGAGTCCAGCCCTGCTGAAGGAACTGCCCCAGACAAAATCTGCTTTGTGGAGCCCTGCCCAGCCCAATTCAGCAAGAGGAAGAACAGGATCCAAGTGCTCTTTGCATGGCTACAGTCAGTTCTTCTCCACAGATTTCAGTAGCTGGACCTTACTCTCCTATTTGACTGGATTTTTCCACTAACAATTCATATTAGTTTGGCTTTTCCAGCAAACAGCCATTTGACTGGGCAGGCATCACACTTCCACCACTTTGAATTCAGTATTTTAATAACATTAAATCATTAAATATTTTTGTTTAACAAATTGGTTTGCTTTCTCCTAGTTAAAAAGAGTTAAATCTACAGAAATGTGAAGGGGAAATTATTGTTTGTGCCTTTTTTTCTTTCATGGGTATCTGAGATATGGCCAAACAAACCCTACAGGATTCAGGCTGTGACATGGGCTGAGATTCCCATTCTCTTTCTGTGACAGGGGAAGGCCATTGCCACGACACAGGTGCCCAAACTCACCACTGACCCAGCACAGGTGCCCAAACCCACCATTCCCTGCTGGCCACAGGGATTCTCTGCAGCTGTGCTTTGTGAGCAAACATCTGTTGAACCACAGAGCAGAGCTGTGCTTTTGGAGGACCATCAGAAGACCCCAAAAGCCTCAATGCAAGCAGAGTGAATGGATTCCTGATGTCCCCTTGGCTGGGAAGCAGGTGCTCCATGAGCACTGCCTGGTGACACCATGCAGGGACAGAGATCTGAGCCTGGGCAAGGCTCCTGGTGTCACACTGGGCTTTGGCAGCTCTGCCATCACAGCTCTCAGTGAAGAAGCTTTGGTTTTTTCAAAGAATCATTTCCAAACCCGTGCATGCTACAAAAATCAAAGACTAGAGCTTCCCATCGTTCCCAGTGTTGGGCAGGATAGCTCCACCTGTGTGCCACAAAGGACAGGGGCAAAGCTTGGCCCATCCACAGTATTCAAGTCATGCTCTGCAATAAGTTACAAATGCTTTATTGAAGGGAAATTCACAGAGATGCCTCAGTGGTGTTTCCCTGCTGTGTGCACACAGTGTATTATTCTTCCAGACTCCTTTCTTCCCCCCAGGACAGACACATTCATGTTCACATTTTAAAAAATCATATAGCAATCCATGGCCAGTCAATACACAAGCAGCAGAAAGATAAAACCATTGATCTGAGTGCACAGGCCTGATAAAGTTGGTGCCCTCAGTGAGTGCAAAGCCTAAGCAAGCCAGAACTCAGGTGGATTTCTTTTAATTGTATTGTGCCTTCTCTGCCCTCCTCAGGAACCCAAAACCCACTGCCCTCCCAGTCTCTGTGCCCTTTCCCTTCAGGGCTTGGAAAGCTCCACTGTGTCACTGTCATATTCTCTGAAAAACCCCTTCACCAGGATTTCTTCTCCTGGGAAGCTGGGAAGCCTCAGAGAGAAATGAAAACAATAATTATCTGATTGCTTCTCCTGTGTTTGCTGCTTTGGAATGTGGTCTGGAGATTGTTTACCAAGTGGTCATTGTTTGATTGGTTTCATGGGAATTGTTTTAACTTAATGACCAATCACAGCCAGCTGTATCGAGGCTCTGGAGAGTCATGGGTTTTTCAATATTATTCTTTGTAACCTCCTGTCTGTATCCTTTCTCTATTCTTTAGTGTAGTTTTAGTATAGCATTCTTTAATATAATATAAGTACATAGAATAAGAAATTAGCCTTCTGAGAACATGGAGTCAGATTCTCAATTCCTGGGAACTCCAGCAAATAGCACACCACTGCAGTAAATTCAAACTGCCTAAAGAAGCCTGCTGAATTAAGAGTATGTAATCAAAACCTTTCTCCTGATTATCAGGAAAATTTTAAGCACATTTCATTTCTCATCCTATGAATGTTGACGGGCCTCCTTTATCAGGACATTAATTAACAGCAGGTGAGGGAGGCAGAGTGACTGGGACATGCTGTTACTTCTGCTTGGTTTCAAGGCAGCTTGGGAGACGTTCTCTCAGCTCATGGTTGAAATTGTCTTATCTCATACATTCCCAGGATTACTGTTTCATGTAAATGTCATTTTTGCTGTCCAAAACATTAGAAAAACCCCCACCAGTGTGAACTAATTCCTGTCTCCTTCTGAGAGACATGAGGGAAGCTGAATGCTTTTGATCAAAGACAAGATCCCAACTTCAAAGCAACACCTCATCTGTAAATATATTACACCATGCTCTCAGTACAGGAAGGGAGATCCTTTATTTTAAATAACCTGAGGCCAATACCATGGGATTTGCCTGCCTTTGCAGAGTTTAATCCTGCTCCTCTGAATACCAACAGAAAATTAGACAAAAAAGATTTTAAAGATCTTGGGCTCTAGTCTCCTCTTATTTATCAAAGTCCAATGGACCCATGTCCAATATTTCACTGGAAGAACACCCAGCTTATGGTGGATTGAGAGAAGAATATGGAAAAAAACCTTCAAAATTCAGAAGCATCACAGATTTTTTTAAACCTAAGACCTAAATCTTTCTTCTAATGACAGAAGCAGACAATGTGTTACATGCCTGCAGACATTCTACCACTAATTTGACTGGAATCTTCCAACATTTTTTGGCCACAAAACCACTCCTTGAACATGAAAAGAAAGGTTTGGGTAGGCATATAGGGTCAGTTTTACCCTTAGGTAGCAATCAACATTGCAAGGGTACAGGTGTCACTCCTGTCCCTATGCACTGTACAGGAAACAGCCCAAGACACTGAAATCAATGACATTTTCTGCACAAACCCCCATAATTCATTTACCTAGATATGGTTTTGAAATCATATAATTAGCATTACAACTTATAAAAGCAATAAAATCCAGCCATCTGAAAGAATCAAATTTTAGTCTTCAGGAATCTAAATTTTGAGGTTATTCAAACATGTCCTATTGTTCTACTAAAACATTCTGTGTCTCTCAAAAGCAGGAAAATCACCTGATGTGAATATGCAATGTTAGAAAAATGAGCAAAGTATTATTTATAATTAGGGATTAAAACCTCTTGAAGGTTCAAGACTTGTTAATAGGCTAAAAGAGGCCTTTGTTTCTGTTATATTTACTCTCAAGGTGTGCTGCTTCTTCTCTCTGAATGTGGTTGCTGCAGTAAATGCAGAGCAAAAAGAGCTCAGAGCTCCTTCTCTGGGCCTAGGAAGGATCAGCTCCTCCTGGGTTTCCACAAAAACATTTTCACTGCTGAGCAAAGTAAAATCTTTTGTCAGAAATGCAGCTCTGCTCCCTTCCTTCCCACCCAGACAGGGTGTGTTCCCCATGGAGGGAATGGTGCCTCTCTGGGCATATCTAAACCAGAGGCCAGACAGAATTAAGGGAACAAAAAGCAGTTCTGTTTATTGAAGGGCCTTTAGGTACATTTAGGGCAAACAGAGCCCTCCCCAGGGGCTACACCCAAAATGGACAATGGGTCAGAAGTTTGGTCCATCTGCACATTGGGGGTTCATCTCCCAATTACAGCTGCAGGTAATGAAGTCATTGACCCCAACTTTGCTCCCCCCACTCTCTTTTGTTTCCATCTCTGGGCCCTGAGGCAGTGAGGGGTCCTTGATTCCAGGCCTGGAGAGGAATTGTTGTGTCTGCCCAGAATGGGGAAGCAGCAACTCACACTGTGTGTGGAGCTCGGAGTTACACACTAAAGAACTGCAGGATCACAAATAGATGGAAAATACAAAAGCTGAAATGCTGAGGTGTCAGGAAGAGCACAGCCCAGTGGGACTGAGATGCCTGCCCTGCACCCTGGGACTGCCATTCCCACTGCTCCATGTCCTTCCCACCTGAAGTGCCCCTCTGTGATGGTGGTCACAAGGGTTTTCAGGATGAGAGACGAGAATGTTGACCTCATGATCAGAAGGTTTGATTTATTATTTTATGATATATATATTACATTATAACAATACTAAAAAGAAAAGGAAGGAAAAATTCTCAGAAGGCTAGCTAAGAACAGAAATGAATGAACAACAAAGGTCTTTGTCTCAGCAGAGAGCAAGATCACTTCTGCCATGAGTGGTCAGCAAATCCAAACATCCACAGGAGACCAATCACGGATCCACCTGTTGCATTCCACAGCAGCAGATAGCCATTGTTTATATTTGTTGCTGAAGCTTCAGCAGGAAAAATCCTAATGAAAGGATTTTAATGAAAAGATGTCTGTGACACCCCTCAGCTTGCCCTGGGCACAGCCAGCCCTGCCTGTCCCTGTGCCACATTCACAGAAGGGCTCTGGGTGTTCAGGCTGGTGCAGGAGGTGCAGGAAGGACGGGCAGCGCCAGCCCTTCCCAGGCCCTTGGCATCCCCAGGGAAGGTTTGTTAGTGTTGCTGTGGGTCTGAGTCCTGGCCCAAAAGCAGAGCTGTGGCAGGGGGCAGACCTAAGGCAAGGTGCCCCCAGTTGCAGGGGGTTGCCATCCTTGTGCCAGCTGTGCCCAGCTGCAGTGGAACTCTCCCTGGTGTGCAAGTGCAGCACATGGCAGGTTCCTCACCTGCTGGAGCCTCCAGCCATGGAACAGGCAGAACATCCCTCTCCTTCTGCAGCAGAGGAGCTCCCAGAGATGCTCCCAGGGTGCACACAAGCCCATCAGACCCTTGTGTGCTGGTGTGCACGGAGCTGACAGCCCCTGCTTGTGCCATTAGCACCGAGCACGGATCCTCTCCCATGCTCGGCTGCATCCTGCCAGCTCCAGCCCCATCTGCACTGGAACTCCCCCCACTCCCAGCAGGGGAAAATTAAACATTGCAGCAGGCAGAGAGGGAATCTGCAGTTTGTTCAAGCTCAGACCGAGCCTGAAAAGCTAAGGGCATACCTGGAAACACTTTTAAAATATATAAAATTCATGAATACTTTTCAGCTGGCAGCTGAGACATAAATATGTGTAATGAGCATGTAACAGACAACTTCCCTCTGCAGCATGGATATAGATCTGCTGCTGTTCCCTCCCTTGGAAGCAGACTGATTTAATGTGCTTTGCTTGGTAAGTCACCCTCCAGCAAAATGAATTTGATTTCTGCTGCAATCAAAAGAATTTAAACAAAATCACCTCTCAGTTCTCCTTAGGTTCATTTATCCAGACATCCATTTCTGTCTTCATTTTCAATATAGAGAAATTAAACAGGGTTTGTTTGAGGCAAGCTTTATGATTCTCTGAGGAGAGGTGTGAAGTCTGGGCTTGGATGGGCACATCCTTCATATGGGTCATATTTCCTGAGCCTGTGCTTGAATGCAGCTCTCTCTGAATAAACCACTGTCCCAGTTATGGTTATTTGCATCTCTCTGTTTCCTACAAACAAAGGGGAAAGGGAGAAGGGAAAGGGAAAGGGAAAGGGAAAGGGAAAGGGAAAGGGAAAGGGAAAGGGAAAGGGAAAGGGAAAGGGAAAGGGAAAGGGAAAGGGAAAGGGAAAGGGAAAGGGAAAGGAAGGAGATTCCTCCCCACAGCTCTCCCACCATGCCTACTCAGGAATTTCCAAGTACATCCTTCTCCAGATGAACAAGGAAGAGAGTGGCAATGAAGCGAAATCAGCTTTTGGAAGATAGAGTTTTCATTCTAAGCCTGCAGTTGGAGATTGAAATAATTCCTCCTGCCAATTTGTAGCCCCAGCCTTGGTGCTCATCCAGCAGCAGCATGGAATTGCAGAGGTGATGGACATCTTGAATTCCCCTTTCCCTGCAGGATGGCTCACTGCTCTATGCTCCACATGAGCATGAAAACCTTTGCATAGAACAGCCTTTTGTTTAAAAAAGACACTTTTAACCATTCTTCTCTTCACAGTATTGAAACCACCAACAGTAACCTCCTGCTACGTAGTTTGTCACATGATTGATCAAACAATGGAATTTGGATACTTGCCATGAAAGAGGAGTTGGAAATCACATTTCCAAAGTCAGGACCTGCACAGTTATTAGTGCAGTGTGATGGTGCCATGTAACCATGACTTTCAACCAGTCATTAGTGAACAAAGCTGTCGGACAGCTCTGGCCACCACTGAATGCTCACACAGAACAAGTCATGAGTGTCTTTTTCCCCTGAAGTGCTGCTGTCATAATGGTAAAATGCTGAAGACAAGGACCTCTCAAAGGATATTTCATGTGAAAAACAAGCTTCCTTTTCACCTACATTACTTAACAAATTACTTACTCCATTCAATTCCCACTGAAAATTTAAAGCACCATTTCTAATAAATTTTAGACAAATACATTGAAAATTTTATTTCCCATGTGGAATGTACCACTTGCAAAACTGCCTGTCACAAATTTAAAAAAAACCTCACAAGGTGTTCAGAAAATACCAATTTAGCAAATGTTTCACACCACTACCTTCATTTCAGCAAATGTCCAACTTCAGCATGTGCTGTCACATTTTTTATCCAAAATGAGGGAGCCTCACCTGCCCATAGAGATCAGGCTTTGGAGGCAGCTGGAGGAGGTCAGAGCACTGCTCTAAATCAAGGAATTTGAATCTGAAATCTTGCCCTGGTTTGGCATCTGACAACAATATTTTAAAAAACTGGGTTATCAGAACCCTCAGGGAAGTGGGGCAAAGGCTCCATGACTTTTGGGAAGCTTTATCCCACAGCCAAAAAAAAACCCAAAAAAAATCCTCTGAAATCTGGGCAACGGTGTAAGACCTGCAAGAACCGGGGGCTGAGGAGTCTGGGAATTCTGTTTCAGTTCCAAAAAGTAAAGCTGAAGTAGGTAGAGGTTTGTTTGCATGACTGGTTGGTTTGTTTTAATACCTATTATTCTAATTGTTCCTCTATGAGAAAATTCTTAATAATTCCTGTTAATGTTGTGTAATAATGGAAGCCTTTCCTAAATTAAATTTTCGCAGCATATGTCTATCAAAATTTGGCATCTCTCCTTTAAAGTCAGACATAATATTGGGAAAATGAGGTCACTGATTTGTTTCCTAATTGAACATTTGCGAATCCAGCTTACATTGCCCAGGAATTCAATACTAGTCAAGTTCTTTTCCTCTCCCCTCAAATATCTTATACTTCATCTTGCTGCAACAATGAAATCAGATTATGCCTGGCATTTTCCACCAGTATTCTGCATCTATTTTCGTAAAATATTTTATTCTCAATTTGGGTTAAAATTTAGCTGAGTTATGCCAAATTATCAACAGGCCATCTTTTGCTTAAAATCTTTTTCTTCTCTTCCCTGTCATTTTTACAGGCAGCTCAGCAGATAATTTTATGCTTCTGCAGTCACACAAGGCAGATTCTAATATTGATCTGAATCTTTCCCTTGAATATGATTTGCATTCCCAGCCTGATCTACTTCTTTTTTTTTTTCCTTCCCATAGAACATGATTTACATTCTTAGGTCTTGCTGCTTCAGTTTAAAGCCATCTTGAAAAAGTCTCTTTCTAATCATCCTTCTAAATTCATGTGGGAATAACTCTTCCTACTGATGCTTAGGAGAAGAAAATTTCAGATAAATTGATGCTATTCTTGCAGACTATAATGACTGGAAACTGTATTTGTTGATGGAAATTAGAGAATTTTTATAGCTTACTAATAATCCAGCCCTGGGACAGCTAATTACCAGGGCTTGCCATGTCTGAATACTGAGGAGGTGCATTCAATCTTCCACTCCTGTGAGCAGGGAAAAACCAGAAGGAGCAGCCAAGGACCATCCTTGTGCCAGAGCAATCTCCAGCACAAAAACCTGTCCCACATGCGGAAAACAGAGAGATTTCCTTTGGATTAAACATGGCTAGGCTGGGGAAAATGAATTTCCTCTTTCAGTTTGTCATCCCCACTGGAGGGGCAGATCCCAGAGGGTTCATTCCATGGCCTCACCCTTTGGGCTCTTCCACCCTCCCAAGGTGCTCCCATGGCTGGGCTGCTCTTCCTCCAGCCAGGGAACTGCAGATTCAGGTGCCACAGCCATTAAATCCCCTGCCAGAACCACAGGGCAACCAACAAAAGGTAGGTGCTTGTCTCATGCACTGTGCCCAAGCTTAAATAGCTCTAGGGCAAGAGTCAGTGATTCTTTCTGAGTTCTTACTCCATTGCTCTAAGTTCATTCACTTTATTATCCCTGCTTCTAAAAGCAGCTGTGTTTTAAATTTTGCTTTTGCTACAATGAAAGATGCCTGCTCAAAATTCTTTCTGTTAGGTTGGAATGACAAAAAGGAATTTAACTTGCAACTACACTGTTATCCTCTTATCATTGTTACATTCCTCTTTTTCCACATGTATTTTACTCACTAGAGGTAGTAAATATTGCACTTACAGTTTTGAACACTACTGACATGTCACAGTTGTCCAAAAACACTGGAAAAGGAAAACAGGAAAATATTTCCCTTGAAATTTTTTATTGCATCACACTGGAAAGACACAATGGGGAGGTTTTCTACATTACTTACTTGATTTTAAGTTTGTTATTACAATGTATGGGAAAAGGAAACTCAGATTTTAAGGAACTCCAGGCAGGACAGGCTCAGCCACACACACACAGTGACTGTATCAGCAAACATTAAACATTGGACTGGATCTTGATTACTTAAAAGCTCCTCTAAATTGCCAGCATGAGAGTTGTAAATATGTACTAAAACATGTTTAGCACCATGCCCAATAGTTTTGGGACTGGAAGCAAAGACAGTCCTTATGACAAAAATTCATATTGCTTAAAGTATTACTGACCAACAAACATTTAAGTGGCAGGTAAATAATGGAAAATCTGCCATATTTCCTGCTTCTATTAACTGAGTACTACTTTTTGCAAGCCAAATGAAGTTCCATTCATCTTTAAATAAACAAACAAGAGATATTAGTGCATTCTAAGTTTCCCAAACAATTTGAATAGTGCAGACATTTGTGCTGAGCTTATTCCCCACTCCCAGCTGCCTTTATATACCAGCAGCAAAGACAGGTGGGCTGAAGAGGAGCTGGGACCCTGAACTTTACAAAAGAAGGGGAAGGAGGCCCAGAACAGTGATTGTGGGACTGGCAGGACATCTTCCCCACCACCAGAAGCTTTCTCTCAGTGTGCTCCCTTCACCTGTGACCTCTGTGAGGCTGCTCAGCCATCAGTGCCTTGAGTGGTGGAATTTGGTAGAGAAACCTGCAGGTCCCAGAGTGTTCACCTGGAAAAAACCCTTTGATTGCAGCACATGCCCTTAACCAGACAACAAAACTGCAGCACGTGCTTTTAAGGTGGGACTCTTCATATAAAACATAACTGTGGGCATTTGCAGGGCAATGGGTTTGCCATTGAACAAACAGTGAACAATGCAAGGCGCAATGCAAGCTTAGCCCAGCACCAGAATGCCAGAATTAAAGAGCTGATCTCACAGAGCACTGCACTCTGCAGATTGCTCACTGGAAGTGAATCCCATCTGCCTGTGCCATAATTCCCAGGGCTGGTGCCTTGCTGGGCCTGTGCTTGCCCAAAGAGAGCTGGAGCCCAGGGGTGAAGCCCTGTCCCTTAACTCAGTGCAGGGTAAGAGTGCAGGAAGGGGCTGGGACCAGGACTCCCCTCTGCAGATGCCCATCCCTGTGTTGGGCAGAGAGTGATGGGGGGATTTGGCTCCTGATCTGTTCCATTTAGCAGGGACAAGCCTCTACCTGAGCATTCTTGGGGCTTGGCCTTTAAATCTGTGACATTTTAAAATTTAACATCCCCACTTTGTTAATGATTTTGTCAATATGCTCTGAGTGTTTACTGAGACCACAGAAACCAAAGTGCAATATCAGACTCAAACTTTTTCTTTCAAAAGCACAAAAATTAACTATTGGCTACAGCTACACTACAGAGCATTTCTGATTGTTTCTTACTGTTTCAGTAAATTCTGATTACTGCTGTTCTGATTATTGATCTAGTTTTTCATTGCTGTTGTTATAACCTCTATTCTCACATACGGAAGATTTTTTGCTCTTTCCTTTTCACCCAGAGCCATTTTTTGGTGTTTTTAAAGCTGTGGCTGCCCATGTCTATGCTTTTGTTTCCTGGTTCTGTGCCACCTCTTGGTGGATGGAGGTCATATAGATTTTTTTTTATTTGATTTTGCATTTTGAGATGCTTGCTTACCTCACTATTTTAAGGTTTCAAGTAAATCCTCTCCTCCTCTAGCTCTCATAACACAATTAATGGGCTGATTTTCTACAGAGGTCAGTCCCATGAACAGAGCAGGATAAACATGGGAATGGAAATGAAGCCAGTTAAGTGCCCCCACATCTCAGCCAAAAGACACTGCACATTTCTGAAAAGACTTTACCCTGCTAATCAGATTAGCATGGATACTTGATCCTCTGAAATGCCAATTGCCCCAAGACTTCCCAGGTAACCAGCAATGACACAAGGGGAAACCACCTCAAGTTTCACCAAGAGAGGTTTGGATTGGACATTGGGAAAAATTTCTTCACTCAAAGGATGACCAGACATTGGAACAGGCTCTTTCGTTCAGGAGGGAATTTACATGTCATTTATATGTCATCACATACATTATTTTTGTTTATTTTTATTTATTTTTATAGGTATATATAAAGATAGATATAAAATTCCTAAAAATCCAGCAGCTACATACCTGAATATGGCAACACAGGGTTGCTGTTTGCAATGTGTCAGCAGTTTTTAGGAAATCCAGGGATTCTGGAAGAGTTTTGATCCATGCAGTTGGTAGTCTCACATGTCAGCCCATCTGCATTAGTGGCACACCAATGCTTTGCCAAGAATTAAAATATCAAAAGTCTTTTGGCACTTCTGAAATCATCTACAGATTTGACACTTGAGATTACAGTTGCTTGAGGGAAAAAAATGAAAAAACAACACTTTTCTAGAGCAGCATCAGAATAATTTCAGAAACAGCTCTTAATTTGCTATGATGCATGGAGGGAAGAGAGGGGCTAAGGCCCCAGCAGCTAAATATTCAGTTTAGAGTTTGAAAAGGCTCCCAGAGCTGCTTGTTCCCCTGTCTGTGCATTGCACAACAGCTCTGGAGAGCAGCCCCAGGGCAGGCTGGAGCCATCAGCTGAAGGAGGGAATTCTCATCTCCAGGCAAAGCCAGAGCTGCTGCTAATACCAGAATTCTCACAATGCACACCACCAGAGAGAGAGGCTGGCTGAGCAGGGAGGTGTGAGAGACAAGGCATGGGGTTCTCTCTAAAATATGCAGTGATAATTCTGTTCTTGCAGAAGGAGAGAAGTGTTAGGAATTACTAGATTAGAAGACTTTTAATAACCTTCAAAGGGGGAGTAAAGAGAGGACATGAAGAGGATGCCTTCAGTATGAAAAACAAATTAGATTGATACATGAAGTAGTTAGGATACTGGAAGATAATCTATTTTAATTTGGGGAAAAAAAAGTTATGAATCCTTGGTACATCCCCTAAAACTGATTTTCATCTGCTTCAATGGTGGCAAAGTTGCTTCTGGGTGGTGTGGTTAGATCTTTGTCAGCTACAAATAGTTCCCTTGCACCTTTGTTCTGTTCCATTGTCACCTTGGCCGTGCAGAGCTCGTTTGTAGCACACATCCCCCAGAGCAGGGCTGGTGCTGCTCTGCTCTTCCCCTCACCTGAGGGAGGGACGTTTAACCCAGGGAAACAGCAGCAGCAGCAGCACTGACCCTGAGTGGCTCCTACAGCCACAGACAGACAGGAGGGACAGCCCTGGCTGTGCTCTGGGGACACCCAGCAGCCCAGGGGACAGAGGAGCTGGGACAGGAGGGACAGCCCTGTCCCCAGAGCACCTGGCAGAGGGGACAGAGGAGCAGGGACATGCAGAGCCGCCCTGTCCCCAGAGCACCTGGCAGAGGGGACAGAGGAGCTGGGACAGGGAGAGCAGCTCTGTCCCCAGAGCACCTGGCAGAGGGGACAGAGGAGCAGGGACAGGGAGAGCCGCCCTGTCCCCAGGGGCACCTGGCAGAGGGGACAGAGGAGCAGGGACAGGGAGAGCCGCCCTGTCCCCAGGGGCACCTGGCAGAGGGGACAGAGGAGCAGGGACAGGGAGAGCAGCTCTGTCCCCAGAGCACCTGGCACAGCCAGCAGGGACAGACCCACAGCAGAGCAGCCCAGAGTGCAGTGGGATGGGAAAACCATCCCCAGACAAACCCCACAGCCAGCAACACACAGGGAATTGCATATTTAGACTTACTCAAGTTTTCTGAGGCACAAATTAGCACTTTTAAGAGCTGATCTTTTTCCCAACTGACTTTAATCAAGTGCTTCAGAAGCTGGAAAATGTTTTAAGTGAATAGAGCTCCTAAGCAGAGAGCCCAGGGAGCAGGATAGCAGCAATTTTGTACTCTCTTTCAATGGCTTTGCTTTGCTTTTTTGCTTTGTTATTGCATTTTTACAGTTTTCAACACAAGAGAAGCAGCACAGCTGTAGGTTTCACAAACAAAATGAGAGGTGCAGTAAGAAAGAGACCCTGAGGGGACAAACTCAAGTGAAAAAGTAAAAGCGTTTTCTTGACAGTGTCAACCTGATGATCTCTTAAGTGTCCACTTTGCTCTGATCTCTAATGCACTTCATGAAGACAAGAGACTGATATTCTCTAAATGACAGAACCCCTTTGTTTTCCAATATATTGTATGAAAATAAAGTCACTTTTAATTTAGAAATAATACCTCAGAAAAAAACATCACAATAAATAAATAAAACTTCATAATATATGTCTTAAAAGAGGTTTTGTGACATGAACTCAGAAAACACCAGTTACATTTTAAGGCAAATGGTCTTGGAAATGATTAAAAATCTGCCAGGAAACAAACATCCTGTGTATGTCTGCATGGCAATGCCAGAGAATAACCAGAGAGGATTTCCTGCCATAGAAGGCTGATGAAGGATCTGGTTTTGTTGGCAAATATACTGAATTTATCCAGCCAGGCTCTCTGTAGCTCCTTCCCCAGTGCCTCCCAAGCCTTGTTCATCCCCCTCCCTCCCCTGTGCCCCAGAGCTGCCTCTCTGCCCTGCACTGGAGCTGTGAGCCCAAAGCCACAGGAGCAGCCCTGCTTCTGCCACCTCTCAGAGTCCGTGCTTGTGCCACAGGGTGTGAAAAAATGGTCAGGGGATGGTGGGGAAGGGCTGTTGGTGCTGGCACAGGTGTGGAAATATGTTGGGGAAGATGAAACAGGAAAGCCTTATAAATATGATTGCCTGGCAAAAGATTTTGAGAATATGGAAACTATAAGTGAGATTGAAATGAAAGCAAGCTTTGAGATCCCTCACTTACTGAACAGCTGGAAAACAATGGTGTGGCCAGCTGAAGGTGATCCCCTTTTGATGGAACAACACCCTCTGCTTGCAGACAGGCCCAAGGGTCAGAGCAGACCCTACAGCTTGGCAGAAGGGGCCCAAAGAGGAGTTTTTAGGGTTTAAAATGTAACACAGTGTGGTAATGTAATGATTCTTATAGGCTGTATGGAAATGCTATAGGATTTCTATATTGTACTAGATTGGTTAGTGAAAATTGGAACATTCAACACAGAAGAAGATTTATGGTATTGTAATGGGAACCTCACTTTCTTACCTTTTTTACTCCCTTATGCTCTTACCCTTTTACTCTCTTACCCTCTCATCCTCTCTCCCCCTCTCTTCTCTCGGGCCTGCTCTGAGCTGTGGCTGCAGCTCCCAGCAGGGCCCTGCACCCAGGCCCTGTGCAATAAACCCCAAATCCCAGCAGGGCCCTGCACCCAGGCCCCGTACAATAAACCCCAAGTTCCTGACTTGGCTGCAGAGATCTCCCATCTCCGTCCATCCCCATGATCGTACCCCCCAACGCTCCTACAGAAATGCTCAGGGGATGGTGGGAAGGGCTTTTGGCGCTGGCACAGGGTGTGGAAATGCTCAGGGATAGTGGGGAAGGGCTGTTGGTGCTGGCAGAGCCCAGGGAGCCCCAGCTGAGGCTGTGCCCACCCTGCCGAGCACCTTTAGCACAGCCCTGCCCCAGCACCACCCTAACCAACCCCCTGTCTCTGAGGGTGCTCTGCCTGAGCAAATCACTCTGGGTTTTCCCTCAGAAAAGCGAGGAAAGGTAGAAATCAGGTGACCTCACATTGCCATCACTTCTGCTGCTTGGCAGTGCCAGGAAACAACTCCTACAGCCGAGGGACTGAAAGTGAAAAAATCTTTCTTATTACAAAACAACTGAATCTTCCAAAACCTCACCTGCAAAGAGATTTGGGAAAGGCTCCTTTCTCAAAACACAGAATGCCTTTCATGAGCTTGTGGGAATAAAAGCAGGGACATACCTGACAGGAGCAGTGACCAGGAGTTCAGTGCAGTCACTGTGCCCAGTGGAAATTGGGAATCAGAGTTTCACCACAACCCCAGAAGTGTCTTTTGAAGTCATTAGGATTTAACAATTAATAGAGAGATTTGTTTGATAGCTAGATGCAGCCAGATACAAAAGCCATTCCATTCCAATTTCCCATTATTTTGCCTGTAACATATTAACAGCATACTTTGATGCATTTTTATATCCAAACCTGTATAATTGAAAGTCAATTCACTCTCTTCACTACATTTAAAAAAGAATACTGGGTTCTCTTTTCTTAACAAATGTGCAAATAGTCATGACTTTGAACTGAAAGGATGAAAGATTTAAGTGAAAACCGAGGAATCGGTGATTATAATTTTCTATGTTATCAATTTTAATACTTACACAATATTTCTATGATGGTTTTCAAATATTTTACATTGCCTGAATTGGTATATATTGAACTAGATAGTAAATGTTCATCCCACTGCAGTCAGCAGCAAAAATCTTTCTTTTTTTGAGAGTTATTCTTTATTAATTGGGTCTCTTGATCCTGGCCCTGTTAATTGTTAACAGCAAAGGGATCCAGAGACCTGGGACTGTGTCTGATCTGAGTTACAGCTCCTGAATGTGCTCTGAATATTTCATTATAAGACTTAATTTTGCACCACGAGACAACTTTAAGTAGCTATTATTTTTCCTTACCTGCACTCCCCATTTAATGTTTAATGCTCCTCTCTCTCCCTTCTTAAAAAAAACCTTTAACTCCCTCCAACTTTATTTCAAAACTTCTCCTATTTCACAAAATTTAGAATGGATTTCTATTATGTGTTCTGTGTACTTCACGAGGTGTTTTTCTGGTTTGCTGCTTTTATTTTTCAAGTGCCTCCCTAGCAGGATTTGTTTTAATTAAAAAATATAGTTTTATTAGCATGTAATTCCATTGGCTGACTATAGAGCTACCCTTAATTAACTTTTACCGAAGTTTAATGTGTGCAAGCAAACTTCCCATGGCTCTCTACACAAACTGGAATATTTGTTTTTCCCCATACAGAATTTGGGAATTACTTTGGTGAATCACTACGTGCTTTTAAGGGGAAAAGATATGATCTGTGTATTTTATAGTTTTTCACAAACCTCCTAAATATCTGCTAACCCAAAGTTCTGTACAAATCAGGGCTAGCTGCAAACACAAGCAGAGGATGTGGAGCTGCAAACACAAATTTCTCAAATTCTGGAATTGGTTCCCATTAATTGAAATACATTTTTCATTACTTTGCTCTTTTCCAACTTGTTGATCATGTTTGTATTTTTCTGAGTTACTCACAACAGTGATGCTCTTCCTTTGAAAGATAAAAGTTGGTCTTTTTTATAAATTTGTTTGCCTCAGGTTTGAAATCGTATAGAAGACATCAAATATTCCACCACTTGACAATAAAATCTGAAGTGGCAGTTTGGAATATTTATTCTAAAATAATCAAAGGAATTCTTTGATGCATACTTCAATAATTATTTAGTACATTTTACTCCTATAAATATGTTTCTTTGCCTTACAGACAAAATGAAAAACTCTTAAAAGATATTTCAAATGAATAATTCAAACAATGACTGACAGTATAATTGTTTATATTTTTTCCAGGTTGGCACATTCACTTTCTTCCTTCAATTTATAAACCAAGTTATCACACTCTGTGATATTTATAACGTTTGAATAAATGAAAGAAAATTTATAAAGATATCTTGTCTTTTTTTTTTCCTTACAGTGAATCTGCTCCCATTATTTTAGTTCTTTAGCTGAGAGCTCCTGGTACCACTTGTATCCCACCTTCGGTGGGATTTTAGCTATTCTAAGAAAATGCATAAGCACTGGCAATTAACTTGCCTTTTCAATTTTGTACAGCTTATTAAATTGTTTTATTGTGCAGGAAGATTAGTGTCTTCCATAGAAACAGGAAAATACCTAAGTAGGAGTCCATTGATGAAAGCTGTGATATTTTGTACCAGCCCACTTTCTGAAGGAGCTCTGAAAGAGACAAAAGTCAATTGAACTGAGAATGTAAGAAAAGGAAATAAAATCAACAAGAATTAAAATACTAAGATGGAATTGGCAAAACTTCCATAAGTGTGGAAGAATCTTTTAGGGAATGAACCTAAGGAGCAAAACTGTCTTATTTTTTAAAAATCTTAATTAATTCATGAAAAAGAGGAGAAAAGTAAGGCTACAGCGAGAGGTGAAAAACTCACTGTCAATAAAAATCTGTTTGGGGGAAAGCAAAAAGCTATGAGCATCCACAAGAACCAAGCAAAGAGCAGTGGCAAAGGAGCAGGCAGGGAATGGGACCAACACATGGAGTTGTGGCCAGCAAGGACTTGGAATTTCTGAGCTGGGCAGCAGCAGCACAAACAAATAGGAAATATGGAGAGAGGCAGTTTGATGTTAGCAAAGGTTCCCCTTCTCTTAGCCCCGATTTTGCACTGGCGGCTCCATGAGGAGCAGGGGGTGATGCCCACGCTGGGGATGCAGCACAGGGATCCCCCAGGGTCTCACACAGCCCAGCACAGCAGGGACTCACTGTGACACCCCTGGGGTCACACCTGGGGTCACACCTGCGGCAGAGCTGCACCAGCACCCCCAGCTCTGGGGGATGGAGCAGGGCACAGGGGATGGAGCAGGGCAGGGGATGGAGCAGGACAGGGCACAGGGGATGGAGCAGGGCAAGGGATGGAGCAGGGAACAGGCGATGGAGCAGGGAACAGGCGATGGAGCAGGGCACAGGGGATGGAGCAGGGCAGGGGGATGGAGGATGGAGCAGGGCACAGGGGATGGAGCAGGGCACAGCGGATGGAGGATGGAGCAGGGCACAGGGGATGGAGCAGGGCTCAGGGGATGGAGGGTGGAGCAGGGCACAGGGGATGGAGCAGGGCAGGGGGATGGAGCAAGGCAGGGGGATGGAGCAGGGCACAGGGGATGGAGCAGGGCACAGGGGATGGAGCAGGGCAGGGGGATGGAGCAGGGCACAGGGGATGGAGCAGGGCAGGGGGATGGAGTAGGGCAGGGGATGGAGCAGGGCACAGGGGATGGAGCATGGCAGGGGATGGAGTAGGGCAGGGCACAGGGGATGGAGCAGGGCAGGGGGATGGAGCAGGGCAGGGGATGGAGCAGGGCACAGGGGATGGAGCAGGGAACAGGGGATGGAGCAGGGCAGGGGGATGGAGCAGGGCACAGGGGATGGAGCAGGGCACAGCGGATGGAGGATGGAGCAGGGCACAGGGGATGGAGCAGGGCAGGGGATGGAGCAGGGCACAGGGGATGGAGCAGGGCAGGGAGATGGAGCAGGGCAGGGAGATGGAGCAGGGCAGGGCATGGAGCAGGGAACAGGGGATGGAGCAGGGCAGGGGGATGGAGCAGGGCACAGGGGATGGAGCAGGGAACAGGGGATGGAGCAGGGCAGGGGGATGGAGCAGGGCACGGGGATGGAGCAGGGCACAGGGGATGGAGCAGGGCACAGGGGATGGAGCAGGGCACAGCGGATGGAGCAGGGCACAGCGGATGGAGGATGGAGCAGGGCAGGCATCAGCACAGAGCTGGGAGGGGAGGGACTCTTATTATTCACAAATAAAAGTACAACTCCAACATGACCACTGCAGTCTCTGGGTAGAAATGTGAATTAGATCAATTCCTAGAGTGCTGATGAGTTAACTCAGCTGCCACAACACTGTCACTTGCCTACAAGAATTAACAATAATTTCTGAAGGTACTTCTAAACAAAAACCTCATCTTGGGAAAATGGATGCTAAGAAACATTTAACTCATTCACTGTTGGGAGACCAAGGCACACACTGGGGCTCTGAGGAAGCTGAATGAGTAATTCAATTTCAGCAAATCAATTATGATTAAATCACTATGAATTTTTAAAGAGGAAAAAAAGGCACTACCAAAAAAATTCTCCTGGGATGAATGCCACCTTCCTAGTTTCCAGCCAGACAGTAATGTTTTAAAATATTTTGCTTAGAATTCAAACATCTGCTTTACTGTGTGTTTGTTTTGCAGGTTTTGTGGCAGAGGGGCTGGCAAGGGATAAGGTCTGCTGTTTAAAATGCTGTGCTGCCTCTATCTTCTCTGTTTTCAATTTTTTACCTTATTTAACTGATTGAGGAAGATATTTTAAAAATTGCTAGGTCTCACTGCAATGCCAAATAAAATTAAGGATGTGCTTAAGTACTTAATGGCATGGAAGGAACAGTCATTCTTCTATTTTCTTTTTTATTTGCTGGAGACTTGCACTGGGATCAGTTCATTGCTTTAAAAAAAAAAAAAAAAAAACCAACACAGAAACACAGAAAACTGGGGGATGAGGGGATGGAGCAGGGCAGGGGGATGGAACAGGGAACAGTGGATGGGGGATGGAGCAGGGCCGGGGGATGGAGAATGGAGCAGGGCATTCAATTTTGCAATTAGCAAAATTGAATTTGCTAATTCAATTAAGGAGCTGAAAGCACATAATAAAGCAAAACATCATCCACAAAATCCATGACTTTTCTCTTTTCATGGCAGCAGCACTCCAAGGTGAAAGAACACAAAGGGTGGCCATCCTTTGTGGGACCACTGCATTCCAGGGAAAAGCCTTCCAGGCTGGCTGGGACTCAGAGAAAATCAGGGCAGGGCCAGGAGGTTTTTAAAATTCACCTCTAACTACTGGCACAGGACAGGGAGAAGTCACAGCAAATCCAAACAAGGGGAATTTATCTGTTGGTAGCAAAGCAAGGTGCTGCTGAACCTTCCCTAGGGTTAATAAAGTCCCTGCTGCTCAGCTGGGAGAGCAGATCCTTCTCTGGGGAGCCAAGAGCTTCTGAGCACTGAGGTGTTGTGCTGCTCTCAGAAGTGATGCTCTGCAGCATTGATTCTGCCAACACCGCTCCTAATCCTGACATTTCCCGACATTTTCGATTTTGTAAAATAAAAAGAGTTCAAAATCTTTAGCTTTGACCTTGACATAATGAACTGATGGATCACAGCAAGGAAATTGAGAGAGTCTAAGCATATTTGTTCCAATCTTGGCTTCTGCTGCTATCCAAACTGCAGATTAAATTATATTTTTTTATCAGAAAAACTATAGCTGGAAAATGGATGTTCTTCTTGCGGTGGGGGGAAGCAATAAAAATATTCCATCGTATACTGGGATAGAAATCCCAATTACATTTTAATTCAGGAAGACTTTTCAGACGAAAACACATTTAGACACAAACAATTGGACACATTTTTTTTCAGCTTGCCCAATTTAACTAGCTGCCTATAAGCTAAAGGCATGTGAATATCCAATCTAAAATCCAGAGATTTGCTTTGGTGACATAAAAAAAGTAAGATTTTGTGCTCACCCGTGGACAGGCAAAAGCTTGGTATGTTTAACTATTAGACCTTCTCTCCTACTAAGAATTTGAAATAGAATATTGAGAAATTAAACTATGTACATTACTAATGGTCTGCTCTGTGTGATTTGGGCGCCAATCAAGTAAAAGGCAAAACAGTTTCTTTTCTTGCCTTATCTCTCTCTTCCTACTAAGCACACATCATAAAAAGAGCCGTGAAACAAAACCTTGAGATGAAATCACAGGTATGACACAGACACTTGTTTCTGCCTTCCATGAGTTAAAACAAATGTCACTGTTTGTGTTGTGAGATCAGCTGTGATCAGCTCCTCTGACAGCATCACTTCATACCACAAAATCAACTGACTTCGGTGGATAAGTCTCTTTGTACAATCCCAACAGCAAAAGGCATAAGAATTGATACTGGGGCAAAAGGAATCTTAACTTGCTTAAGCAAAACAGCTGCTTTGTCATAATATTGCTACTCATTTTTTCTGTCTTCTCTCCCTCATTCTTCTTTGAGGATCGCCTCAGAAAGACTTTATGTACTGAAATTGAAATCTTTATTCTTTTTAATCTATCTCATATTGCCTTCACACATTAGTCAGAGTGAGGAGAGCACCACAGCCAGCACCCGGACAGGGTGAGACACTTCAGTCACCCAGGCCTGAACTGAGCTAACCTTGGTCACCCAGGCCTAAACAGGGGTGTTAGCCTTGGTCATCCAGGCCTGAACAGAGGTGTTTGTTAACCTTGGTCACCCAGGCCTAAAGGAGGTGTTAGCCTTGGTCACCCAGGCCTAAAGGAGGTGTTAGCCTTGGTCACCCAGGTGTAAACAGAGGTGTTAACCTTGGTCACCCAGGCCTGAACTGAGGTGTTAACCTTGGTCACCCAGGCCTAAAGGAGGTGTTAACCTTGGTCACCCAGGCCTAAAGGAGGTGTTAGCCTTGGTCACCCAGGCCTGAACAGTGTTTGTTAACCTTGGTCACCCAGGCCTGAACAGGGGTGTTAACGTTGGTCACCCAGGCCTAAAATGAGGTGTTAACCTTGGTCATCGAGGCCTGAACAGAGGTGTTTGCTAACCTTGGTCGCCCAGGCCTAAACAGAGATGTAAGCCTTGGTCACCCAGGCCTGAACAGGGGTGTTAACCTTGGTCACCCAGGCCTAAAGGAGGTTTTGTTAACCGTGGTCTTGTCACCCAGGCCTGAACAGAGGTGTGCAGTCCAGGCTGTGGGGTCTGCATCCCTGCCCATGGCAGGAAGAGCTCTGAGGAGCTGACAGCACCATTTATTCTTTCAGGAACCACAAGGACGGCCAATGAAGAGCCCTCAGCCTGTGGAGCATGGCCTGCACAGGAGCAGGCCACGAGTTGCACAAAGTGATGCCAAAAAGGCTTTGCAGGGATGTGGTTGGATTCATAGCTCACCCTTTAAAAGTTTAAAAGTCTTTTAAAGTCTTTTAAAAGTCACTGTACCCCTGAATAGCTCTTTCCAGTGGGTTCCTGCAAGAAAGAAAAAGGAGATGTCAAAGGGAAAAAGGAGCTGAGGGGTGATGGTTAAAGTGGGGAAGGGCAGGAGCTGAGCAACTGGCAGGTGAGGAAAAAGGAGGGAGCACAGAGAAAAAGGTGGGAACGAGCCAGGAGAAGTGGAGGTTAGCAGAGGTGGGGGACTAGTCAGGATGTACCTAAAAATCAGGGAATCATGGAAACAGTTGGGTTGGAAGGGACCTTAAAGCCCAGTGCCACCCCAGCCATGGCAGGGACACCTCCCACTGTCCCAGGCTGCTCCAGCCCCAGTGTCCAGCCTGGCCTTGGGCACTGCCAGGGATCCAGGGGCAGCCCCAGCTGCTCTGGGCACCCTGTGCCAGGGCCTGCCCACCCTCACAGGGAACAATTCCTCATTCCCAAGATCCCATCCAGCCCTGCCCTCTGGCACTGGGAGCCATTCCCTGGCTCCTGTCCCTCCAGCCCTTGGCAATTGTCTCTCTCCATCTTTCCTGCAGCTCCTTCAGGTCCCGCAATGAGCTCACCCCAAGGCTTCTCCTGTCCAGGCTGAACAATGAGGTGGTAAAAAATATTTATAGCAGCTATCTGTCATTTTAGACATTTCAAATTCTTCCATGGGTTTCTCCCACCTCAAAAATCTAATTGGAAGGATTAAATCCTGGCTTGATAAACAGAGATCTTCTCTTTTTTCTTCTGTGTAAGACTACTCCTCTTCAAACCATTTTGGAAGAGTTGATGCTTACAGATCCTGCACACACAAACTGCAATTCCTGTGAGTGCCCCAGCTGAGGCCAGCGTGTTCTGTCCATCCCTGGGACTTGTCCCTGGGGCAGGGTGACAGCAGGGCCTTCCCTTCAGCACAAACCCTGGCACACAGAGCTGAAGGGTGGCACAGGGTCTGAACTAATAAAAGAGGGATCATCCATAACCCCCTCCAGGGATGTGTGCCCAAAAATTACCAGAACCTTCTGCCAACTAATCAGGCCTGGATTTATCTGTGAGTTCCTCTCATGGAGAAATCTTGGAGAATTGAAATGCTGAACCAAGACAAGGAGCTCAGAGCCATCTGTCCACTCTGCCACCTCTTCAGACAGGCCCAAGGACAAGTTTGCAGGAGGCTGACAGTGCTGCTTTCAACGTTGCTTATCTCCAGCATGATCCATATTGGCAGGTTTAACTTCAATCTGCTGCTTTGTCTTCCAAAGAGGGACAAGCGCTTTAAATAAATCTTCTCCTCCTGCACTCAGGGCTAGCAGTTAATTTTCTCTAAATTCAGTGAAGCATCTATCCTGATTTAACAGACATCTGGGAGAGACAGGAGCAACAACACTGGTCGTGAAAGCTTCAGGCTGGCTCCAGAGCACCTCGTAGCCAATGTCCTGGGTCAGTAGTTCAAGCTACTCTCAGAACAAAGATAGATTTTTTTTCCATGTTGCAGCCCAGCTTCTTTATGTCTTAGTCAAATCTTATTGGAGTCAAAGAAAATGACCTGGACTGGGCCTTTTGCTTGTCAAAGGCAGCTTCTTTCCCACACTTTACAAGGCTCATATTTCCTTCTGACTGCTCGATGGCAACCAGTGAAATCTGAGGAGGAGCATTCCAAAGAGATCTGTCTACCTGCACCTCACCAACCAGCCTGGAAGGGAAAACACTTATTTAGAGTCATCACATTCCATTTGTGAGAACACACCATCCAGTGCAGTGAAAAGCCCCTGAGAGCTATTTCCCTTTAAAATATTTCCCAAAAAAAAATCCAACGTCCTGCAAAGGCAAAGCGCAGCTACGTCAGGAGCGCGAAGCAAAAACCACTTTGGGCTCTAAACAGCCACGTCAGTGGGAAAAGGCTGTCTGCTTATTTTTATTTTCCCTCTACAATTGCAACTGTCATGTAAACTCTTTAATAAAGAGATCAGAGCTAGTCACTAAAGTGCTAGTCAGAAATGCCAGGCACTGCAGAAATCAGCATTTTAATTTGAGTTTTGAACAGAATGAAGCCTTAACATAGCTCTCAAGCTATTTAAATATGGGGGAAATTAGCTGAATGAATGAAAGAAAATAACACAGCTGGCAACTATTTAAAAAGAGCAGACTGACTTTTGTAAGCTCAAACAGGGCTGTTGAGAAATAACTTCTTATAAACTATGCAAAATCAGATGTTGTACAAATATACATCTCTATTTATCTCTCCAGATCAAGACTTTGACAATAATTAATCATAATGAAAGTTTCTCCAAGAAAACTCAAAAATACTTAACTCTGAATGAGCCTGCAAATATTTGGTTAAGATATATATATGTAAGTGTGTGTAAATATGTGTTTGTATACACACGGTTGAAACTAATCTACTGCAAAGTTCTTTTAGAAGCATCTCTTCTTTCTGTACATTATTTATCTTCACTGAATTATTCTGTAGCATCTGGGAAGACTAATTTAGGCAAAGAAAATTTCCAGCTAAAACCAACATCCAAGTTTTTTTCCATTTTTTTGAACTCCAATAACCCAACAGCTACTCAGAGATTACACAGAGGCTGCTCCACCCTCTTCCTGGGCTGGCTCCCAGCAGCTGTCCAACATATGGCTCCAAGTTCTTGAAGAGTTTATTTTGCCATCAGAACGTTACAAAATGTAAAGTTTTTTCCCTCTGCAGGCAAAAGCCTGGAGTGGGACAGGAGCAGCAGGGGAACCTGGGCTCCTCAGCATCCTGCCGAGTGACAGAAATGTTCCTTGCACACAGCATCCCAGCTTTGTCCTGCAGAATTCAGCTGGCAGAAATGCTGTAGCTCGTATTTAAAAAGAGGGAGAGAGAATAAATATAAAGGAGGCATAATAAACTCAGGAGTTGTGCAGATAAAAAGCTTCCAGCCATTCAGGTGCTGATAAAACTGGAAGACCAATGGAATTTGTGTATCTGTCCCCACTTCCCACTGCCTGTCTTGACTCCCACCACTGCCAAGAGTATGGATAACCCAGCCCTCCTTGTTCTAATAATACACAGAATAGAGCTCTTTGCTTCATGTTTTCACAATTTGTACAGGTGCAGCCAAATAATTTCTTTTCATAGCAGACCCTGCAGGCCTTTGCTTGGGGTTTTTTGATTAAAAACCCTGCTTTTTAAGCTTGATGGGTTTGCAAAAGTGTTTCAATTTCTTTGATTTTCCACTTACACCTTTGCTAGCACAGCCCCACAAAATCCTGCAGTGGTAAACAGCTCCAAGATGAGGAGGGAGGAGATACCAGACCGCTGACGTTGTCTCTGCTGCATCCCAAGACAGAAATGCAACACTAATTCCCTTTCCTGGCACAGGACCTGGCTGCTGCATTGTCCAGGAAGCAAACCAGGATCACATTTGCTGCCTGTGAGCCAAGGAGTGCATTCTGCTGTGGCTGGGGGCCATGGGAGCTCACCTTGAAGATGGCAATTCATCACTTCTTTAACAAAGCAGAGGAGCCCGTGCCGCAGCTGGGTCTGTCCAGCCTCCCACTATGAGGAGCTTTTAATGTGTTTCTGCTTTTATTCAAACCTGGGCACATTTTCCTTCCACCCTGAATGATTTCTCCTTGCCAGTGCCTTTGAAACCCATTCAGCAGGTGGAATGTTCCAGGATATCACAGCTTTAAAAGCCCAGGCTCCTGTTTGAGGCTCTCGTTCCTACAGGATTCAGTCTAATCATTTCCAGTACCACTGAACAACTTAATAAGCTGCAAAAACTTGATAAGACAATGTAATTGCCAGCTTTTATGTATATTCTTAAAATAGCTCCGTTCCTCATAGAGGTTGTGCGGGATATAAGTGTTAGCAGGAACAATTAAAGTGAAACAATTGAAGCAGATTGGAGAATTATAGCACGCAAAAATTGTAAAAAATTCCAAACAAATTGTCTTTATTCCTTGTCTCACATAAACAATAATTTCAGGTACTGGAACAAATTGCTCAAAACCAGAAAATCAGTACGAGAAATAAAGATAATATTTACCCATACTGCAGGAAAAATAGGTATAAAGACCCTTGTATCTGTTCAGGTAATTGAAGATGCTGGAATGAATGAACTTTCTCTCACACATTTAAACTATTCAAGTCAGTGGAATAACACAGTCATTTTCTTATTCCAAATATTGGTGTTCAACACATCAGCAGGTAGAAGGTGCAGTCTTTATGGGAAGTTATTTCCATCCCCTCACCCAAGACCAGGCTCCTCCTGTTGTGTGGGAGCTCCAGGGTTCCCCTCCATGCCCTGGTCCTGCCTGCAGCAGGCTGGACAGAAATTCAGTATTTGCAGTATAGCTGATACAGCCTCAAACAAAAGGCATGGTCCACACTCTCTCCTGTTTTATTCCAGTAATTCCACCTCAGTAACTCCAGGGCTTACTCGCAAACACCCTTTGGAAGTTGCTTCCCTTTCTCATCCACAGCCAAAAAAGCTCAGCTCCCTTGAATACTAACACAACTGTGGAAACGCAAATAGGATCACAGAGGAGTGGCTTTCCTTTAACCTTGACTGCTATCAATAAAGCATATTTTCTTCTCTCCATCACATTTTAATGTATGCTTTGCAGCAACACTGTCAGCAGTAATATAGATTTGCTGTTCTATTATGCATCATATTAAAAAGATAGCAAGGTTTTTGCAGGGCAACCAAAGGGTAAAATAAAAGGATTTGTAGGAAAGTGTTTTGGAAGACACTAAATTAATCTTGCACTCCAATCAATCTGCAGCTGAAAAGATACTTGACTCCATCTGTCAGCAGAGTCAGACAGGTATCTGATCAACTCCATGGAAATCCTTTTATAAACTCCAGCTCTGATGAATGCTGTAACCTTACTTGAAGGAATGGCACTGCCTCGTACTCACATGCATGGTAATGGAGGTGAAATGTGAAGTCTGAATATCTGATCAAGGCATTTCTCTGTTTCATAAAAGAGATCTCTCCATTAAGTATTTAAGCAAACAGCACTGTTCTATCAAAGGATGAGACTTCTAAAATAATGATTTTGAAATTTCCCCACGACAGAAAAGTCTACATTACATAACCAGACAAATTCTGAATATCTGATCAGTGCAATACATCGGAATAATAAGAAAAAATAATCAAACTAGGAGGACATTTCTAACCAGGATTCTTGCAGATTTCCTGAAAAAAAGTTCATGCTGTCATGATAATCAGCATAACATTTTATGCATTGAAGTGCAGCAAAATCAAAGGAAGTGGAATTACTTTATAATTCTATCTTTGCCCACTTGAATGTCCAGGTCAATGTTAAATTTTTCTAGGACATTTGATAATCAGATCCTTCATTATCTTGTTCCTCCAACACTCCATTAAAGAAAGCAATAGGGTAACCTGATGCATTAAGGGTGTTAAACTCATTTCAATCACATCCAGCAGTTACAAAACACCTGCTTCCTGAAAATCAGAGTGTAGCTGGGATGCCAAAACTGCACTCAAAACCAGGGCTCACCTCTGTCCACATTTGCTTTTACTTTCCAGTTCAGACGCTGGTGAAATCTGTTAAGGAGCATCATGAAGAGATGTTTGTGAGGAGGCACCAGGATGAGCAGAGGGATGGAGCAGCTCTGCTGGGAGGAAAGGCTGGCACAGCTGCCATTGTTCACCTGCACAGGAGAAGCTTTGGGCTGAGCTCAGGGTGGCCTTGCAGGGCCTGAAGGAGCTGCAGGAAAGATGGAGAGAGACAATTGCCAAGGGCTGCAGGGACAGGAGCCAGGGAATGGCTCCCAGTGCCAGAGGGCAGGGCTGGATGGGATCTTGGGAATGAGGAATTGTTCCCTGTGAGGGTGGGCAGGCCCTGGCACAGGGTGCCCAGAGCAGCTGGGGCTGCCCCTGGATCCCTGGCAGTGCCCAAGGCCAGGTTGGACACTGGGGCTGGAGCAGCCTGGGACAGTGGGAGGTGTCCCTGCCATGGATGGGGTGGCACTGGGTGGGACTTAAGGTCCCTTCCACCCCAAAGCACTCTGGGGCTCTGTGAAAAGCAGCAGAGGAGCTGCAGGGCCCATTCAAGCCCAGATGGAGTTCCCAGCCCTCTCTGTGCTCAGTGGCCCTGCAATGACTGTGGCACTTAACCCTGACCTGTTCTATTTCTATTATTTCTATTTCTATTTCTACTATTTCTATTTCTACTATTTCTATTTCCAGCTGGCTCAGGGTGGTCCCTCCTGTAGCCCGGCTCCAAGGTGGGACAGTGTAGCATCAGGATCTTCTCCATTTATCCCTTAGTGGAATGACATTTAGGAGGGAAATGTGGCCCCGAGCCCCAGGGGAGGGTGTGGGGCTCCCAGGGAGCTGCCCTGAGCTGGGAGCTGCCCCTGCAGAGGGACAGAGCCTCAGCAGCGCCTGCTGAGCACACACTCCTCAAGGAGCTCGTTCCCCCCACTCCATCCCAGCCCAGCCGTGCCTAAATACAGACAGACAGACAGACAGACACCCCCTTCACACCTGACAGTGCTGCCTTTGACTGGAGGCTGAGCAAAAACTGCTCACAAGCAGAGCAGTGGGGGAAAAGCAGGAGGAAAGAAAAAAGGTATGAGGAGAGAGTTTAATATAGAAGCTGAGGACACTTTTTCCCTCACTAAGAACAAGGATTTACCATTCCACATTAAACATATATGCTAAAACATACAGCTCATGTGGGAATGAAGCCTCACAGAGCTCAGGCTCTGTGCAAAATGATCACTGACTCCAGGGCAAGGGTTAGCCTCAGTTATGTCCAACAATAATGTTAAAAGCCTGACAGGAATAATATTTTGTCAGATGCCCATTCCTCTGTCTTATTCTATACTGGAAATGGGGCGAAGAGGTATTCCAGGGAAATACCACCTTCATTCAATATTAGGAGGTCCTGGATGCTCTGAGACACACAAGAGCACAAGCACCTGCTGTGCTTTTCCTGAAAACTTCTCATTTGCCACATGGAGAAAGGAGACAGACAGAGGGAGGGGAAGTGTTGAGTCCAAGCGTGGGCAGCTGCATCACTGACATTTAGCAACAGCAGACTCAGTTTCAGTGCTGAAAGGGAGCCAGCAAGGCTGAGAAGAAAGTTTGCAGTATCTGAGAAATACTGCAAAGACAGAAACTAAAATAAAGAAGAGAAGCACAGCAATTGCTATTTAAATGACAAGCAGATACTGAGGATGGAGCTGGGTGTGTGTGGGAACTTCCTCCCTTCCCAGCAGAGGAGTGCAAATCAAGGGCAGGGCCAAGTGCTCTGTACTTTTGTGGAGATTTGTAGACCAGGCTCCAAGTTGATGTGCAGACTTGGGCCTAAGTGAACCCATCTGGATTTACCCCACCAAGGGTGTGCCCTTAGTCCATTATTACAGGGACAGAAGACATATGTCACAGTGTTAGAGGTAAGTTCATGTATAAAGTTAAAATGAATACATAAATCCAATTTCAGAGCGCCTTCTGGTCTCAGAAGGGTGATGGTGATGGCAAGCCATGATAGTGCATGACAGCAAACCCAACAGATATGTCTGGGACTACAGACCAACAATTCTGTCATTGAAGTTCCCCCATTCCAATGTGAAAATGTCTGTTCATGTCTCAGCAGGCGCTCTGGGAGACAATGACATAGGAAAGGCCTCTCTGTCTGTGAACAGGTGACACAAAATAAGGCCAGGAGCAGCTTCTCAGTTTCAGAACGAGAAATTCTATTTAGCAGAAGACTTCTGCTTACTATAAACAACTCCCCTGTTGTACACCAGCAGCTGTTAAAAACCCACCCCCTTCATTGATTATTGAGGCATAATTTACAAAGGTCTGTAAATTATGCCTCAATTATTTTAATAAATGTATTGGCTGTAATCTGGGTACAGCCCCAAGTGGTGGCACTTCCCTTGGTTTGACCTGGTTGACTTACAGCGATCATGGTTCATTGTGGGCACTGCACCTGACACAACAGTAAAGTTCCTGAAAAATCTCAGAGCAGGAAATCCTGACCAAATCTGAGATTGTCCCAGCCATGTTTTCCTTGGGTGTAAGGAAGCTGCAAGATAAAACCTGGCAAGGGAGGAGAACATTGATTTCAAATCTAACTGATGAGCAAACATAAACACATCTGACTATGGACATTAAAACAGTCACAGGGGGCTGCACTGAATAATAATTAAAAAAAAAAAAAAGACAGTCACAAAGAGACACAAATAAATTCTTGGATAATTTAGAGAAAAGCACACATAGAATATGATACAGCTCTATTGCCTGCAGCCTATGGGTTCTCTCCTCCACCAAATAAATCCTGGGCTCTTTCTTGTTGAATTGTGGCCACTGCCACCAGAACTCTGCATTCGTATTCTCAGCAGAAAGGCAAAACTGCTCTAACACAGAGCTTGCAGCAAAATAACTCTTATCTGCAAAAGAGAATATCATCGTGGGCTCCAGCAAGAAAGAAGTAGATGCAAGAATGTTGAAGAAAGAAGAGAAAAGCACTGCAAGAAGATAAATTATTTACAAATAATTCCATCCAGGAGCACAATTCCCTCCTCCTCCTCCCCCCTTTCTGTAAGTCACATTCTTTTAAGCCACATTCTTTGATTTCAGAAAAGAAACAAAGAGGTGCTGAAAGATAAACAATAGCCTCAAAACTACACAGTGCACTTAGCAAAAGGGGAGAGAAAGGAATATCAACAATGTACAAATAACAGACTCATCTCATCTGTACTTATTGGCATTAGTTATTCTTTAAAAAATGTACAATTGCTCTTTTATCATAAGCACTTCCCATTAATCCAAGCTGTATCTGGGGAGTCTGTTGTGTGTGTGCCAATTTTCACAGAAGTGAGACATGGTTATTAGGCTTTTAAGTGAAATATGTGAAACTCAGAAGATGGTCAAGATCATTTGTGCATTGTAATTGAATGACTACTGGAAAAAAAAGAGATATTTTTATCACATCTTAATAGAGCCTCTGGATTAAATACTAATTAATGTGCCACCAAAGCTTGCTGTTAATCAGCTGCATGTCAGCCTACGTTCTGAGTGACATATAAATTATGAAGTATGGGGGGATTATCTCCAGTCTTACAAATTTCCTCTTTGCAAAAGTCACAGTAAACACTATGTGTCAGCTGGAGGTCTCATGAGTCCCATGTTCCCTCTTTGGATGGTGCTCTGGATTCCAGGCTGGCTCAGGCTATGGAGAGCACGCTTGCACCACCCCAGAAAATGCAATTGCAGGTTTTACAGCTGACCTTTGGAGATCCAGGCTCCAAGCACCAATCCCATTACCAACTGTCTCCTTAGGTTTGTGTGCAGCTGGTGATGCTCTCCACAGCTGGGACTAAACTGAGTGCAGAAAATGCTGAGAAATCCATCAGCAGTGCTTTGGCCAAGACTAAAGCTCTCAGAATAATCCAGGAGAGACAGGAAGCTGCAATCCTGCTGGGAGATGTACGAGTTGAATCTCAGTCTCAGCTCTGTCTGGAAAATGTCCATCAGCTGAAGAGGGATTGAAGAATGATGAATGAGTGGGGAGATGAAGCAATTACAGGGAATAATTGATGCAGTATCTATAACAGTATCACAAATAGTTACTGTGGGTTTAGATGTTAAAAAGCAATAGAAAATCAATTCAGTGAATAAGCAAACCATTTTGTTGATGAATAATTGGGACAAGGAAGGAGAGAATTAGTTTTTAGGCTTCCTCATGTTTGAACAGTCTATTAGTATTTGACAAAAATTATAATTGAAGTGTCAGCTCCATCACATAATGTAAACTAAGGCAGGACACTGGATAAGGGGATGGAATTGTCAGAGTGTTACAAAGCCTTCCAGAGACTCGGTGTGTATCAAATATATCACATATGGCACAGGCACAGTCATTAAAGCAGGACTCCAACAGGAGAGGCAAAGAGGGACTTCACAGAAAAAATCCATGTCTGTCATAGCACAAAAGAAATAACATAATTTATGCCAAGACAGACAGATCCCAGTGGCCTCAAAATTTGCCAGAAATCTGAAGCAATATCATGAAAAAACCTTGAGGGATGACTAAAAACCTTGGAAGAAATCTTGGTGGTTTTTAGCACAATGAAAACTGGGGGAAAATGACACATTAGTTCTAACTTATGATTTTGGTCTCTCAGATCTCGAGCTTGGCCACTAACCTCGAACCAACAGCTGACCTTAGTTACAGACTTAGGGCCTAGTCAAGCCCAATCAAAGGGAAAAGGGAAGACAAAACCCCCCAGACTTGCCAAGCACACAGACATGCAAGACACAGTTTTCATTCGTCATTGCAACTATTCATGTGTAAAACTGCCCCCAGATGGAGCAAAAATATCAGGTCTGGAGGAAAGCTTGGGGTGTGCAGCATCTTTTCCCATCCTTACCTAGCTCCTGTAATCTCTACCCAACCCTCTGAGACCCAACCACTCGGAATTTGTGTGGAGGTTCTGTGCAGCAGACTCACCTCATCCTTCTCTTTTGGCTCCACCATCCCCACTCACAGAGAGAAGCCATTGTCCTCATTCATAGGTGGGAGGGTGAGATTGTTACCAAGGAAACGGGCTCAATTTGACAGAGATTTGGAAACCCAGACCCAGCTGGAGATAGGAAATCTGAGTATCCTCCCCCTGAAAACATTTGAAAACTAGATGCAATCTGGCAGGAACTAAAACCCAGTTAACTCTTAACTCCCTTCCCTTTGTGAATCCATCTTTCATTTTCTTTATGTAATTTTTAATATCTCTCTTCTTTGGCTACACGGGTTTGAAGGAAACAGCAATGAATCCTCCGGAGAGACAACATCCAAAAGGGACACAGAGATACATTTTTGGATTTAGAAGCAGTATTCTCTCATATTCGGGTAAGGAAAGTCTCACCTGTGCCCCCAGCTACACCCATGGGATTCCCACTTTAAATGAAATTCAATCAGCAGGACCAGGACCAGAAGTTCTCCTGGGGCTGGAGCCCAGCACAGTACAAATGTGCCATTGATTACTTGTAGAGGGGCTGTAACAATGATTAAAAGCCCCAGGACAGATCCTGAGCTGGTGTAAATCCACAGCAGCCCCATTGATTTACTCCGCGCCAGAGGAGATCTAATCGAATTTACACAGGCTGAGGATGTGAGGCCATCACTCCTGAGCAAGTGGGGAGTGGAAAATGATACTGCACAGAGAGGATAGATCAGAGCAATGTAAATAAAGTAACAAAACAAGAATAGGGAGGAACTGCTGGAGGTGAAGAGTCCAGGAGTAATGGCTGCAAGCTAGACAGGAAAGGATCCACTGCACAGAGTGAAGATGCATTTTAAATGATGGACTTAGAAGAGAATTATTTTTTTTTTCCAAAAGAGTGGCTCAGGTTTTTCTAGATAGGTTTTGCATTTTGTTTATGAGCTTTACTGGCAGGAAGAGAATTTTAAGAGGGTGAACTCTCAACACTGGAGAGGACCAAAAACCATGGATGTTTTTTGAAGTAAATGTTTCTGTAGAACCCGGGCACAGCAGATTGCATTTCAGCAGGATGAAGCCTGCTCCAGTCTGGATCCCAGCAAGTGAATCACACAGAAATCACTCACTTGGCCCTATTTGTGAGTGTCAGAGCAATTCCTGCCCTGTTCCTGCTCCCAGTTCTGTGTGTGACACCCACAGATGGGTCACTGATGCTGCCTGACACTTTCTGGCCCCTTACTGAACAGAAAAGCTGCAAGGAATTTGGTTTCTGTTGGACCCAAAGGCTCTTTTCCTCCTTTTGAACCCAGTTAAAACATCTAGTGGTTCTACAGAAAGGCTTCCATGAGATACCGACAGGAGGCTTCCAAGGTATGACCCAAACAAAATATCCAGGGAACTGCTTCCATTTTATCCCAAACTAATGAGCATTTTCCTCTTATTTCACCATGTTTTCTGACAAGCCTATAATTTGAGGCTGGCATCTGAGCTATAATTTGATACATCAACTGTAAATTTTCTTGGTTTTCCCTGTGCCAGCCAGTTAATGCTATTTACAGTGCTGTCATTGTCTGGCATTGATGTACAGTAATATAATACCAAGTCAGGTTCTCTGACACATTTTAAATTAAAATGCAGAAGATTGTCCTTTCCCATACCAAGTTCCACTACCGTTAATTAGTCACATATTGTTCCTGAAATTTAATTGTTTAAAGCCATGATGTTAATTCAGAGATTTACAGGTGGAGATTGCCAGCTGGCGAGCTCTAGATGAGAAATGACACTGACCTTCAAATGTGTGTCTGCCTCAACCCTCTGAGAGATCACCTTGTCCAGCTGGAAAAACACAACCCAGCTTTTGACTGGGAGCATAACAACGACCTCGGGAGCTGGTATAATTCAGACACGTTTAGGAAAAGAGCAAATGAACTTTTTGTACATCACAATTCCGACTCCAAATTACAAAATAAGAGTTCTTTGGTTAGTTCCCAAAGTTAAGATAGGATGGTTTAGGACACTCTTTATCTCCACAGACTGTGGCATCACTTTTTTCCTAGACAAACTGGACATTCTTCCAGGGTCCAGACTCTCCACAGGTGCAAAAATATCCTTGCTGGCAGAAACAACCTGACTGGCATTCTGCCATGGCATGAAAGGCAGCCAGAGTTCCCGAACTGGAGGAGGATTCCCATCCCAAATCACATGCTGGCCATTAAAGTTTCAAAAACCTGGAGAAACTCAGTGGTACAAACTTACCAGGAAGCCATGAAAGCCAAAATTTCTTACTTAATTTTGAGATATAGAGACAAACACAGAACATTTATGACTATTTGATTCTACTTTTGTGATAGCAACAAGAGTGTGCTCACCATTGTACGATCAAGTAAGAAATTATTTGTACTCAAGAGGCAGCTTCTAGAATTTATCCACACTCTGGAGCCAGCAACCTGGTCTCAGATTTCCATTAAATCTCAGTAACCATTTGATCTTTAAAAAAATAATAATCTTTGGTTTAAATATTCGTTATTATATCGTATATCAGGTTGGAAGTTTAACATTCTTGATACAGAGAGTTGGAATTAGAAACATCTTGAGAAGAGCATTCTTGTTATCAATCATGTCATCTTGAACATGTTTAGAAGCTTGCTGCTGGCACCAGAAATTGATATTTTATTCAAAAGAATGTATTTAAAGAAAATGACAGCACTTTTCAATTCAGCTTTTCTAAAACAAGAAATCTTTCAAGTCTTCCAAGCCATGTGGATTTCAACATTCCAGTGATTAAGACTATTTTCAATTATACATGCTTTCCCCATTATTTTTTCATAGCTTTAGGGTAGATTTTCAACACTCTGCATGAAGAATTAGACACACAAATCACTCACAACTATTAATGGGAATTGCACAGATGGTGGAAGAACTGGTACAGAACAAGAAAAACCAACTCAAACCATCAAAAACTTGAGACAAGCCCGCGGTGAACTTTGCAGGCTGGGTGGATCTGCCATTCCTCTTTCTCATCCTGCCAAACTTCCAACAGGCAGCCCCGGAAGTGGAACTGGCAAACAGCCACCAGAAATCCAGAAATGCAAAGAGAACTCCCCCAGCCTCTGAGAGGAACCTTTTGGTCTGGATAAACAGAGCTGGATGGCCCTGGGTGATCCACACGTGCTGCAGCCTCTGGGTGAGCAGTGCACAGCTCTCCACCTGGGAAAAGAGACATTTTGATGTCCCAATGTTTCTCTGTGGCTATTTGAAGAGACTAAAGGACTACAAATGAACTGGGAGAAAATTTAGAACATGCTAGTCTAGTTTATCTGAGTGTTCTTTAGAAAAAGAGCTGTGATATTTAAACAATATTTGTATTTTCTTCTCTTAACCAAAGGAGCCATTAATGCAATTGCAGAAACTCTCTTCCTGACACCTCCCTGTTGCCTCAATCCACTTTCCTACAAGAAATGATCTCTCTATTCTAATTTCATCAATATAACTTCGAAAATAACTTAATTGAAGCGTTCATTAAATCAAACAGATCTCAGGCTAACATTTCTCAGACTTTAAGTCTGTGAAGGCAGCTCTAATTTTCCTTTATTTCTTTATGACAGCTACAGACAAGGAGTTTCCAGGAGTGGAAAGCCTTAGGAAGATGGCACAAAGAATGGTTGAAAGAAAGTCCAAACTCACTGCTGCCATTTCCCCCACCCCTACTTCATCTATTTTTATGGACAAGAAATGGTGTTTGACTTTGCTGCACCCTTCATTTTCTCATGGCATTAGAAATGGATTTGAGGAATGCCAACCATGTTTGAATTCAGAGCCAATGCAAGGAACATCCAGGCCAGAATTTACACACCAGGATACTCTGAATTACAGCCCTACATTGTCCATGTGTCCCTCCCCACACAGACTCTTTGCTGTGTTTGGAATTTACAGTTTCAAAACTCAGCTCAAATAATCTTGGTTTTGCCCTCAAGCACAAATGTAGTTCAAAACCACTCAAAGCTGGGGTTGTGACCAAAATTATTCTCCTTTTGTATATCCTCAGCCAGCAAAATACAAAGTCCAACTGTTCACTTTCAGATGAAGGAAAGTATTATGAAGTAATGTAGTGTTCATCATCATCCTGACAGAATTTCCTTGAATGGAATTTCAGCACAGTTTGGAGCTATCTAGGAGAACAACAGTAGAGCAATAAACTGTATAAAACCATACAGGTGTAGGAGGTGCACTCTTGATGGAGATGTTGGACATCCTGCAGATCTCCTGACACGTTCTCTGCTCTGTGTCTCAGGACCCAACTGCACCCTGTAACTGTGTTGATTGGTCATTTTTATGGCTCCCTGGAAAAATAAAACTGCCTGCTGACTTTTCACATGTTTCTGCATTGTAATTTGGTACATAGACAAAGACTAAAATAGGTAATTGTTTTATATACAGAACACCATCATTTCTACAACCCAAGGACTTTTATAGTTAAATTCAGATTCTGGCTCAAGGGGAAGTTTCTTAATCAAACCCAGAATAGCAAAAGGGTGAACAAATGGAAAGTGTACAGCTAGAAGTTATGAATCATATTTCATAAAATTGGGTGCATCTCTTTCCTGATTTACTTCTCTGAAGCTTTCTCTTCTCTTACTTGCAAGTTTAATTCTTCTGTGACCCCAAAAAGGCAGCAATTAAAGGCAGTCAGAAGGGTGTGTGCTTTGCAACACACCCTTATAGGCAAAAGACATTTGGAAAATGCTCCCCTTCCCCTCTAAAACCCATTGCTGGCACACTGGGGCTCCCAGGTTCTGCTGGGAGAAAGCAGGAGTGTCCCTTTCTGATGAGGATTCCAGCTTCTTATCCCACCTCCCTGTGGCAAACACGGATCTGGAAAGAGAGAAGGGAGCAAGCAGCACACAGAGCCTCAGCAGCAGGCAAAGCTGGAGGAGGGGCTTGACCCAAATTTAGTTATTTCAGGGATGACTCAGGGAAGTGAAGAACAGTTTCTGACTTCACAGAATGAAATTTGTCTCCCAGCCATGAAAGGTACATTTAAGGCAGGTCCCACAGACAGTATCCCTTGCCAAGGAGGAGAGGATTTCGTTTAGGCCATACGAGAATAGGAAAAAAAAAAAACAAAACACCAAACCAAACCTTACAGCAGTCTGTTTTCCTCCAAGGTGTTCCCAAATACCTGACCAGCGCTCACTTGGCAGCATTTCTTGGCATATATAAAGATATTTACAGGAGTCACAAATAATTTATGGCTGCAGGTACCAAAAACTCACTAATGTTAAGTGTTCATCTAACTTATAGGACAGTAAATGTTTACAAAAACTGGAAAGAAGACATCTGCTAAGCCTAACACTTTGGTAGTTGAGCAAAATGGTTTAAAAATTTATATTACTGGGATTTCTAGCTATGGTTTCTTGTATGATCTTTGCAGGGATGAGTTGTGTTCTTATTTGAGAATCAGGAATATTTATGTATTTCATGACATAAGGTCTACTGAAGAAGAAAATCTTGCTAACCACTGAAAAAGGATGTAGATAATAACCTAGCACATACATCTGCTCTTTCCCTTGACACCTCTTGGAATCAGAATGGCAAAGGAGGTGAGTAACTGCAGCATCCTCATCTTTGTAACTCCTCTGGAGCACCAGATATAATTACACTGCAAGTGAACCCTTATTGCATCATATAGGCTCAAAATGAACAGCAATCTATTTTTACCTAGGAGAAAAGAGACTGTGTATCTCATCTGTTCAGCTGTATCTTATGCCCAGCTGCTTTTTATGTCCTTGTTTCAGATAAAAATATGCTGGAATCTTCCAAGTGCCTCAGAGAGCCCATTTTGTCCACCCTCCTGAAGAGAAGGCTCCCCAAAGCTGTGCACTGACAGGCTGACCTAAGGGAGGAGGACATCCTTCAGCTCTCAGGTCTGGGCAGGAGCTCCACACTGACATCTTTCTGAAAAAAATTGGAATTATATCCATAGCTCATGCCTACAGGTCTTCAAACACATGACAAAAGGTTAATTAAAAACAAGCTAAAAGAAGATAAGCTGGGTGAGGAGGCACAGCCTGGTTTGAGCATCGTGCTGACCCCAAGCAAGGTGAGATAACAGCACCTTAGAGGACACCTGCAGCAGCCAGGAGAGCTGGAAATGAAAGCTGGGTGCAGGCACGGGGCTCTGAAACATGGCAGAGGCTCAGAGGGTACAGATTGCCACCTTCCCAACATTTCCCTTCAGTACCACAAAGCTTTTCAGCACAATTCCCACTGCCATGCAGCACGCAGCACAAAAAGGCTCTTCCTATTATTATAACATATTTTCAAATCAAATGTATAAGAAGGGGATTTTAAAGCTCCATTCAGATGCTAAATAGGTAGCCATGTTTTGAGAAGTTGAGGTTCCATTCAACAATGAAAGAAACAGGTTCTGGGCTCTCAGCTCCTGTTCTCAGCTGAAGATTTGAAATCCTCATTTGCATGTCTGAGCAGGAGCTAAAACTCACCCAGTCTGCAGTTATCCAAATATCCAAATATCCAAAATCCCAGGCCCAGCTGTAGCTGCCTGCTCACACACAGCACATGACTCAACATTAATCTCCTTTTTTTCTCTCCTCCCAGTTTCTGCTCTCCCTTCCACAACACTTTTCTCTACCAGGTCAGCAGCAGTAGAGAGCTAGCAGTGTTTTCTTTACAGGGACACACTGATAGTAAACACAATTTTCCCCTGACACTGGGAGCTGGGATGTGCCTGCTAGAACAGAGCCCTGGATGTGCTCTGTGCTAATAACTACACAGGCTCCAGAAACAGGGAACATTTCAGTGACTAATGCTGCAGGTCTGCATTGGAAAGGAGATGCTCCTATTTTCTCAGTTTGGGAGCTGTTTTTACAGGCAACTGTTTGCTCTGGAAACCCTCAAGCCAAGGGGAGCAGAGGTTCTGAGTGCACATGGGCAGAGGGAAGGAGGATACGGGGTCAAAGCCACTCCAATTCCTGCCCCCTTTGGGAACTTCTAATATGCACACCAAGTGCAGACACAACCTCCACAGGCTGCTGCCCTACTCAAAGGCTCTCAGACTCGGCAGAATAGACAGAAAATAAAGATTTCACATTAGGGTTTCTTTTCAAACCAAACAGGTTGGGGAAAACCCCTGTAAACACTGGTGGAACAATAGAGTCAGAGGTATCGCCTCCAGCTGGCAAATGAAAAATGAGCCTTCACATATTAAAATCTGTTAAAAGCTAGCTATGTTTATTTATTTTTTTTGTTTGTTTGTTTTTGAAGGGAAGAGAACACTGGCCAATTGCAGCAGGGCCATGAACACAACCAGGATGCACAGAACAGTGTTAATCACCAGGCTACAACTCAGGGACAAACTCAAGCTTAGTAACATTATTGGCTATCAGGAGAATAAAATAGAAGAAAAATTGTATTGTGCACATTAATGCAAACATTTCAGTAATTTCAGTTTTTCATCAATGAAAGCTGTCTTATTAAAAAAAAAAAAAAAAAAAAAAAAAAGAAATCAAGTAGATAAAGATTCCCAGCACGTCCCACGTGTAAAAAGTCTCAGTAATGCACTACATAATTTTCATTTAGGTCTAAAGTAGCAGAGCAGATGGGGTCCCAGTAGTCAAAAGTAAGCACATTATGATTATTGGCAGCTATTAAACTTCTGCTAATAAATGACATTATGAGGTAATATGTTGTGCCTAACATTGTAAAAGTTTGTGATGATAGTTTACAAGGAAAAAATATTGAAAAATCATAACATGAGGAACAGCAGAAAGGAAGAGAATGATGCAATATTTCAGCAAAAGTAATTCTGAGTCTTTTTTAAAATTAGACAGTTATCATTTATTCTTGCTTTAAAAAATATTCAGTATAAACCAAAGGACACTTTTTAAAATTTCTCAGCCAATCTGTATTGGAGTGCACCAAGTGCTTTGATATTTTAAAACAAACCAGTTATCAATCAGACAAACCCAGGCATCTATCTTGACTTTCTGTCTTGATTTACTTCCCCAGTCCTTTGCTGTCTCCTTTATTTAATACAAACTGCAGGTGTGTGACTCACAAACAGGTTCAAGCTGACCATGCCAGGTGATTCAGCTCTGCTCCTTTGGCCCTCATGCTCAGCCACAGAGCTGGCTGGAGATAAGCAATTTGTTGAACCTGATTCAAGCTTTATCAAACACTAGATATTTTTCTTCCTTTCCTATAGCAGTTTTCTCAAATAAATATTTATAATTTTTTTCTGAATAGTCAGGGGTCAGTGCTAATGGTTTAAGTGCTCATACAGAATATTCTTATTACTATATAGTTATTATTTTGGTTCTTAATCATGTAAGATGAAAGCTGGTTGGTTTTCAATGTGGGTTTTGCAGCTGCTTTGTGCTGTTCAGAAGAGCCTAGGTTGGCATGAAGCAAACCAACCCAAGAGCACACAGAGCATGGCAAACCCACCACCTTTGGTGGTGCCAGCCCAGCTCTCCCCATGCCCAGGGCTGGCCATGTGTGTTATCCCCCAGGAGCCCCTGTGTGCCACCCTGAGCTCTGCCAGAGCTCCCAGCCCAGGAACAGGATGGGTATTTCCATATCACACACTCAAAACCTCTGGGCAGCCCAAAAAGCTGCAGCTGGGTTTGGATGTGAGGAGGATCCAACTCCTCACATCTCCACAGGCTCTGGCTGCTCCTGGAGCTGGAAGCAGCAGAGCCCCATTCCTGCAGGGAGTTTTGGGAACCCAGACACCCATGGGGGGTTTGTGCAGGGCCCCCAAATGCTGGGCAGGCCCACAGTGAGCTGAGCTATTCCTCAGCAACACTCTGCTCAGCAGGGCTCAGCACACTGAGTGGCTGCAGTGCAGGACTTGTTAATGACTGCTGGAGTCAAGAGAAACACAGGCCAAGGGCAGGGACCCTGCCTTCATTAAGACTCCCAGGCAATCTGAAAAGATACTCCAAAGGTTCTTCTGCAGCCTCGCGGAGCCTCTGTTCAAACAGGTATTTAGGCACTAAATCAGGCTGTCAGCTGGAGACCCTTTGGTGCAAGCCCTGCTTTTCCTGAGGAACGATACAGCAATTTCTTAAAGGAAATTCACTCCTGCTTTCAGCTTCTGCTGCAAGAAGACAAGCCATGAAAAAAATTAGTTAATTGAAATAATGGAAGGTTGATATAATTTTGCAGTATTTCGATCTCTGTGGAAAGCACCTTGTAAAAAATTATATCCCATATCTTCCTTCCTGCTTACTTGTGAGAAGAACTCCAAACAGCATGGTCATAGTGAGGGATCATGGTGAGTGATCCCAGACCCATTTCAGAGTCTGGTAATCTAAACCATGCTGTGTCAGATAGGATCATCTAGAAATTATGGAATAAGTGACAGAAACTCTAGAGAATGGTTGAAATTTTGTTTGCAGTAGCACTGGAATATTTTACTCTAGGTCATGAAGTAAACAAGAACACACACCAAAAAATACAAGCACCAAATCTAATTTAAGGAACAAATGACTGTTTTTATTCTTGGTTATACAAAGGAAAGCAACACAATAAAGAAAGACATTTGTCCTTAATTTAAGCATTTTACTCCTGTGCTATCCATGATCCTGGAGAATGTCACTGTCAGACACACAAGACACTTCAAGGAGCAGAGAAGGAAGGTGGCTGATGAGGTTTAATGATCAATATATTGAAAATTAAGTAAATCCTTCCCATGAAGACAAATGGAAAGCAAAGGAACAAATGGAAACATTGTGGGCCAAGGCTTGAAATCCAAAAGTGAGCCCAAGTAGCATCAGACAATCTTAGAGGAATAAGGAATTAATTCCCACACCTGATTCAGTCTGTGGACTCAATCAGGGCCTGGTTTACATCTATGCTGAACCCATGGTTTTCTCTAGCATGGTACAGGATTAATTTCAGATTGCATTTCTCCTGGTAAGATATTTCTTGGCCCTGTGTGAGCACAAATAATACACTTTACATGTCCCTAATATATAAAATACCCTTCTCCTCAGTCTACCTGCCCACTTATAAATTTGATCTCTTTTATGTTCCTCATGAAAGGCTGCCTCTTCCCAGGGCAGCCCAGCTGAGCTGCAGCTTACAAGTGTATTTATTGAAAGGAGTACAGCAATAACAACTGTTCTTTTGTCTCTGTGAGAAAAGGCTGCCTAGAGCCAATTATCGTTTATCACTCCAGATACACATTTTATGATCTTTGTGCTAAACCAGAAAATAGTGTAAGAAGAAGGAGCCAATTTAATATTTTCAAGTTCAATCACATCAGAAAGGATCCCTTAACTTGCATTGTATGTTGTTCAGTGTAATTGTCAGATTTTATTAATTTTACATGCTAAGCTGGAAACATTAGGCACAGGTTTCTTCTTGGAAGAGCAGCAAAGCTAAAAAAAGCACAAGCACCAGAGGAAGCTGTGTTTATAATTGCTCTGTTTCCTAGTTGGACTTTGTCAGCTCAACTTGGGTGGCAGCATGACACGGAGAGAAAAAGCTCGCTTTGATTTGGAAAAGGTTGTTTGCAGGTGTCAAAACAAAGTCTATCAGGAAACCAAGGGAAAAATTAAATGCTGTGAGCCATTATTGCAGGTGTGCTCCAGTGAAAATTATCATTCTCTTGTTTTTGCCTCAGTAAACACATTGTGCAGTCGAGGCCAAACGTCGCTTGGAAGGAATTTAAAATACTGTAAGCTTACAATGAAGCTCAAATTAATATTTCTTGGTCCAAACACACAGATTAGAAGTTATTCATCCTACTCACTGAAGACAGGAATACAATGCAGGCTGATAATGAGCAGGCACCAAGGACTAAACATGCAAGAAGAGGCATTTCTGCCACTGCACTGTGGGATGTGCCCCCAGCACTCACAGTGGGTGTGGCCCGGCAGTCCCTGTCCCCAGGAGGGTGTGGGAACCCAGAGCATCCCTCTGGCTGTCCAGGATGGCCAGGACCCTGCCAGGGGGCTCAGAGACCCTGGCACAGAGCCCAAGATGCCCCTGTGGGTTTGATTATGACCCATGGAGCAAATTACCAACCTTGGATGGAGATCTACAAGCCACAACAATTTAGGTAGAACAATAGTGAATTTATTGTGAAAAAGTAGATTTTGGGGTTTTGTTATGGGGGTTCAGGAGGCAAGATGGAGGGATCTGGGTGTGTCCAGCCTTTCTCCTTCTTCTTCTTGGCCTCCATCTTCTGCTGTGATGGTGGCACTTACAGATTGGTTTAGAGTAGAAGCTCACTGTCTAACATAGGTGATAGGTATTGGAAAGTAATTGTAAACATTGCACACGTAGTTTTTAGTATAAAGCCATAACACTGCCCTGGGGGCAGGCAGAGTGCCTGGAACTGTCCTGCTGGATGGACGTGGGCAGGGCAGGAGAAAGAATTTTGCAGATGAGATACAATAAACAACCTTGAGACCAAGAAATGAAGAGCCCTGACTGCTTCTTCAAGCACCAGGCTGGGAAAAGAGACTTTGGAACTCTATTCGGGGTCTCTCTGAGCAGCAGAGATCCTGATAGGAGGGGACAATGCTGGTGCCACACTGGGAGGGCACAGCCAGGGCGGCAGCTGCCCTATGGCAGCAGCCACAGCTCAGCCCAGGCAGGAGCCCAGGCCCTGGAGCAGCCCCAGCCCCACAGAGAGCTCTCTCCAGTGCCAGGGCCAGTCTGGGCTTGGGTCTGGGCCACTGTGGCACTGCTTTGGCCCAGGAGCCACATTGCCTGGAGCAGGGAAACAACTGCTCCAGGCTTCTCAGGGCACTGAACTGCTCCCACACCCCACTGCCAGGCTTTGCAGCAGCACAGAGACTGCCTGTCCATTACACAGCAACACAGATTTTATCTGGGACAGACAACGATCTCCAGAAGCTCTGCCAGCAGTGTAATCCGGCCTGGAGCAGCAGCCCCCACAACATGGTGGCACTGGCATTTGGAGTGTTCCACGCAATCACATTTGTATTGGCCCCAAACCATTGAATGGTGAATGATAAAACACATTCCCCTGTCCCCCAGAGCTGCTTTTTGGTAAATATCCACATTCAGCTGGGCTTTGGAGTCACCAGAGGAGGGAGGTGAAGTCCTGACGGTCGAGGTGACAACGTGAGGAGTTCTTAAAGAAAATAAAATACCACCAAGTCAACTGGACCCTGAGTGAAGTAGTTTGGGGCAAATAAAACTGACCCAACAACCACTGGAATTATCTTTAGAGAAGAATAAAACCAGAAATGAGGAGAAACAGTGAAGAAGGATCAATGGACATGGCATCAGCATTCTTGGTATGACCAAGTATGGGTGTCAATGTTCCTGCAGCAGAGGCAGCCTGGAAATGGGGCTCTCAACAGAGCACAGATTCATTGCTCCTGTGCTGCTGGAAGCCATTAATTCTCAAGGAAAACCTGGGAGCATCCATGATTTTAATGGGAAGTGCCTGGGTCCTGTACAATGCCTTGGCTCTATGAGGTGCCTGTGGAATCTGGAGGAAAAGATGAATTCTACCAAACAAGGCTGACTGAGAAAATGTTCTTCACACAAGACAAATTAAAAATCAAAAAACCTGAGCCTGTTTACTCTACACTGCTTTAAAGGGAAGGGAACAAGCTGGAAGGAGCTGAACGTGCCAAGGAAATATTGTGAACAATTTTCCTGTTTCCAGTGTGTGTTTGTAACCCCGAGTCAATCAGGGCAATATGTGTGCTCTCAGAAACAGAAATTATTGCTTCCTCTGGAGTGTTATGCTTTGTTTTTACACATTTCTAAGAAGTGGTCCAAATGTCACAATATTAAAAACTGTTAATTTAATTCTTTCTCTGGTGGAAGGTTGGCTGTGCCATGGTTAGAACATGTTTTGCCCCAGCAAAGCTCAGGAATCACAAGGATTTTATGCTGAGTTGCCTTCCATGACTGTGGGTTAGAATTAAAACACACACACAGAGGCTTCTGTGCATGAAAACCAGGAGAAAGAAATCGTGAATACACTGTGCAATCCTTCCCAACAAATATTAAGCACAAACACACTTCAATTAAATGAAGCAGGAGACCTGAGTGCACGGGTTCAGGGCTGAATTAAGTTCTAAGTCAGGGCTGTCTCCATGTGTTTGCTTAGCTCAAGGTGTTTAATTCAGCACAGCACACAGTGACTCTCCTGAGGCATTCAGGACTGCAGAGCGCTTGGGCTGTCTGCAATGCTGCAGCTGGAGGAGTTCATCTGTCACAGGTGTCCCCAAACACAGCCCCATGGGGTCCCACAGTGACTGTAACCCCAAAGGGACGGGAATGCCACAGGGACTGGAATCCCACAGGGAATGGAATCCCACAAGGACTGGAATCCCAAAGGGACTGGAACCCCAAAGAGATTGGAATCCCACAGGGACTCGAATACCAAAGGGACTGGAACCCCAAAGAGACTGGAATCCCACAGGGACTGGAATACCAAAAGGAATAGAATTCCAGAGGGACTGGAACCCCAAAGGGACTGGAATCCCACAGGAACTGGAACTAGAACCCCACAGGAGCTGGAACCCCACAGGAACTGGAACCCCATAGGAACTGGAACCCCACAGGAACTGGAATCCCACAGGGACTAGATCCCACAGGGAGTGGAACCCCACAGGAACTGGAGCCCCACAGGGACTGTAGTCCCACAGGAATTAGAATCCCAAAGGAACTGGAATCTCACAGAAACTCAAAAATCCCACAGGAACTCAAACCCCACAGGAACAGGGTCCCCCTGCCCCACTCCTGCTCTGTGCCACGGCCTCTGCCATGGCCCAGCTCCATCGAGCCTAAACAGCTTCAGTTCAAAGAACATTTTGGAAACTTATTCATAATAAGAAAAGACAATGGTAAAAGCAAAAGAAAACTTCATTTTTGTAACACATCCATTTCTCTAACTAAAAGGAAATCAGAGCAATCAAAGCATATTAAACAGGGTCATGCTTTTCTGACCCACAGAGCACAGGCCTGTACATTAACATTAACTAAACCAGTGCAAAACCCTGCCATAGCATTATAAAGGCACAGGGTCATTTCTGCAAATTTTGACTAAAAATTTTACCTACTTTTGATACAGGAAAAATCCCGGTAATCTCCAAAACAGCCAGGGATATTTACTTCAAAACAACTTCATCTTTTTAAATACATTATTTCCTTATTTAGCTGGAAGTTTTATATCTTATTTTCTACATAGCTGCTAAGGGTTCCCTACTTTCCTAACAGAGTAATCATTTATCTATTGGAGGGTGATCTTTAATTCTTGCCTTAGAAAACCCCTAAAACTGTTAGTATTAAAAACTCCTATCATACCTCCTCAATATGGCTTTATGGAGGTCAACATCACCACCACACTTTATTATTGATGTTACCATACCAAGAATGTCAGAAAACATAACATTTCTCAGATTACACTGATATTCTGTCACTTCACTATTATTTTTTTTTTTTTTGCCTTTTTGGGGCACCCAGAGCAGAAATGTTCATTGTACCCCTGTGGAGAGAGCCATTTGCTCAGAGGTGCCATTTGCCCAGAAAGGTTTTCCTATCCTGGGAACAGCTTTTTGTCATGCAGCACAGCAAGAAAATGATCTATGACTGTCAAATCCCAGCTACAACAAGTGGACAACCTGTGGCATATTAAAAAGTGTAGTTGAAATAGCTTTAAAATTTATAGCTTAATTATAAAAACACAATTTAAAGCTCACGTGAGGGAAGCAGAGGCAGGCCCTCGGAAGGTGCTTTCAGTTCAGCAGAATTTACTGCAATTAAGACCGCAGGAATAAGCTATAAAGAAAGTTCAGCAGTGCCTTGAGGTCTGCATTTATGTCCAGTGCCCTCCCATATATTTATTCTGGGAAGTGCCATGAAGCTGCAGCAGCTGTCTCACCCCTCAGCCCTGGGAGGCACTGGGAGGGAGGCAGCTCTTACTGAGTTCACTGGTCCCAGACACACTCTGGGGCTGTGAATTGTGATCCACACTGAGCAGGCTCAGACTGCAAAACAGCTCAACCCTTCTGCTTACATTTTATACCAAATTCTCCATTAAGCACAGCAAAAAGGAATAATTTTGGGGATATCCCTGCAACTGCCCAGGGTAAGCACAAGAGTAGCCAACATCACCCTGCCAGAGCTCCCTCCCAGCAGGGATTTGCTGTCACCAGAAATCAGCAATGGAAACAGCACAGCCCTTGAGCTTTGGGCCCTGTCAGCACCTCCCCACTTTCCCACTCTGCCCAGACACATTAACAACTGCATAAAACTGCATTTCCAAGGACCTCAGCAGCAGAAAGCATTAGAAGTGAAATATCAATAACATTTTCTCAAAAGCAATTGAGTGCCTCAGTTTATGGAGTAGAACCTGGTCATTAGTTAGATAATCCTCTCTTTGCTGAGTGTGGGACTGCATGGAGGTTTAGATGAAATCCAAGATAATTTCTGTTGTTTTGGTCCTGAGGCTTCCTCAGCAGCATTTCAGGACACCAAATTTGGTGGAACCGCTTAGGACCACCTTGAAAGGAGCTCAGCAGCACAATTATGGGGAGATGGAGGAGCTAAGGCAGGTGAGTCTGCAGTCAAGGGCTGTACAGTGAGCTAAACATTGATTGCAGGGGAGAAGAAAAGGGTAAAAAGCTCCTTATTGTATTATCTGGTTGTTTCTTTTTTGCTAAGTTTTTGTTTGGTTGCAATTTCAAAAATATAATTAGGAGTCCCCAGGCAAAACTGAAGAGGTGGAATACTAATGGAAATTTTAATCTTCAGCATAAGAAATCAAAAACATTTGAATAGCCTGCATACACACACATCCATTATTTAACACTTGAGACCAATTCAAATGGAATATTTTCTTACCACCCAGGTCTCCGTTGCTTTCCACCTTTAAATCTTTCCAGCATTCCATTTCTGTGCCCACCTGTCCCTGTGAGAGACATTACATTGGCAAATTTCATGTTTGGAGAGGCAAGAACAGTAATCTAAAAACTCTGGGGTTGGTCTGTGATAAGTATTGGGCAAGTGGGATGCTCTGTCCCCAGTTCATTTATTTAGCTTATGGCCCTTACAAGCAAAGTAAAACAGTCCTGGAGTGCTCACCCAGAGGCTCCTGCTGCCTCAGAGTCATTTCACTTGCCCTCTTTATTTCTTGCTTTCCAAGGACTGCTCCAAGATTCCTGCAAACACCTCAGTGCTTTCAGGCTGGGGTTGGTCTTGATTGGAACAGGTGTTTTTCAAAAGCAGTGTTAAATATTCTGTGATTTGAAGATTCTCTGGCTGAACCAGTGACCCAGAGAGAAGGATTCATTCTTCTGTTGTCCCTCACTGGGCTCTAGTCACAGGTTTGATTTTGGAAGATTCCCTGATATTACACAGCAGCTCCTGGCTAAGAAGGAAGGTCTCCTCTTTAAATGTCACAGCTCATGATGTGATTTGGTCTGAGCTACACATATGAATATTTACAGACACATTTGTACAGATCCTTCATCCGCAAGCCAGAGATGTTTAAACTGATTGTCCAGCACAAAAGCCATCAGTTCCAGCCAGGGTAATGCTCTTGGAGAGCTGAGAAAGTGTCACTGACCATTTATCCTTTATTTCAGGTTTAAGAGAAGTGTCAGGGTTGCCAGTGACACCCATCATAGAGGGAGGGAAGGAGAGGCAGAGAAGATTAAAAAAAAAAAAAAAAAGGAAAAATGAAACAGGAAAAAATGAAGAAGGATAAAAATAGAATAAAGAAAAGAAATGGGAAGTATAACAACTTCACTGCAGGTGTGAATTGCTGTTCCTTGGTGTTACATCTCAGTAAACAGAATAAATGCTTGGTGGTGTGTGACTGCTTTCCAATCAGTGAGAGCAACGTGCTGTGCCTGGCAATGGATCATGCCCCAGCCTTCCTTTCCATGGGACAAACAATGGCAGTGCTGATGGCAGGGCTGGGCTCAGGGTGGCTCTGGGGGTCACTCAGGAGCTCTCTCATCCCATGAGTTAAAACCACCAGTGCAGGTCAGGCTGGGTTCCACACGTGTCTGATGTGTTTGTAAGGAATGCTCCAACCATCCATTAACCTCTGCCACCCCTTGCAAGGCACAAGTTCTGCCCTCAGCTTTCCCCACAGCCTCACTTGGGCTCTCACTTCTGCCTCAATAAAATCTTTTATCAGCAGCAGAGACAGGCTAGAGAGTCCTGACAAAGGCAGGCAGGAGAGCCCTGACAAAGACAGGCTAGAGAACCACAGCTGAGGGGTCTGCAGGTGCTCTGTACCCTCAGCTCAGGATTTTGAATAAAACAGATGAAACTTGCACAAGCACTGACATGCTCAGAAAAGCATAATGTGCACTAACAGTATAAACCAGCACCTGCAATAACAGAGATATTGCAGAGGGCTTGGGTCCACCACAGATGGGTTTTGCTGACAATATTTGTTTTTATTTCTCCTAGAGGCAAATTTACATTTCCTAGTGGAAGGCCATTTCTTTTACTATGATCTTCATCATGGCTTACAATGGTTAATGCCAGCTCAGGTTGCCAAAAGGTGCCAGGAATTTACAAAAGAAGAAAATAAGTTTGTGTATTTGATTCCTGCAGGATTCAGACACTTGAACAGGGATCAAAGGAGGCAGATATAATTTTACCTGAATATTAAACAGTTTATGAGCTATGCCATCCCTCACTGCGTCTGCCCTGCTCAGAAAGTCCTCACCTCAGTTTTTAAACCACTGAGGGCAGCAGTTTAATTTCTTCTCTTACAGAAAGAAATTCCAGTTGCTGCAGAGTTGAGTGATATTGAATCAATGTCAAGTGCTCAAGTTCTTTCTCATACATCAGCGTGACAATTGAAAGAAATGGAAATTTCCTTCTTGTGATCTCACCAAATCCTGATCTTGTTTGAGGGCTGCAAGAGCCAATTTTGTGATCTTACTGTTGACTTTTAAGCCTTTCCCAGAGAGCAGAGCCATTGCCCTGATCCCACAACAAACCTGGCAGTGAGGGCTCTGCTGGGGCAGCAGGGCACTCTCACCTGGTGCCCAACATTGTCCTGCTCTCCTTCTGTGCCTGTTTGGTGTCTCTGTCTCTGTGAGTCACACACAGGATTCATGGGAGAGCAAATGCAATTTTTCCATCATGGCAAGTCACTGCCTCAGGTTGCCACCTTAGAGAGCTACTAAATTGGATGTAAATAATGTCACTTAATGTACCAAATAACATTTATATGCCATAAAATCCTCCCTTCAGATACTAACTGCCTACTCTCTTTTATAGGCTAACACTCAGCAATTAAGGCACTGAACATCTGGGCTTCCAATCACTCAGTAATCATTAAAATCAAAGAGAAGATCCTCTGAATGCCTCCGTGGGTCAGAGTGAGGAAGAGGAGCCCAGAGCAGAATATCTGTGCCATATACAGAAGGGCACGCTCTGGAAACAGCTGATGCCTCTTATTCAACATTTACTAAAGCAGGGGAGGAAGCTGAGCATCCTGATGATTCATGTGGATAAATAACCTGGTGTGATGCAAAGGTTTGCACATCTTTATTACAATAAAACAGCACCTGGTGCCCTTTTGTTGCCATCTGCATGCTCCAAATAATTTGGTCAGCGTTATTGGCTTGGAAGATAGCCAGGGAGTCAAATTATTCACTGGATGGGAGTGCAGGCAGGAATTGCAAGCAGGTTTTTGACTTGTGCTAACAAAACTTTCCCACATGTTGTCCCAGCTGAGCTCACTGGGAATGGAAGGGAGTGTAAGGGAGAGGAAGGGAATAGAAGGGAGAGAAAGGGAATGGAAGGGAGAGAAAGGGAATGGAAGGCTCCATATACCTCTGGATCTTCCTTAAAACTGCTCTTTGAGGTTCCTCTCCTCCCCAGCTTCACATGGCAGACAGACAATGCTGTAGTCATTGTTTGTCCCTCACAACTCCATCCTCTGTCCCAAAACGTTCTGCATGTCCACACCTCAGATTCCAAGTCATTTCATGAAGAAATAAATAAGATATAATAATTAAAGCAATAATTTTTCTGAAGTTTTGCTACACTTCTGTTCACAGACCTTTAGCATGAAGAGCTGTTTAAAAGGAAGATAAAGAAATAGCAGCAAATTGAGTGGAGGACCAGCACTACTCCAAATGCTCATGGAAAGTTCTCCAACACTTTTATGCTGGGAGAAAGCTGGGTAGAACTGAGGGAATTAAATTTCACACCAAGGAGCTGCTCGTACTAAATAATTTTTCTTCAGGAATTGTGAAAGACAAACTTCCTTCTTATAAATGACTTCCAGTCACTTGTTTTCTCAGGCACTGGTGGTAATCTGATATGGAGGCTCTTTGGCACCTGGAATTCCACCTGTGTGGACAGGGCAGATGGAGTTGAGGCATTTCTGTCCCTGTCCCCAGCTGTCAGAAGCTGTGAGCACTCAGACACAGCCTCAGGAAGCAGCACCCATGGGTGCTGGGACCATCCTGCCCCTCTCCCCTGTGATTCCATTCCATGGAATGCACCTTTCAGCAGTTCACAGGATTTCAGTCAAGGGCTAAATGGTGGGAAGAGCCCATGAAATGTTGTTGGAACCAAGACATTCCATTGGATTTACAAGTATTAGATCCATTAGATGGAGGAAAAGTGAGGAGATGCAGAGAGGAGGTGAGTCCAGTCTGGGATCTGACAGCTGTGGTGTTCCCCCTTTTCCCCTAGAAATAAATTGCTGTGGAGCAACTCTGACCCCTTCCCAATCCAGTGTGAGTCAGACATTCACAGACATTACAGGCTCTGTAAAATTGACTTACCTTTCCTTTCCTAAACACTGTTTTCCATGAATTACTGCTCCATCTGCTTCCAAGTGCACTGACCTGAAACACAGAATGCAAGTGAGGAGCCCAGCAGCAATGTTTCATGTTCATATAAAAAACAGTGGAGTGAGGCTATTTTGGGATGTAGAAAACCAAAAATCATAATTTGGGTTTCCTTCTAGTGCTCTCCTAGCAATCACTTCATAATAAGAGGTGCATTTTTATATTCCAAATCTAGTTCTGTAGTTCAAAACTCAGTGCTGCCTTATCCCCTGAAGTATTTGAACATAAAAGAGATATAATATGAATATTAGCCTCTCTGAATAAAATATAAACAGCATTAGATTTTTTTTAAATTGCTGAAAATCCTATTGAAAAGGAAGGAACGTTTAAGTAGCTGTCTCTCATAACACAATGTAATTCTGGAAATTTGGGGGAATCAAAAATAACCTTTTAGTGAATGTTTCACTAACTGGGAGCCTTCCTTTACTAATGCAAGAGGTTATTTACAGCAAATGTAAATAGAAACAGAAGAAGACATAACAACGGAATTCTTGGATATCCTGGGGATAGTTTGCTTACACTGAATTATTTTAATGCTCCAAGAGGAAGCAAGAAAGGAAGGAAGAAAAAGAGACAAGCTTCTTTGTTATGAAAGCATGGCTCCACTGCCCACAATGAGGATGCAACTGAGCAAACCCCAGTCAGCATCAGTGTGAGCAGCCTTATTACTCCAGCTGAGGATGGGCCAATAAATAATGCATGGAAAAGCCTTGGATACTGGGGAACTAGTCAAATTTCATTGACTTTTATTTTTCTTTCAATTTCTAAAAAATACAGAGTGGAAACAAAAGGACCACAGTCTTTGTTGCCATCATGTTCTGCACAGGAAACTTGTCTCTCTTCCAGCAGCTCCACAGGAATTACATGGAAAGATGCTCAGATCTCTGCTCTTCCTTGTTTGTTTCCATGAGCACAGACACTGTTGGGGAAATCTGCCAAGGATGGAGTTAAACTTCCTCTTTTTTTGTGTTTTGTTTTGTTTTCCCCTCTGAAATGAGGGGCAGTCTCAGGCAATGCTGTCCAGCCCAGGTGCAGAACACAGCCCAGCCTGGCTCACCTGGGCTGCAGTGGAATGTCTGGACTCAACCTTTAGATTAGCAAAAAAAAAAAAAAGTGAGATCTACTTTGAAACTGGAAAGGGTGAATTTATAAATCTGTCTCAAATTCCCCCTCATTAATTTGTCACATAGCAGTTTTTGTGCCACAGATATTCCTCAAGGTGTTTTGTTTGTTGGCCATGTACTGCATTTTTCAAAATAACCTTTGGAAAATCAATGTGGTTTTATGTTTTCATATGAACAACAGCAAAATTTGCTGCTATTTTTTTCCTGTGGTCACTGACACCTGAAGGTTAACGTCACCAAATTCTGTCACTCAGTTTATTGACAGGCCTGGCATGACAGAATTAAAAGCTTGGATGATTCACTGATGTTGAACATTATCAGAAGCAGCCCTGTGTAATAGGAGGGAGCACTTTTTATTCCCATAACCATGACCATGACAACTGCCTGCAGGATGAAGCTGAAGGGAGAATATGAATGAAGACTTTCAAATATAGTTTTATATGAAAAATTGTTTGTGTCTTGAAAGCATAAAGTGGGTCAAATGGCACAGGAAGTGATGTCTGAAGATTTTTTTGAACTTTTTTTTTTTTGTGTATTTGTAACTCTGTAGACTGTTAATACATGGTTATAACTTCTAATAATTTCCTGCCCTCTCCCATAGTTTAACAAATCCTTACTAAAACATTCTTGAAATTCTCTTTAGCCCTTCAGTCTAGCAAGGACACTTTGTTTTGCACCATATATCACAGACAGGATAAAGCACAGGGCTAAAAGACCTGGGGGAGAGCTCCAGAGGGGCACAACCCAGGGGAAATCACCTCAGTAACTGCTTTGGAATGGGACAATATTTGATAGATAAACTAATCAACTAACCTTGTAAAAATTACAGAAATACCGTGTCACATGTGCATATTGCTGTGTTGTCCACCATGCTTTCAGCTAAAAACTCAGCTAAATATTATCATTTTAACAGGATTTGGAAAGTTTTGTGCATTATTCCAGGCAACAGAAGCACTTCTCAAACCTCACTGTACCTAATGCTGGTTCTAGAAACCAGACTGACATTTCCAGACACACTGAACAGACATTCTGCTGTCAGCAAGGCCTCTGGCTTCAGCAAGAATTGTTCAAGGGGATCTTGATAAAACAGGCCCAGGAATCATCAGACAGTGATTTGCTCCTGAAAGCAAAGTCAAATATTAAACCCACAATCAGCTCAGCTTTACCTGTGTGAGCAGAGGCTGCAAATGTGTGATTTGGATCCAAAGCAGCAGCACCCACCCTCCCAGGCCCAGCAGCACGGTGGGGTTTGCACTCCAGCTGATAATGCCCTTAATAAACACAGCTTACACCAGGGAACAATGGATCTCCGCTGTCGTGCTAATTAAAAAGCCAATATTACATTACTTCCTCAAGGGCTCATTTTATAATTTTTAGGATTACACATTGATTAATTTATACAAGTTTTTAATCCCCTAGTATTTAATGAAGTCTAGGAACTTGGGAACATGTGCATAATTCAGATTTGTATAATTTTATTACATGGGAGAAAAGTTAGCCTGGTCATGTGCTACTTCATGTAGAAAAGTGTCTGAGCTCACCAGTTCAACCATCATCCCATTAACCATTTGCAACAAAAATATTTGAGCCTAAATTAATTCTGGGTTTATTAGATTATTTTTCAGCTTGCTAAGGACTCCAGCAAGCATTGCTTGTCTTCTGTGCTTGTCAACTGCCTTTTAATTAGCTGCTGTGGAACAACTGAGCACAGTGGGAAGCTAATATCTGCTCCAGTTATCCTGCACAGCATTTAGAGTGCTCAGAAACAGCATTGTCATTACCCTGCACAGCCTCAGAGTTCCCCATCCTGGGAGGTGGAAATGCCTGGCTGCAAGGAGAGCTCCAAAAATGCATTGCAGATAAACCCTATAGCAAGATTAATTGTTGAGGAGAAAATATCCTACAAAGACAAAGTGCTGCCTTGTATTTGAGGCTGTTTTCTGGTTCATTTTTACAGCCTCAAAAATGCAGCTCAGTCACTTTTTAGACCCGCCCACAAATCATAGGCTTAAAAACAAAAGAATTTTCCTTTAAGTCTTCTGCACACAATGTAAATATCTCAAAAGCTAAGGTTTCAGGAAATATAATCCTGAGTATAAACCCCAGCCTTCCTATACTTCACATGGGGGGAACAGAACAAACAAACAAACCCAAAAGGAAACACAGGCACTGAATTTTGAAGCTGTGTTTAACCAGACCTTATTGTAGGTCAGGGACAGACCCAACTCTGGGCATTAATCAAAAGAAACACAACATTTTTGGATGCTTAGGGCTTGTTTCCTGGTCAAATGATGGCCAAAGAGAAACATCCCTGACGTCCCAGCTCTCTACAAAGTGTGGACACAAAGGCAGGAGATGGATTATTCAGAGCACTGAAGATTATTACAGAGGTGGGGGCTCAGCTCTATTTAACAGCACTTCCAGAGTCTGCAGATATTTCACTTGGGAGGCTCCAAGTTGTGAGGCATTAAAAAAACAAAGAAAAAAAAGTAAACTTGCAGTCACAAGTACAAGCTGAGCCTGAGCAGTGGATCTGCTTAAAGACAAGATTTATGAGCCATCCCTTAATGACATACTGCAAAAATTGTTTCCTTTTTTTTTTATTTTTTGTCATCTGTTGGTTTTACAGACCAGCCTTTTCAATTTTCTCTTTCTCTTTAGTTTTGATTGACCAGATTAAGATGATAGTAAGGAATTAAAAAAAAAACCAGACAAGTGCAGTTGGTTAAGTAACAATTAGAATTGAGAAGCACGTTGATGTGTACCCTGAATTTGGGATTTGCATTCTGCCTTTTCTTTGGCAGCACTCACCACTCCCTGCACAGGCTGTGCCCACCTGAGCATGGCATTGCCCAGGTGGGCACAGACAGAGGCATTTGCTGGTGCTTTGATGGTTTCCAAACAGGGAAAGGGAGGCAGCAGGAGATAAAGATATAAAGCTCTCCTTGTCTCTGCACAGACCCAGCTCACAGGGCTGTTACTCAGGACAGCTCCTGTGCTGCTCCATGAAGGTGCTGAGGTGCCACTACTGGGTGATAAAAGCTGTTCCAAATCCTAATAACTAACTGGAGCTAACAGACTATTTAAAGACAATTCTTTTTTTTCCATTTTGGAAAAATCTAACACTGACAGCAATACTAAAAATTAGACTTCGGTGTTAAAAAGCACTCAGACATAAAATATTTCTCACCTTTCCAGAGGAAACACCTCAAGGTGCTGAAATATCTGGGTTCATGCCCATGCACAGTGCAGTGCTGGGCAGGGAGGGGATTACCCAGCAGGGTGAAGTGTCTCTGTGGGAAGAAAATTCCCTTATTTATTTCAGCTCCCCACAATTATATCCATTTTCTAAATGTTTCTGAAACTTGCACTGGGCTGTCACGTTTCCAGCTCAGATAGCAGAGGATGATTAGGGCTATGAACAAGATCCATGTTTTTGGTTGACAGTGAGTCGTGTTTTTTATTTGCTCAGTGTAGAGAAAATGATAATTTTGGGTTCAGTGTCTTGAGGAGCCTAGACACAGCACAGGTAACAAGGCTTCCCTGGAACAGCTTTTAATTGCTTTTTGGTCCTTTCAACTCACAATATCTATAGGGTAAAAAGCAAATCCTCTGTCATTTTCTCTCATTCTGCATTTTCATATATTATGAAAATAATTATTTCTCAAAAATAATTCTTTGAAAGACAGAATAAGCAGGAATGATGCCTGAGCAATGCCACAGAGCCTTTCATCACTCACCCACATTCACAGGAGGGCACAGCCGGGGGGTCGGGCTGTGCTCAGGGAACAGGGACAGGAGCAGAGGGAACGGCCTCAGGCTGGGCCAGGGCAGGCTCAGGGTGGGCACAGCAGGAATTTCCCCACGGAAAGGGGGCTCAGGCCTTGGCAGGGGCTGCCCAGGGGGGTTTGCAGTGCCCATCCCTGCAGGTGTCCCAGGAAGGGCTGGAGGTGGCACTCAGGGCTCTGGGCTGGGGACAGGGTGGGCATCGGGCACAGCTGGGACTCCATGGGCTGGGAGGGATTTTCCAGCCTAAAATATTCTGGGATTCTGTTTTTAGGGTGCAACTTATCAAATCAAATCAGAGTATCTCCTTGTAGCCTGCACAAGCTCTCTCTGATTAAAAGATTATTCAGTATCACTCTTTGGTTTCCCATTAAAAACAGAGATACTTATGTAGTGCTGCTTCTGCGGCATCTTGAGCATCCCCAGAACTCCCTGTTGTCCCTAATTCTGCTCCTTGTGCTGCTCCTGGCTGTGCAGTCCCCCCAGCTCCCCCAGATGCTCAGCACAGGCTGAGCTCCCTCAGCAGCCGTGCCAGAGATCCCCAATCCCCTCCCTGTGGGATCCTGCAGGAACAGAGCTGCTCCCAGCCCACAGTGACCAGGGAATCCCTCCCTGGAACAGGGACTGGCAGCACCTGTCAGGATCTCTCGCTGCTCACAGTGACCCCAAGATGCGTTAGAAAGTCTCTTTTCCCAGCCCGGTGCTTGAAGAAGTAGTCAGGTCTCTTCATTTCTCAGTCTCAAGGTTGTTTATTGTTCCTTATCTATAAAATTCTTTCTCCTGCCCTGCCCAGGTCCGTTCAGCAGGACAGTTCCAGGCACTCTGCCTGCCCCCAGGGCAGTGTTATGGCTTTATACTAAAAACTACGTGTGCAATGTTTACAATTACTTTCCAATACCTGTCACCTGTGTTAGACAGTGAGCGTCTACTCTAAACCAATCTGTAAGTGCCACCATCACAGCAGAAGATGGAGGCCAAGAAGAAGAAGGAGAAAGGCTGGACACACCCAGTTCCCTCCATCTTGCTTCCTGAACCCCCATACCAGAAACTCCAAAATCTACATTTCACCCCATAATAACTTCACTATTATTCTACCTAAACTGTTGTGGCTTGCAGATCTTCATCTAAGATTGGTAATTTGCTCCACGGGTCATAATCAAACCCACAGGGGCATCCTGGGCTCTGTGCCAGGGTCTCTGAGCCCCCTGGCAGGGTCTGGGCTGCTCAGGACAGCCAGAGGGATGCTCTGGGTCCTGCCAAGGCCTGGGCTGAGCCTCCCTGGGCTGCAGCCCCATTCCATGGCAGGAACAGGGCTGTGACTGTGACTGCAGCCAGCCCTGCCCAGCCTCTCCTGCCACCCTGCCTCGCCTGCTCCTGCCTTTCTCCACTTTAATTGCTCTGCCTGACATTTTCCATTCCAGGCTGATGTCTGCCTCAGGCTTCTCTTAAATTTCAGCAAGAAATATTCAGCTTTTTTTTAGGGAGTAGTTTATGCGGAAAATACACTGTTCTTACCATGGCAAATTTGGCCATTTTACTGGGACTCTGGTACCCTCTGCTTCACAGTAGTGGCTTGATGTTTTACATAAGTTAATTTAGGGAGAAGCTGGAAATGTTATCCAAATGTAGACAACTTTGGAGTTTGTGGAGAATCACAGATAAGATGCTTCAAGAAGAGGGAATTGCTAATGCTGCAAATTGAAGCATTCAGAAGTCAGGAGTGGCAGAACTAAGGATAAGCAGCAGCTTTCCCCTGCACATAGACATTGTGATTACACATCACCCACCCTTGTATTTCATAATTCAGAAGCCCAGGTGTCTGAATTAAGGTTGCATATCTTGCATTTCCCAAGTTCCCCAGCTTTTAGTTGTTTTTTGGCAAACTACCTCACTCTTTTAAACATTGGTTGATTTTGTTTTGTAGTTTGCAGTAAAAATAGAGCCAAATGCCACCTTTACTTACTTCAAAACACAAATCTAGGGTTCTCTACCTAAACTCTGTTGAAAACACATAAAGGTTTCATGCTAAAAAAAAACCCTAAAGCAGACGCTTGATCAAACAAGGCATTGTTGGGGTGGATTGCCTGGGAGGGCTTGTACAGCTGAGTTTAGTAACATCAGGGATCCTGTCTGGGAGCTGTGTTCAGCAGGAGGATCTCTAAATGATTTATGAACAGCTGAATCAATAAGCAACCACTGGTGTTGAAAATGTCTTTTGAAGTGAGGTATCCCAGTCTGCTTTTACAGTGTCTGCCTGGAGTCCAAAATAAGGAAACAGGTTGAAGATTAACATCTCAAAAGGCTCTGGAGGAGCAGGATTTCCTAAGGAAATCTTTCCTAGTCATTTAACCACTATTGCCCCTCAGACAAAGTTCTGTTGCAAGAAAATTGAAGTGTCATGATAAAGCCATGGGATTTCAGCAGCTCTGGAATGCAGGAGTTTCCAGCCTGCAGATGGGAAGTGCTGGTTATGCTGGCACAGACACAATCATGGAATCACAGAAGGGTTTGGGCTGGAGGGACCCTAAATCCCACCCAGTGCCACTCCTGCTATGGCAGGGACACCTCCCACTGTCCCAGGCTGCTCCAGCCCCAGTGTCCAACCTGGCCTTGGGCACTTCAGGGATGTGAAACCTCTGCCAGGGCCTCCCCACCCTCCCTGGGGAGAATTTGTTCCCAACATCTCACTTAAATTCCCCTCTTTCAGCTGGAACCCAGATGCAAATAGGATTATTGTCAAAAGGAAATGCCAGCATTTTGAAATGCTGAGATTTTACATTATGCATATTTTTTTGCTCAGATTATGGATAAGGAATGTTCAACAAAAGCCCCACTAAAATTATTAGAACACCAAGAAAACTTCCTTTTCTGTTTCCCATTTAGAAATGCACAGATGCTGGCAGGGAGCTCCAGGGGCTCTTTGGCTGTCTGTGATGGTGCTCACAGGAGTCTGAGGATGAGAGAAGAGATAAGGATCTGACTCCATGTTTCAGAAGGCTGATTTATTATTTTATTATACATATTACGTTAAAACTATACTAAAAGAATAGAAGAAAGGATTTCATCAGAAGGTTAACTAAGGATAGAAAAAGAATGATAAAGGTTTGTGGCTTGGACAGAGAGTTTGAGCCAGCTGACTGTGATTGGCCATTAATTAGCAACAACCACATGAGACCAATCACAGATCCCCCTGTCGCATTCCACAGCAGCAGATAATCATTGTTTACATTTTGCTCCTGAGGCCTCTCAGCTTCTCAGGAGGAAAAATCCTAAGAAAAGGATTTTTCATAAAGGATCTGTGATAGCTGTCCTTGAGATACAGGAGCAGGATGAGGACATTGTCCCCAGAGCCAAGGACTCCCCACACACACAGTGGTGCAACAAGCTCTCAGCAAACTGAGCAAGTCCAAGGCTCTGGGGCTCATTGGTGAAGAGAAGAAATCTGATGTTTCTAACTTCAGGGAGGGCTCCAAGGTCTGCTGGGTTCACTGCCACAAACATGAAGAAAACGCTCTTCAGCTTGCCGGATTGTTAATGTAAAACTGGAGTCACACTCCCAGGCTGCTGGGCTACCAGCCTGAGGACGAAGAGCCTCTGGCAAATGTTATCACCATTTTATCCCTAAGCTGTAAGTTCTGAGAAAGGGAACAGCAAGATCTACTCATGCACACCTCTATCCAGAGCAACCAAAGTCAGAATTTTGGAGTCTTGATGTTCTGCTAAGAACACTCATAAAACTTGCTACCAGAAGTTGTATCACTCCACCATCAAGAGTGACAGAATAGCAGCCTCACAGAACTAGCAGATCTGTCATGTAGTCATGAGTTTAACCAATAAACTGTGACAGATATCCTCCCAACCATTTTATGAGTAAAAACTTGTCGAGTGGAATGCCTTGACCCCACCATGATAATTCTGTTCAAAGGCACAAGAAGTGCCAGGTATGGGAAGGGACTGAGCTTCGCTGACTATCAGCTTCACAGATTAAAGATTCCCTCTGAATTCTTTTTTTAAGGGGGAGATAACACCAGACATCTGGCTGAATTTTAACATTTCTTAGGAGAGACTTGACAAGACAACAGATTCACAGTTAATGAATTCAAAGCTCCATGAATATAGAACAGCTCCAGCTCTGCAAGGATGAGCGTTACCTCCTGAGAGCTCAGCCACAGAGCAGGGATGCTTCATTTTGTCAGGAAGGCTACCCAGCTTTGTCACCAGACAGAATCAGCTGATTTCCTTTGGGATCACCAGTGCTTCAGAAAAGCTCTGCCTAGTAGGATAAAACACACCAAAACCATAAGCAAGCAACATAAGGCTGATTATCTTCCCTTTCAATGGAGTTTCCAATTCCTCCTGACATGTCAGTGATGGATGCAGAGTTTTTAAAAGACCCTGTGGCAAGAATGAAAGCACTCAGAGGATAAGAGAAAAGGAAAAGCTCATCATAACTTGCAGAGGGAAAAAAGCTGGCACACAAAGAAGGGTCTTTGACTCTGTGTCTGATCAAACAATTCCAAATGGCAGATGGATCCCTGAAAACAGGAGTTCTGTGCTGCCAGCCAGTGCTTTTGCATTAGGACCAGGAAACAACAGAAAATAAACCAGGAGAGCTCAAAATGTCATGGATAATGTAGGCACATGTTGTAATTAGGCTGCAGGAACGTTACCATAAATATTCCCTCTGGTCTTTAAAGCCATTTGCTGGGGCCACACTGACTCACCTTGCCACCAGCACTCTGCAGCCTGGCACAAATATTTGTGGGAAGCAATTTAAAGCCATGGAAACAAAGCCCCATCTGCCTGAGTGTGTTCCAGCACTGTCCCCAGGGCAGGCATGCAAAGGAGCAGGGCAGCCCTGCCCAGTGTGACACAGACCCCTCACCCTGCCATGGGCACAGGGGCACAGCCCGGGCACTGCTGCTCCAGGCAGGTGCCACAGCCTGCTGGGCACTGCTGCACAAAACTTCCCTCACAGGAACTGGGAACAGGGGCAGGGAATGCACTGGTGGGGCTAACAGGGATTTCGGTGGGGTTTGACAAAGATGATGATACCATTCACAGCATGGCAGAGTTTAGGAGAGCAGATAGAGCAGCAGGGTCCATCCCTCCCTTCAGAACAGGGAGAATGGCAAGGGGAGCCCCTGGAGCACTGCTGAATGCCTTCCCTTCAGCTGTGAGGGCAGGCATTGCCACCCTGCCCTGTCTCTCCTGGACAGCAATGGGTTACACAGGGAGCCAAGGGAGAACAGAGATGTCCTGTCCCCAGAGGTCTCAGCCACTCTGTGTGCACACATCCCCTCACAATGAAATAAATAAAGCAGGAGCTGTCAACAGGATTATTTTAGAGGAAATCAGATAGCAAAGCATGAGTAATTACTTTACTAAATCAGGTAATCTCTTTAATCTTGAAAGGAAACTTCAAACCTGCCTTTCAGCAAGCTTCATTTCCGTTTCCATACTTAATTTAGGTGTAAAAAGTGTTGGGTTTTATTTTTAAGAAATGCATAGAAGGACTGAACTCTGAAGACCGTGTCTTGTTGGGTGTGAAGAAATTATTTAAGACAAATTATAGTGCTGTCACACTCATACCTCATAGTCTAAAATAAATCCTGTCATCTAATTATACAAGAGCTTGAGTTTGTTTAACAAATTTCTCAGAGGTATTTGTGTGGTGCTCCATCTCCCTTCACCTCTGATTACAGCCCATCATCACTGCAGTTGTGCCTCCTGCAGTTCCAGTGTCTCACTGTGGGGTTTAACAGGTGGCATTTATCACATCTCTCAGCTGGGCTGGAGCAGATAAAACCATGAAGTCTCAGCACAGCTCTTGGCAAATCACAGTTAAAGAATTATTTCAAAACAAAGGCGCCCCAAAATGGGATTTCTGCTCCCATGCTAACAACTTTCACAGCAGGAAAGTGGGACTCTGCAAACAGTTTTGATGTCCCAGCCACAGGTGTACTGAGAAAATTAGGGGAAAAGGAAAATTCCCCTTGTGTTTTAATTCCCATTTATTTATATATAGAAATATTATTGTAATAAATATAAATATTATTATAATAAGTATTTCAATATTTATTATATTCTATATATTATATTATAACATATAATATATATAATTATGTATTATATATATTTATATATTATGATATAAACATATATAATTATATATAATATATTATAATATATTATATAATTTAAATTATATTATATTACATTATATTATATTATATTTATAAAATAATTATAAAATATTTATGTTTATTATGATAGACATTGTTATAAATATAATTATTTATAGTTTTTATTATATTCCCAATATTAAAAACATGTCAGGGCAAACTTGACTAGAATGATCATTATTTCAAAAATAATCAGGATAATTATTTCAAAAAATATAGTCTGCCACAGAGTGTCTCTTCCCTTCTTGCTTGTCCATGAAGTTAGATCATTGTGAATTGTTCAGGAGAATCCTCACTGAGGCCACAAGAGGGGCAGGGAACTGTCAGCAGATAAAATCCAGTTAAGCACAGCTCTCTAGGAAGGGCTTCAGCAGCTTCTTGTTCCAGTGTAGGAGGCACTTGATGGAGCAAAGCACTGAGGACAAATGTGAGCAATCCTTACCAGTCTCCAGAGGGGTGTGAGGCCCTGCAGGAGGCTCTGAGTGACTCGGGCTGACTTTGGGGATGACATCTCACAGGTGGATTTTTACTCAAAACCAGGAACAACAATTCTGCCCTAACCCCCTGATCACCACAATCTGATTTCTTGGTTGGATTTCTGTGGATTTCTGCTCACATCCCAGAGCTGGGAGGCTGCACAGGCCTCTGGAACACTCCAGTGGTGTTCTCCCACCCAGGGATTGATAATGGATTGAATGGACCTGCACTGATCATTGCCAGCTCTCTGGCCAATCTCTGAGGTGCAGCTGGTGCTCCAGGAGCTGTTGCAGACATCTTTTCATGAAAATCCTTTCCTTGGGATTTTTCCTCCTGAGAAGCTGAGAGGCCTCAGGAACAAAATGTAAACAATGGTTATCTGCTGCTGTGGAATGCAACAGGTGCATCTGTGACTGGCCCATGTGGATGTTTGTAATTAATGGCCAGTCACAGCCCAGCTGGCTTGAACTCTGTCTGAGCCACAAACCTTTGTTATTCATTCCTTTCTATTCTTAGCTTAGCCTTCTGAAATGAAACCTTTTCTTCTTTTAGTATAGTTTTAATGCAACATATATAATAAAATAATAAATCAAGCCTTCTGAAACATGGAGTCAGATCCTCATCTCTTCCCTCATCCTGAGACCCCTGTGTGAACACTGTCATAGAGCTGCTGTGCCCTGGCCTGGCTCATGTGCTCATTATTTGGGTCCTTGCCTTTGCTAAGCTGTGGTTGACATCACAAGCTGCTAAATTCCATTTTGAGGCCTCCCCTCAAAACTCAAATGCAAATGTACCCATTTCATTACTAGTTAGGAGCATTTTAGCTCACAAGGAAAGGACCAGCAATTTAAAAAATGCTATTATATGTCCTTAATTTTTTCCTCAGCATTTCTGGCTGCTTCTCTTCCCTTCAGTGGAAGAGCTGCAGCTGCTTCATCACTTCCTTCAGACAGCTGTGACACTTTCCTATTATTGGACATATTCTGCAGGTGTCTCACTCATGATACCTTGCCTGACTGCATTCAAGAATATCCCTGTTGAATTCTGAAGTTCATTTCATCAGAAATAAAATGAACTCTAGTTTTGGTTCTTTGCTATTGAGTTTCCAATATTGAAATTTTAACCAAAACTTGAAAAAGATGGAGGGGCCACCACAGCCACACCTGTTTAGTGTACGGTTTAAGATTTCCATCAAAATCAGATTTTGATGCATATATTCCTCCTTTTTATTATACAGGGTATAATTCAAGATCTTTCAAAATACCACATTTATTCCAACATTATCCCAGAATCAGAAGTAACTGTGAACTTTACTTATCAAAGTAATTATCAGAATCAGTTCTTAGCATCAAAAAAAGTAAATAAAATTCACAAGCAGTAAGCCTTTCCCTACTATTTCAGGGGTTTTGAACAAAAATAATAATTAAAAACAAAGCCTGAAAAGAATCTGTGTTTTTTCAATGATCAATATTCCTCAGTACATTTCCTTGGTTTTTGAAGAAGAATTTCCACTGAAGTCCATCTCCATCTTTGGAAGGAGTGAAAGACATTTCAGAACAAGAAGGATTTACCTTTCCCCACTCTGCTCCCTGCCCCTCCAAGAGACATTCTTGCTGTTGGCAGTGATGAAAGAAGCTATTTGCTTGTGACAGGAACAAGAAAATCTTACTGATGAAAAGCAATGCAGCTTTTCTGTCTGTTTCTTGATAAAATCAATAAAACCCAAAATATGCCAGTCTCACTTTCCATTTTGAAATGCATCGAACAGCCCCAGGGCAGAGTGTTATTCCCTCATTATTCTCTCTACTGGTCTTCAAATAATGCTATTTGGGATCAATGATCACCTCAGACGTGCTAATATAAGCCCAATTTGTTTCCCTAATAATTGGCATGCTGCTATTTAGTGCATTCTAAATGGCTGTGTAAATAAATCACAGATTCTTACGGTGGCTGTGTGCACTGCAATTTGTCTTTACAGAGTTCCTACTGACAGATCAAGTTTTTATCTAGTCTTAATTTTAAGCATTTAATTACATTAGTATTCACACTATAAAACATACAAAGAGGTCTCAATTATCATTGCCCTTCATGAAATTAATTAATTTAAGTCATAAACCCACTCTCCTGTAGAAAAGAACATTTAAGAAATCACTGTTTAGCTCATGGACTATCTGGTGTTTTCTTCCTGTCTAAATAAAATATCCTCATTGTACCCTTACTGGGGTGCACAAAATGTCCATTTATTATTGTGCTTTTCATCAGCTTTTGAGTAAGAGGAGTGACCTTCATCTACTACTTCATTTAAATGTCACTGAAGCTTTTGGGGGGATTCTGCCCCATCAGAAATGGTGCACATCCTGAAAATCAAACCTGTAAAAGCAACTCTGGCCTTCACATCTTGCTGAATTACCCTTTAGAAGGAAGCTTTTGTCAAATGATTGCCCTCTGTGTTTGAGCACCTTTCACTTGCACAAGCTGTGCCCAGGGTGGGAGGAAAACCAGAGGATGCTGGTTCTGCACCAGCCCAGGCTCAGGAGGGGCTGAGTTTTCTGACAGGGCTGAGGAGAGGAGGGAATGAAAAGAAACTTCCCTGCCTTGTGCCAGACAGGAGAAGGGATAGGTTCCTAATGGTCAGAGGGAAAGTTGTGCAAGACCAAGCAGAACTGGAGGGATGGGAGCAGAGGGAGTGCAAAGGGCAGAACCTGGAGCTGGCAAGGGGCAGCAGAGCTCAGGCTCTGGCAGGGAAGCCAAGAAACAATATTGGCTGAGAAGGGAAAGAGGATAGAAAAGGATTAATAATTCAAAGCTGGCTTACAGTGGCTTAGTCTCCATGCTCAACACCCAGACAGCAGCAGTGAGCAGGGGTGGCTCACAGGAGATCCCCGTGCCAGGCCCAGGGAGCACTTGTCAGTGTGGGGAGGGAGATTCCCCTGCCCTGGGCAGCTCCTGGACAGCTTTAGCCAGGGAACAGAACAGTCTGGTCAGCAGCAGGCTCTGCACCACAGAACCCTGCTCATCCTCCTCAAGGAGAGCCAGAGTGTCCCCTCAGCCTGAATCCCCTCAGGATGTGCTGCACAGGGAGGGCTCTCACCCAGTGCAGCCTCTCAGGACACTGTGCCAGCTCATCCTCCTCAAGGAGAGCCAGAGTGTCCCCTCAGCCTGAATCCCTCAGGATGGTGCTGCACAGGGAGGGCTCTGAGCCAGGGCAGCCTCAGGACACTGTGCCAGCTCTCCTCCTTGGGATAATGCTCAGCCAGATCTCTGCCCACTGCCCCTGGGATGTTTGCTGTAGTGCCTGGGTTAGCCCGGGTGTCTCCACATGACTGCATCTCAGAGCAGCTCCCACTGCTGTCCCCACAGAGCACACCCAGCCCATTTCCTATAAACCCCTCCAGGCAGCTGTTTTGCCTCTGCCTGACTGAGTGCCTGACACTGAGCTGAGGTTACACATTTCTTATGCAGTCCATAAAGAGAGAATGATGATGTCACAGACATATTTTGTGGAAAATCCTTTCTTTAGGATTTTTCCTTCTTCTGGGAAGCTGAGGCCCCAGAAAGAGAATGTAAACAATAATTATCTGCTGCTGTGGAATGCAGCAGGTGCAGCTGTGATTGGCCCATGTTCCATGTGTACAATTAAGGGCCAATCAAAGACCAAGATTTCTCTGGGACAGATCAGAGAGAGCTCCGTTGTTATTCATTCCTATTCTATTCTTAGCTTAGCAGCTTCTAAACTTTTCTCTCTATTCCTTTTAGTATAGTAATAATGTAACTTATATCATAAAATAATAAATCCAGCCTACTGATCATGAAGCCAAGATTCTCGTCTACCTCTTCAGCCCAGAGGAACCCTTGCAAGCCCATGTAACATGATGGAAACCTGGTACATATTCTGTGAGCCAAATTCATGTTCTGCTGGCCAAAGGATTCACTCTCTGTCTGGTGACCACTGGGGATGCATAACCAGACTCCTGCAGGTGTCCCAAGTGATAACAACCTCCAGCCTCAGCACCAAATCACTTGGAAGTTTCAGAGGTAGTTGCTGAATTGCTACAGAAGTCATTATAATCACAGCTTTGCTGTTAGCCTTCCAGAATTTTCAACCCAAGCAGACAAGAAATTCAAGGAAAAATAGCAAAACAAGCTCACAAATAAAGCAGCTGAGAAGTATGTCCCAAATTATCTAATTTTTTAAACTGTGCTAAGTTGTTTCCTCATTTCCCATTGTTCACATGCCCTAGCCAGCCATAAGAATGATATAAAAAGAAAGTGTCTGCTAGCTATAAACTCCTTGCACAGTTAAGTTCTGAAAAGAAAATATGTATACTAATTATCTCATCATTAAGTTACTAATTATATTGAAAAAAACTGCAACACATTGATTTTCCTTTTTTTTCCCTTTGCCCTTGGGGAAGAAGTTTGTATATAATTATCAGTTTCCCTAACTCTTTGCTTGCCCTTTTGTTTTCATAATGAAAGAAACTCTTTCATCTGTCTGCAAAATTGTGTGGCAATGAGACAGGCTGGAGGAAATCTGAAACCCAGCAGTGGCTCAGGGCTCTGGAGAAAACAGCAATATCCATCCCTAACCTCCTCCTGACCTACCCCTGGCCTTAGACAAACAAGTTAAACATTCAATTAGCAGAAAAGAAATGAATGTGCTGTTTATTAATTTGAAGGAGGAAATGCAATGCTGTGCATATTAATTGACCTGATGTGCCATGCAGGCTCTGAACTCCTCCTGGATAATTCCCATCCAGTCCCACACTCCGTCCTGAGAGTCAATGTGATGGTAAAATGTCTCCACAAGGTCTGTGCCCATTTGCACTGCATGGAGGAAGTGTGGGATCAATGATCTCCCCATTTCAGTGTGTCCTGAACCCTGGTTATTGATCACAGATTGGAGCTCCCCAACTCCTTGGTATCCATTCCTTGTAGCTTGTTTTCCATGCTGTCTGCCCACCCTCCTTCACTCCCTGCTCTCTGCTTTGGCCTTCCCATCTCTCTCCTGATTTACACTGCATTTACAACCTCTGTGTTCCACCCTCATAACAACAACACCCCTGAGCCCCTGGGGTGCCCTCGGTGCTGCCCAGGACACACTTGGGATGAACACCAGAGCTGCTCCTGTCCCTCCCTGGCACAGGGATGAACACCCAGAGCTGCCTGTCCTCCTGCACAGGTGAACCCAGAGCTGCTCCTGTCCCTCCCTGGCACAGGGATGAACACCAGAGCTGCTCCTGTCCCTCCCTGAAACAGGGATGAACACCAGAGCTGCTCCTGTCCTTCCCTGGCACAGGGGTGAACCCCAGAGCTGCTCCTGTCCCTCCCTGGCACAGGGATGAACACCAGAGCTGCTCCTGTCCTTCCCTGGCACAGGGATGAACACCAGAGCTGCTCCTGTCCTTCCCTGGCACAGGGATGAGCACCCAGAGCTGCTCCTGTCCCTCCCTGGCACAGGGATGAGCACCCAGAGCTGCTCCTGTCCCTCCCTGGCACAGGGATGAACACCAGAGCTACTCCTGTCCTTCCATGGCACAGCCTGGTGTCCCTGGTGTGACACAGAGCAGGGGACACCCAGGGTTGGAGCAGGGGGCTTTGAGGCACAGCTGACACCACATCAGCCCTGGAACTCCTGCCTCTTCCTGATTCTGATCCTGCTGAGCATCCTCACCTAGAGCACAGGGCAGAGCCAGCACCAGCCTGGGATGGAGCCAGCACCAGTCTGAGATGGAATCAGCACCATCAGTTTGGGATGGATCCAGCACCAGTTTGGGATGGGATCAGCACCAGTTGGGGATGGAATCAGCACCAGTTTGGGATGGAATCAGCACCAGTTTGGGATGGGATCAGCACCAGTTTGGGATGGAGCCAGCACCAGTTTGAGATGGGATAAGCACCAGTTTGGGATGGAGCCAGCACCAGTCTGGGATGGAGCCAGCACCAGTTTGGGATGGGATCAGCACCAGTTTGGGATGGAGCCAGCACCAGTTTGAGATGGGATAAGCACCAGTTTGAGATGGAATCAGCACCAGCTTGGGATGGAGCCAGCACCAGTTTGAGATGGAATCAGCACCAGTCTGGGATGGAGCCAGCACCAGTTTGGGATGGAGCCAGCGCCAGTTTGGGATGGAGCCAGCACCAGTTTGAGATGGAATCAGCACCAGTCTGGGATGGAGCCAGCACCAGTTTGGGATGGAATCAGCACCAGTCTGGGATGGAGCCAGCACCAGTCTGGGATGGGATCAGCACCAGTTTGGGATGGAATCAGCCCCAGTCTGGGATGGAGCCAGCCTGGGGCAGAGGGCTGTGGGAGCCAGAGCTGCTGGGCTGAGGGACCTCACAAAGGGGCTGCCAGGCACCTTGGCAAGCTCAAAGTTTGCCTCCTTCTCTCCACTGCTACACTGGAAATATAATCTCAGCGCATTCTGTAAAAATAATAATTAAAAAAAAAAAAACACAAAGAAAACACTACATGAAAATTTTCACTCCAAAGAAGAGAAGAAATTAAAACTTTGGTAACAGCCATGTAAGTCCCTTGGCATTCTAGCAGCAGTGTTCTGGGACTGCTCAATAAAATATGGATATTCCTGATTTGTTATTCCATTGTCTGACCTTGAGAATATGTGATCAGCACCCATCCCCACTGTCTGCACAGAAATCCTCCTCCAATCTGTTGTGCACTGTTGAAGTTAAGAAGTTGAAGCTTGGTTAATTAGATGGATGAAAGGAAGGGACACAGAAATCTAAACCCGATAGAATTCATTTCTGGAGACAAAGAGGTCAAATGTGCAGTGAAATCAAGAGCTTACACAGCTTTTCTGGGTATTTATTCAGTGCTGAGGCTCCAGTGGGCAGGCAGCAACATCCCATTTCAGTGATATCTTAGGAAATGCAGGTACTTCTGGAATTACACCACAATTTACACTGGACAAAGGACAGTTTTAGCACAAATAGCTCTGTCACATGGTGGGAATTCCAAGTATCTGTCAGCATGAAAGAGAAGCTGAATGAACAATATACAATCCTTCCTCTGGCCTGCAATTAGAATTGAAAAACTAATCTTGTCCAGTTGGTACCTGGGATTTGAACCATCCCACTTGTTTTCACACAGACAAGATGTACCCAAGTAGAGTGGGCATTTCATGAGTTCTTCTCAGTTTTAGATTCAAAAAGAGCTGAGGAGCTCTGCCTAAACCAGTGAGAATTCCATCAGGGTTTGGATGAAACTGACTGCCCATCCCTTCAGCAAAGTGAGGAAGAGCACAAATCTGACTGCAAGAAGTTAAATACACTCATGTATTGACATGAACAGCTTCCACAGCAAACAGGGGATCTTCTCACCATGACAGGCAAATAATAAAACGGTGTTTGTTCTTTGCTGCTGTCTCTAGGTGTTCCCTGCACATTCTCAGGCCAGGTTTCCCTGCATCACCCGCTATGAACTCTTTTGACAGAGATGTTTCTGCTCCTCTGAACCATAAATTGTTGTAACTCCCAAGCTTTTTTCAGATGTTTCAGCTGCAGAACAGCATCATCCCAGACCCCCAGCTGCATGTGTCCCTGCAATGCTCTGATGTGCAGCCCCTGATTTCCCTGCTTTGTCTCTAATTCCCATTTCCCCAGAGAGGAAGTCCTGAGGACATTTTTTGTGAGAACAGATTGTATTAGCTAAATTTGTGTTTTTCTCCAGAAGACAAAAAAAGCACTGTGGGTGGTTTTGTGTAAGTGGTTCATGTTAAGACCATTTTTCTTACAAAGTTCTGCTGTTGTAGAGAAGTGGAGAGGTCTTGCCTCAAGTTTGGAGACAATGATGGTTCAGCCAGAACTGTAATAGCACACATGGGTTGGTGGGGAGTGTTTGTAACAAAGAGCAGGAACATGGAGCTTCAGGAGATCTAAATCTGGAACACTTCAAGCTGACATTTCATTTGCTTGTATAAATCACTGTGGAGAATGGTTGAGCACTCAAGGTAAAGCAACATGCAGATTATCACATTCTGAAATCCTGAGTAAGACTAATCAAATTGTCTAAACAACATGAAGCAGTCGTATTTGTTGCTCTCCTGCAGCAATTACAGTGCCTGGTTGGTAATTTTCTCAATGTAGGAACCTCACAAGCAACAGAAATCTTTTGTGTTTTTCCACAATAAAGGCAGACACGGAAAGAAAACAATAGGTATTTTAAAACAAAACTTATTTGCAGGAATATTTATATGCTGTCTGTATCAACACCTCTTATTTTTCAGAAGATCACAAATCCAAGCAGTAAAACACAAGGGTGTGATTATTGTCAGAGCATTTTACTGCAATTTTTTCTCTTGAACAAAGTTACAGTTTGGGAAAATGAGATGGGACGAGGCAGAAAGATGGAACCACTTTTGCCTCATGGCAAAATTGACTTTAATGGAAATGCATTTTTGTCTATGTGATATCCAAAAATAAGGAATAAATAGAAAGTTGAGGTTTCACAGCTTGGCTACAGATGAAACACATCTTGTACGGCCACGAAACTACACTGGAGTAAGTGCCAGTGGGAAAATTAATAACAGGAACAAGTGATAGCATGAGCACTGGAACCAGTGAACCCTGGGTTTTGTGGATTTAAATAGTGTGCTTGGATTCTCTGGTGCTTAATAAAGCAGAAGCTTGGCTTGCTGGTCTGGAGCCCTGCCTGCTGCAGCCTTTCCCTCCATGGTGCCATCAAACAGCCTTGGCTGCTCCCAGTCTGCACCCAGGACACCTCTGGAACCTGGCATCCCTTAGAATCTGTTTTCTTAAATTCAGCTCGAGTCAGCCAAGCTTCCCCAGCCTTCCCTGTGAAGGGTGAGACACTGATGCTCAAGCAGAGAGGCAGAATTGCCTGCAAGGCTGATCCCATCCCCTGCCCCAGGAATGCCCCAGCCCCCAAAGCTGCTCCAGCCCAACCATCAGTGCTGGGCTGAGCCTGCTGCTCATCCCGCTGGCCCTTCAGCTTTCCCTCTGTCTGTCTGCCTCACCCTGCCTGGGCTGGCACTGCCAACCCTCTGACAGAGACATCACCCTTTGGCTGCATCGGTACCTTCAGCAAGAACAGAATCCTCCGTGTCTATTACCAAGATACTGAGCACTGCATTTGTTCAATTAACACATAATAATTATATTAATAAAATGTACATTTTATTTATAATAAAATATATAATTAATATAATAATATTTTGTAATAAAATATATTTTGTTTATAATTATTATATTAATAAAATGACAGCTGAGCAGGATCCTCATTAGACTTGTTCAGTGCTCATCCCTGACCTGCTGCCATTGATGAGGGACTGTCAGTTGTTCCAACACAATAAATGAGGTATTATTCATACAACAAACAAATCTGCCAGACCTCTTCACCAGCCTGCCCAAACTGTCAGAGTGTTTATCCAAAGCAAACCACTGCCTAAAGTTGGCAGAGTGGTTATTTTTCATGTTAATATGTGTACCAGCTCGAGGGTTAGCAGGCAAGCACTGCAGGCCTCCCTCTGCAGATGGAGTGGGGATTGCAGTGTGATTTATGGCTCATCACCAGCACATTATTCAAAAGGCCCCCATAACTCATTTATATCGGTCAGCAAGTGCATTTGACTTGACAGAATCATTATCCACATTATCACCAGAACTCACACATGGACCTCTGCCTTTGGAATGGAGATTGGATTTGAAATCCCTGGCCACCACTCAGTCCCTTCCCCTGCACTGCAGAGTCACACACATCCTATGCCCACCACACTCCCTGACACACACCCAGCCCTGGAACACTGATTTCTGATGGCTGTTCTGCACCATCTGATGCTCGAGATGCTACATCTGTTTGAAATGCCCAATGATAAAAGTGAAAACCTTGCCATTATGAAGCTTAGCCATACTATCATTTGTAGTGAATTTAACATTCTATTCCACCTTTGAGGAAAATTTTATTTTTGGCTTATTTTATGCATACCACTGCATTAAAAACAAACAGGGACAAAGTTCATGCTGCTTCTGTAACTTATTTTTCACCACTTGAACAAAGTGTTTGTGTGTTTCATACCTTTACTTCAACTCTGCTCTCTAGGGTGGATCAGACTCATTAATCCCCCATTTCCATGGGTAAAAGGCAAGTTCTGGCCATGGTTATTCATAAATATGCCTTTGTTTTATAACACAAGAATATGATGCTGTAATATCAGACATTGCTTTGCTGCTGAGTCAAACTCTTCAAAATCATAATAAAAACATCATTTCTGAAAAACCAAGTTTCCTGTGAAGCAAAAGAACTCAAGCTTTTGTCTGGCCTGTGAGACTTCAGCTTCCACTCTCATAAACACTTCAAACAGTCAAATATTGAAATGGAGAGGGAGCAGAGGATGAAGGTTCTCTCTCTTCTGCTGTTCAACAGGTTCCCTCATTGCTTTAGACCACGGGAGAGAACCAGGCATCATGAATGAGGGTTCATAGGGATTTAAATTTCATGCTAACACATTTTTTCAGACAGCCTAGTACAGGTAATGTTATCTTTGAGCAGCAAGAAATAACTAGACAGACTTAATTCCCTTTAAGGCATTACTCACATTCTGTCACCAAATTATTCAGTGCCTAAAGAGAAATACAAACAGTCAGAAAAGATTTGAGAGATCATGTGAGAAATTACCTTCAGCTGAACAACTAATTCTGGTTGTAACTAATTTGCACAGCCTCAGTGGTCACTTTCCTCCTGCTGCCTCTTCCAGTGATAGAAGAAAATGAGAGGCAAAAAAAGAGCCAAGTTCATTGTTCGTAGCTCTGAATGCCACAAGATCATTTCCAAAATGCAGATTATCACATCATCACTTCAGCTTTTAGAAACTCATTTATTTCTGACCTGTTTTGCATTTCTGACCTGCTTTGCTATTTATGTAAAAAGATAAACACTGTTGCTTTAGCTGCCACCACTCCTGTGTATCTGTGCCTAATATATATTCCAGTTTCAATTTATTATCATGAACCCTCAGATTATAAAGATTTTGTTTCACATGAGAAGTTTGATGCTCCCATTTTTTTATTCATTGTGCAAGTTAAACTATACAGGGACTCAACTAACTGTACACATATTTTGCTGGAATAACCATGGCAACTGAACATAGCCCACACTGCACAAACCCAGCTCTTGAGCACCATCTCCCACCAGATCTTCTTTAACTAATTCTCACGTCACCAGGACACTTCCAGGGTGCAAATAAACCATGCTAGAACATACTCTGATATTGTACCACTGACTGCCAGGTGAGTCCACCTAAAGCCATGAAATTCAAAGATATCTCCAGCAAAGGGCCCTCGAACAGCGCCTGAATTAACCATGCAAAATAAGACCTCTGCTCATTTTTGGGAAATTGCAATAATGGGAACTAATTGTTCTTTTTGTGTTAATGTCTATGGAAACAATCCTGACTATGACTGACTAGAGCAACTCTTTCTGCTTTTAATTTTTTGTGACATTCAATAGAAGCTCAGGAGAAAAACCCTTCCTGATAACAACACAAATTGCAATGCTGCCTTCATGTGAGCCTGTTTTTTACAAGACTGAGAAGGTTTTTCTCCTGTTCAAGGTTATGCCCTTACATCTGGCAAAACCAAAAGAGAATTGCTGAGCAGGTTGAGCCATTAGGATGAAAATCCCATCTTTTGAACAATGCTGATACCTCATCTTTATCACTCTATTGATTTACCTGTGCTGGCTTTAGTTGCCTGACAGATGAAATCCACGCCAATCAAACAGCATTTCTTAAGAAAAATAGGCAGTTGAAATGAAATACTACGATACAATGTTTTGGTTGTCTAGAGAGGTAGGTGTGGGAACTCAGCACATCACTCCGGATGTCCAGGTTGCCGAGATAACCCTTGGGGGGCTCGGAAATCCTGGAATGTTGCCAGAAGTGCTTGGTGGTTGGATTTTGACCCTGCACGGGATGTGCCACCTGTATGAGGACAAGAGGATCACTTGGGGATAAGTGGTGTAAGAATTAATTGTTCACAGGGTGAAAATACAGGTTTTATGATTTTGGTACAGGGTGGGTGTGGAGACAAGATGGAGGGATCAGGGCATGTCTTGTCCTTCTTCTTTCTTCTTCTTGTCATCCATTTCCTGTGGTGATGTTGGCACTTTGGGATTGGTTCTTGGTGAATGTGCACTTGCTAATATGGGTGAAAGGCATTGGGAAATAAAGGTAAATATGATGTATGTAGTTTTTAGTATAAAAATAGACGACTGCCCAGTGGGAGGTCAGAGTGCCCTTGGCTGCCTTGCAGGTCAGACCTCTGTTGGGCTGGAAGAAAATTTTGTAGATAAGAAATAATAAACAATCTGAAGCCAGAAAAATCTGAAGAGTGCTCTCGTCCTTTGGAGCGCGGGCTGTCCCAAAGCCATCCTACGTGTGACTGGGCAGAGACAAAAGGCCGAACTGGTCAGGTAGGAACCTAGCAAAGTTGGTTTTAGGAACCAGCAGAAGATGAAATGGCAGAATTGCTGAGCAGAGCCCGGGGCAGGAAAGGGAGCCCCAGACCCTGAGTCAGGAGCTGCTGCAGGGCCAGGATGGGTGACAACAACAATGCAGAGGGAAAATTGTCCTTGTGCATCAGTGCCCAAATCCCCTGTGAGCTGAGCCCCGGGCCAGCCTGGCCACAGCCAGCTTGGCTGCCTCACTAATTGGCTGGAACAGAGGCTGGAGGTCAATTAGCCCAGAGGCAAAGGCTAATTGCACTCTTGTCCTCGGGAGCCCATGGCCAGCTAGAAATGCTCTGCCAAGGCTTGACAGGGCATTCAGCACCAGGAAGAGGAGGAAGAAAGGAGTGGGAGTTATTGCTGGGCTTCTCTTTTCCTACTTGTGGAGCTCAGTTACACTGGGAGTTGCACTAAGCATGACTCATCTTGAAGGATTATTTTAAAATGAGATAGATCCACAACTCAAACCAATCTAATGACAATTCCTCTCTCTGCCTGAGAATGCTGAATGCCTGAGGAGAGCTTCCACCTTCACAAAAGTGTTCTAATCATCTTTTTTGCTACTTTAAGGGATTATAATCTTTCCATTTTTTTTCTTTGGCAATAAAACATTTACAGGAGAAGAAACGATAAGTATTCCATTCTTTTAGGTACCTGCAAGATTTATTCTCAGGATCCAGACTAACCCGAGTGGTCTGAGCAAGGTAGCCCAGGCTGGACTTGAAGAACAATTAGCAAAAACCCCACAGGGGTGGAAACAGGTCCCAGAGCTCTGATTGTTCATTTAGAGTGAAATTGATACAGTGAAACCATTTCAACAGGAGGGTTTCAGAGCACTGAAACCAATATCCTGTGAGTCTGGTGGGTTAAGCAATAAATGCTGGAGTGCCCTAAATGCTGACTTGTTGCATTTTTCCCTTGATCTTGGCCTCGACATCTTTTCCCAGCTGAATTTATTTGGCAGGCTCAAGCAGTCTCAAGCTGAACAATACTTCATTTTTCCAGGAATTCGCTACCCAGTGCAGTTAAACACATTTTGCCCCACTGTATTCTATAAAATTCCCTTCTGGAGTTTGTAAATGATTATTAACTTGTCTGGCAGGTCTCAGCCATAGCAGAAGGATGGAATTGTTTCCACAGCAGCAGGCTCTTCTCTTGGGGATAACACTCCTGGGATTCTCCAGGAAAGGGCCATTTTCACATTTCTGGTTTCTGGTTTGTTCTGTGGTTTTTTGGGTGTCTGTTAACACCAATCCATTGCCTGTTAATGAAGCAGAGGATATAATTGGGAGTCCTGGTCCCTGTGCTGTGAAAAGGACAGATTACACATTCTAGTTTAGAATCAAGGAGCTTCCATGTCTTCAGTTTTGCCTTTTGAGAGTTTTGATCAACCCAGCATTAAGCAGGGAATGGCCAAGGTTGGAAGGGACCTCTGGAGTTAACAGCAAGGAAGAAATGTTCTGTGAGCACTGCCAGGTTTCCCCTTCCCTTGTTTTCCTGTATGATTAGCAAAGTTCAGTGCCTCCAGACTGGCATGAAGGTGTTTAATGTCAGAGCTTAATAATACAGCATACATTAAAAGTATAAATACAACATTTTTTGCAGCTTAGAGAAAATATTTGCCCAAGACAAGTTAAAACTTTGTAGCCATATGATCTCCTGTTTTGCTGGATATAAAATGACCCTGTAAAGCCTTCTGACATTCTCCTTGAAGCTGAGGATTGAGGCTATGACCTTTGCAAAGCCTTCCAAAAAGCTTCACAGGCAGCCAGCTCTTTCAGAGAAAGTTTCATTAGATGCCAAAGACTTTTTTGATAAACAAGATGGCACAGTTGCCCTCTCTCATGAAAAATGGGCAAAATCAATTCTTGTTATTTGAAAGAAAACCAGTTGTTGGAGCTGAATGACTTCAGAAGGCTTGTTTTATGATTTGAATCCAACCTTCAACAGTTTTAATTTACTGCAAGGAGGGGGAAATCACCATAAGGGACTCAGAGGGGCTGGGAAGTGTCCATCCCTGGAGTTACTGAAACATGGAGCAGCCCCAAGCAACCTTTTCTGGCTGGACCCACTTTTACCAAGGCTGGGTCACCTCTGGAGTCCCCTACCAGACTAAATGGTGGCACCAGCTGAAGCTGTCACCTTTGTTCCTCCAGGAAGGGAAAATCTGCCTGCAGCTGTTGAGTTGCCAAGGATGGCTGCACTGCAGAAAAGGAATCTGTCACAAGTAGGGCAGGACAGAGCTGAACCTGAGACTCGACACTGCAGATGGCATCTGTCACAAAGGGAGGGGTTCCCCCAGCTGGAGAGAGCCGCAGTGCACACATTGTACACAGGTTAGCAGCCCCCAGAGCAGCTTTGACTTCGTGCTGCCACTGCCAGAGTGCAACCCTGCTTTGGCAGTACTTACTTCTTTTTAAATTGCTCTTTGCATAAAACTGTCACAGACAAGTTTTGTGGAAAATCCTTTCCTTAGGATTTTTCCTCCTGAGAAGCTGAGAGGCCTCAGGGACAAAATGTAAACATTGATTATCTGCTGCTGTGGAATGCAACAGGTGCATCTGTGATTGGTCTCATGTGGTTGTTTCTAATTAATGGCCAATCACAGCCCAGCTGGCTTGGACACAGAGCCTGAGCCACAAACTTTTGTTATCATTCCTTCCTATTCTCTTCTTAGCTAGCCTTCTGATGAAACCTTTTCTTCTATTCTTTTAGTATAGTTTTAATGTAATATATATAACAAAATAATAAATCAAGCCTTTTAAAACATGGAGTCAGATGCTCATCTCTTCCCTCATCCAAGAAACCCTGTGAACACGGTCACATAAAACCAAGAATGAGTTGTTACCACTGGAAGCCAAAGGGAGCACAGGAAGGAAATGGAGCCCCAATCTCTGCATGATGGGTTTGTGGCAGAGGGATTTCATCTGCTGCTCAGGCGCACCCAAAGGCACAAACTCCTGTGTGCCAAGCACCCACCACATCATCTCTGGTGGGGCTGCATCTTGCGGGGGCTGAAGAAGGAAAGGAAGTTACCACATGCTGCCAGTTAAACAAACAAAACTCATTCTGCTGCATACTGGGACTTAAACCTCCTCCCTGTGTTTGTCATTAGGATTGGATAAAGCATTGCCTGAAAGCAGAGCCCTGCAATGAGCAGAAGGGGAATCAGCCCAGTCTAAACAAACACTGCTGAAGGCCTCAAGCACTGTCTGCAAAGCAACTTGAATGCTTGAGAAGGCATTCCTGTGGGCTGCTTGCTTAAATAGCAAAAGAAACCAATTCTCAAGAAGAAATGAAACAATCTATTTGGTAAAAGACAGCATTCAGTAAATAAACTCATGCAATAGCACAGCAAATAATCAGGAAGATCACAATGTAAATATCAGTTCTCTTTCTGTTTATTTTTTCTCACTTTCTGAGATCTCTTTTCCTCTCCTGAAGCCTTTTTTCCATTCTTTAGTATGCACCAGACAAACCTTAGATCCCTAGGCTTTGGCAGAGAAGCCACAGTCTCATTCTTCTGTTAAGAGCATCATTTTAGGTTCTGTCAGCCCTTGGGTCCTGAACGTGGCAGCCCAGAGCCATTCAGCTCTGCAAAGCCATTTTGGGCTTTTGAAGGAGCTTTGTGGAGGCCCCAGGCAGGGTTTCCCTGCTGAGGGCAAGGCCCCTGTGGCATTCCCTGCTCCCTGGTGAATCCATCCCATCCCTGCCCATGCCATGGCACTGAGATCCAGCCTGGCTTGTGGGAACCTGGCCAGCAGCTGAAATAACCACCGGCAGGAGACCTTTCTGCTTTTTAATGCCTTTATGAAAAGTGATCAGCTCAGGTGGGGAAAACTGATGGGTCCACACTCACTGCGGCTGCTCCAAGGAGTGGCTCAGAGGAGGAGGAAGAAGATGCAGCTGTGTCCGCTGGTCTGTGGGCAGAGCTGAGGGTTCCACCCTCAGCAGAACATCAAGACATTCTCTGCTTTTCAGTTCAACATTCGGGGTCCTGTGTCTAGCTGACATCTTGTGGTTAGGGTGAGGGGTAAAAAGGGTCTTGGTGGCTACTAGATTCTGTTCCTCACACCTACACATTGCTTTGATTCATCAATTTTGTGTTGGCTCGTTGTTTTTAGGGGTTTTGGCTGGGTTTGGTGAGGGGTCCCTCCCACTGCATGCTGGATCCGATGTCATTTGCATGCCCACTCAATGTCCCTTCCCCTTCACCGTCTGGGTGCCATCCTCCAGGGAGCAGCAGGGTGCCACTGACAAAAGGGGGAATTCTTAACCATCAATGACAGGTAGTTAATGAAAACAACAGGTGATTACAGTAACAAACAGTTAGAACTCCACCCTGGAAGCAACTGGCCCAACCTGTGAACTCTGCAACCTTTTAAAAAATGGGCAGCTTTTCTACTCCTAACAGCAGCCTCTCAGTGCCCCTGCTGCTCCTCACAGCCCCTCACAGCCTGGGGAGGCTCCTTCCCATCCTGCAGGATATGTGACTCATATATCGTTTTTTTACAAGAAATGTGCTTCTGTCAATAAGACACTGTCATTAGCAGTACTATCCATCTGTATCCAAGTGTAATTTCCCCAGGTAGGAACCATCTTCCAGCTGGGGATTGCTGGAATGTGGTTCATTAGAGCTGCTGCTTGCACACCCAGAGGTCCCTGTGCTGGTGGTGGAGTGTGATTACATCAGTGCTGCTCCCCCTGACAGCCACAGCACAGAGCAGGGATAACACACCCTCACTGCTTTTATTGGCACTGCTAATTGTGAGAGAGACGTGACCAAGGAGCAGTTTTGCTCCTTCTGTTGGTTCAACCCCAATAAATCCAGTGAGAATGGCAGAACAAGCACCAATTCACACACATTGGAATAATTTCATAACTGCTGTCTTCTAGAATCACAGCTGCCCAGGGGACAAACAGTCATGGCCAGTTTTGCTCAATGAAAAAATGCTTGTGGAAAATTCAGCTGCAAATTTTATTTTGCCTCTGTAAATGCCCACAGAGGTGCTCAGACAGCCCTGCCCATCACCAGGGCACTCAGCTCTCAGCTCTCTCCACAGTGAGCTCTAAAGGCTGACCACAAACACACCTGCCAGGTGAACATCTGCAAGGTCCAGGCAAAGAAAATAATTGAAAAATAAACCTAATATGAAAACATTTCTGTGAGGAGGGAATTTAAACACAGGGAGGTCGTCTGTGTTTATTACTAGGCCTCATTTTACCTCCCTGTTTAAATAAATCTCCTTTGCATGTCTCAAAAACATTCTTTCTGAAGAAAGATTATAAAATGGGGCTGCTGTCCCAGAGCAAATTCCCAGTTCTGGTTGGAGGAGCAGAAGGGGCTCCATCAGAGGGCACACCTGGTGCTCAGGAGCTGTGAGTGCAAAGGTGCACGACTGCCCCCAGAACAGGTGTAAATAAACTATTTAGTGCAGTACAACACACAGGTAGTGCCTCCTGTGGCTCAGACACTCAAAAAGAGTCAGTTCAGCTTCTGACAAGGTTGTTTGATGCCCTCAATCCCAGCTGCCAGGCTCAGCACCTGTGGGGATAGCCTGACCATTTACCAAGGCTGGGCTATTTCAGGGCATTCAGTCCTTGCTGGAAACCCAACCATGAGATGACAGAAATGTTTGGTGTCTCCTTTTCTCTCTTCAGCACAGAACCCATCAGCATTCCAGCTTTTCCCACTCTGCTTTGCCATCTGTTACAAACAGGGAGGCTCCCAGGAGTTTTGCAGCCATGGATGGGATGCTCTCACATCAGTGCAAAGGCAGGACTGGGAGGTTTGAAGACCCTGAGGTTTTTAGGACAGGTCTGATCCTGGCAGGCCCAGCTTGGGGTCTTCTCAACTCTCCTGCCTTGTCCATATGATCACTGGAACCAGATTAACTGGAGGGGGAAAATGAAGAGAAACTCTTCAAAACATTTGGAACTGTCCAGAGTTCATTCTGGTTTTTGTTTTTTCTTTTGGCATCAGAGTTTAGCAGCACAAGAAGGAATTCCTGTAAACCACAGAGATGTGGCAGATTCAGGTGAAAAATAAAATCTGTTTTGGGTTTGGCCTTATGAAAGTTGTATAAAAATGGACAGTTAGGTTAACTCTCTGAGGTACTGTCTGGCACTGAGGTCTGGGGCATGGATCCCAAAATCCCAGACTCTCAGAGTGCCACAGGAGCAGAAATGCCCTGATGTGGAGCTGGCACAGAGGGACAGAACCTCCCTGCACCTGAGTTCCCAGCACCCCAAACCAGCTCCTCCCAAAGCACACACATCTCTGTGCTGCCCTTTAAACCTGCCCAAAGGTAAACTCATTGTCTCTGATTTACCTTTCCCTCCACAAGTGGTGCCAGCCACCCTCACACAGCACATCCACTCACCCACAGAAACACACAAAGGAAGGAACAGAAGCTGTGAGTCACTCAAGATATTCCCCTGAGGAATCTGAGAGAAGAAAGAAGAGAAACTGTTCAGGATATTTCTATTTTGGGGGGCAGCTGGATATTATCCTGATAGGGCCATGCAACCATATAAATATCTGAGATGAAAAGGAGGAGGATGAAATTAAATGGATGGAAACATTTGTGCTGTCAGTAAGATGAAAGAATAAAGTCATGGGTGCAACAGAAATGATTCTTGAAATTAAACCCATATCACATTTACTGTCCTCTCCACCAACCTGCACAGGCCTTGCACTTCCTTTCTCATGTGGCAGCATTGCCCACTTGAACACTGATATAGATATTTACTGCCTGATAAAATGCTTCTATCCATTTTAATTAAAGGTCTGTGGCTTCAAGTTGTATTTATAAAAAATGCATGAAATTCTCTATATTCAATTTAATCTCAGAATTAAGCTCCAGGCAGTTACTGCATTTAAGCACAACAGAATTCTGATTCTTTAAATCAGACCTGTCTGATTTACCCATATTCTCCAAATGGTTTTTCTATGCCCCACTATACTTTTAAATTACAGATACACAATGAATGTTTAAAATACACAAACAGGAGACTGCAATTGTCTTTCTAGTAAAGCATTTCCTGAAGAACAGTAATAATTACAAACTCTTCTCAAGAAGAAAAGAGAGGAAGGGAAGGGAAGGGAAGGGAAGGGAAGGGAAGGGAAGGAAGGAAGGAAGGAAGGAAGGAAGGGAAGGGAAGGGAAGGGAAGGGAAGGGAAGGGAAGGGAAGGGAAGGGAAGGTTCCCTTAGAATTTTACCGGACAGCAAAATTCATTAAATATATTTAAAAAAAAAAAATCCCTAAAAATTCTAGGACATATGTTATCAACCGTGATGGGAAACATGCAATTTATGGCATATGGCATCTGTTTTGGAGTCGGAAAAACCCTTTTTTGACCAAGGCAATTACAGACTTTTCTAGCAGCAGGACCAGCTTCTGAAAGGCAGCTTTCCCTCTGTATAAGACATCCTTTCAGAACTGGCATCCACATGAGGTCTAAATTCAAGTGAGCTTCCAAAGGAGCCAATATTGTGAGTGCACGCCCCCAGCCCAGTGTCTGAGGCAGAAATACATTTACAAGTGTTGTGTTCAATATCTGCCTGCAGAAACAAAAGAGGGTTTGGAGCTTATCACAGTTTACAAGTAGACCCCCAAATATTTAGTCTAAAATTGTGTTGTTTACTTTTTTGTTGTTAAACAAACAGGCTGAATTGCACCAATGGTTCCTTTGGTTTTGTCCTGGTTTTACTGGACCACAGAAGAGACCAAAGGTCAGGGTGCTCTGCATCTGAGGGTTTGGAGATTTGATTATGGAAAGAAGACAAAATGTTAACAACCATGAGTTAAGTGCAAAGAAGATAAGGCTCACTTATCTCTTTATTGTGCATTCCTCCTTTTATCTGCTCGTGGCCCTTTCCCTCTCTGATCTGCAGAGATGATCTCTTCACCTGCTAAACCACCCTTATCAAGCCTCCTGAATGCAATAACCTCTTTGGCACATTACCTATCTTTCAGGATTTTTATGTAATATCTTGTGTTCTTCTTTCTTTTCTCCCTTCCTGGGAGGTTACTCCAGAGCTCAGGATTGTTGGATTACTGATTGATTTCACAATTACTTGGTGCTGTGGGTTGTTTTCATCTGTGTGGCCAACTGGTGCAAAAAGTAAAAAGGGAGAAAATAACCCTTCTTCTTTCCTCCCCTCCCTCACACATATATAGACAGAGATTATTTAATTATGCGCACACTATTTCAGGTTGGAAAAACCTCAGCTTTCCTGATTTACAAACAGAATAAAATTCTGCACATAGCAGGTTCACCATCAGACAGATGACCTTAACCCCCTCTCCATCTTGTTGCAGTGTTTTGGGTTCATCTGCTACCTGTGGAATGAATATTGTCTCCCAAGCACCAGCACTCAGGTGAGAGTTCTAAGAAGCACAAAAATCATGCTAAAAACCATAGTGTTGGTTGAGAACCCCCCTGAAAAGGGAACTGCACCGTGCTGTGGTCCAGAATTAATGCTCAATCACTTTAAAAGTGTTTTCTCCTGTTGATTTAAGGCAGGTTTATACAGAAGGCTCCCATCAGTGTGGGACAGGGCAGCAGCACTGCAGGGACTGGGTTGTGCCCAGTGCCCCATGACTCTGTCCCTGCAGCTCATTATACACAGGGCCAGGCAGGGATGCTGGGGAATGGAGAGGGAAGGTCCAGGTGGCTTCCCCTGATGGAGACAGGGATCAATACTGGCTGGCCAGACAAAAAACTGGTTCTCTGCAGAGAAACCAAGATTTCATGCTGCAGCTAGTTACTGAAAATTGATATTGAATGTTCCCAGCAGGAATATTTTCTTGTTAAACACTTAATTGGGAGTTGTAACATCAAAAAACAACAAAGTGGGTTTTATTTGGATTCTTACAGAGGTCAAAAATAGGTACTGATTTTTAATTTAAAAAATCCTTCTCACCAGAAACTTGATTGTATTTTCAAACTATTAGCGTGGAACAGCTAAAACAAACAATGCAGACACAGCTGAGCAATACATCTGGCTACACTTTCTATATATTTATCTTTCTCTGCTGAAGCACACACAGGCACTGGTGTCCAAAGGCACCTTTGTGCCTCAGACTTGTGACCCTGCTTGGCTCTCTGTGGCTCTGTGTGTGCTGTGTGAGAGACTGGGAAGGGGAAGGGAAGGGAAGGGAAGGGAAGGGAAGGGAAGGGAAGGGAAGGGAAGGGAAGGGAAGGGAAGGGAAGGGAAGGGAAGGGAAGGGAAGGGAAGGGCTCCTCTGCAACCTCTGACCCCTTCAGAGTGCCACAGGAGCAGAAATGCCCTGGTGTGGAGCTGGCACAGAGGGACACAACCTCCCTGCACCTGAGTTCCCAGCACCCCAAACCAGCTCTTCCCAAAGCACACACACCTCTGTGCTGCCCTTTAAACCTGCCCCAAAGGTAAACTCAGTGTCTCTGATTGACCTTTCCCTCCACAAGTGGTGCCAGCCACCCTCACACAGCACATCCACTCACCCACAGAAACACACAATGGAAGGAATAGAAGCTGTGAGTCACTCAAGCTATTTCCCTGAGGACTCTGAGAGAAGAAAGAAGAGCAGCTCTTCCTTTCCTCTCGCTCCTGTGATTGTGTGACCATCCCTGCAGATCCCAGGCCCCTGGCAGCCCCATCTCTCAGCCCCATCTCCCTCAGCCTGCTGAACTTCGCTGCTGCTCTGGGCAATCCTTCCCTGGCACCTGGTGGGACACAGCCCTGCCCTCCCCTTCACAGCACTATTTTGCACTATAATATCACTTTAAGGAGCTGATTGTCAGCTGAGCAGCTCTCTGTGCAAGAGCACCATATCCCAGCAGAGTCATTTGTTTCCATTTTAAAAGGACACTTAATAATGATGCGCTGCACACAGTGCCCCAGTGCAGAGTGACTGGCAGAGGCTTTCAGTGAGTGAATCAAAGTTGTTCCTCACAGAACAGGGACTCCCACAGCTCCAGGTGTGGAACCTCCCCGAGGGAGCATTTCTGTGCTTGGGACACTCAGTTCACACCTTCAGACCACTTTTATTCCAGCTGGTAATAACTCCTACAAAGAGACATGCGGTGAATTTAGCTGCAGAGAATTAAGGATCCTATTAACACCAAGCCTGCTCCACTGTAGATGGCACAAGTAAAGAGTTAACTGAAAAATCAGCTGCCATAAAAAGCATTTTTGTTGCTATCTGCAGTGCCTACATTAGAGACATTGAAAATAAAACAAAACTAAATAAACAAAGCCAACACAAAACCTGTGGAATGTTTATTAAAAGAATGAACTTCTGGCAAAAAAGTCACATATTTGGGTGGAAAAAGAAGAGACAATTAATCGTTGCACACACTGGAGGGATTTTGCCCCCAGAATAAATGTGGTGTCTGAGATCTGGGGCCCATCTGTCCCTGGGGATAGAACACAAAATCAGGAGAGGCTGGAACTCACAGCCTTGCACTGTCTGAACACACACCAACAAACACACACTCTGAAAAGTACCAAGAATTGCCTCAATAGGGGGAATTTCCATGCAATATATCGGGATTTCCTGTACTTTAAAGACAAAAAAGCACTTTGGATTTCCTTGGTATTTATGATAATATAAACAAAGGCTCAACAGCTCACCAGAAGAAATGAATTCTGTACCTTCACTTCCACAATGATATAACAGGTGCTTTTTAAATTCAGACAGCCTTTCTATGTGATTCATTAATGACATTAAAAAATAGAATTTTGGTATTTTTACCATTTTTGTGTCATGTTCCACAGTGAACTGTAGGGTGGTAATCCAAGAATAATTTAGAGATATATTAGCATAATAATTAGAAGCCTAGAAGTCTTTATAGTGTTTTTAATATTTATGCTGCTTGATAAATATTGCTCTATTTGTCAGTTTATGCAGTATAAAGTGAACCTTAATGTAAGAAGGTTATTAGCATAAAATTAACATAATGAATAAAAAACGAAACACAAAGGTAATCAAAAATAACAGAGTTTGTTTTCTCTTGCTTCCCTCAAAGGATGTACTTTACACCCAAAAATCTGTGTTATGGAAAACAAATTCTATTTAAATTAATTATGAGGTTCTATTATAGTTGTGAAAAATGGATATCTTTTAACAGTTCTTCCAGAAACTGCTTTTTTTGTCTCTCTCAAGCTTTCACACAGCCCAGCCCCTTAAAGAATGAGATCACTGTGGTCACATGGCTTAGGAAAAATGAATTTTAGAAAAGGACATTTTTCCAGTGTAGCAAGACCCTTTGGCTCCGAGCTAAGGAGGAAAGGAAAATGTCACAAAACCAAAAGGACAGACCACAGGTTCATGCCTGCAGACACCAACAAAAACCAGAAAACAGCAAGAGGAAATGACAGAATTATCTGTGCTGAGAGATCTGACAGACAAAGTTTCCTTTGAACGGCTGAAGTTTTAGGGGAATGCAACATTTGAAGCCTGAATTCCGCACTCCCGAGCTCACGGAGCCCAAGCTGGCTCCCAGGAGCCTGACCCTCACCTTTCCTGCCTTGTACAGCTCCTGGTGATGCTCAAATCTCCCTTTTCCACCTCCTTCAGCTCCAGATCCCAGAAGTTTGTCCTGCACCAGTGAAGCCGTGGCTCCATCACCCCTCTTTGGGATGTGGGGATTGGCCCAGCAGGGCTGCAGGGAATGGAAAAGCTCCAAACCCTCCTGCAGCTCCTCAGAGAGGACCCACAGCAGGTTTTTCAGGGAAACATTGCTTAAACCTGGCTGAAAGGGGCTTCAAAGCTCTTCAGCCACTTTTCCTTGGGAATAAACGGAAGAGGCAGTTGAGCTTCCTTCTGCTGGCAGAGGTGAAACAGCAGCAAACATCTGTGCAGGATAACTGAGCACTCATAATTCCAGCCCTTGGATGGGCTGTGGGAAGGGCTGTGCACACAGAGAGCTGCAGGCTCACTCCCTGGGGATGGGCACTGCCAGGCTCAGAGCAGGGCCATGCCCAGGGCTGCTGCTCCCCAGCCCTGCCTGCCCAGCGGGAGCAGCCATGGCAAGCACTGCAGCACCTCTGGGCATTTCCCAGAGCACTCCAAGGATGTCGCCACGTTTCTAATGGCGCTGCAAGGGTGGGTAGGAACATGTTTGTGTGAAGGTCACCCTGGGGATGTTCCCACGTGCTGCTCCCCACAGGCACAGGGAAATCCAGGGGTGGTTCTCCCATGAATCCACGTGTGGACATTCAGTGACCTCACCCCAAGCCACCCTCCACAACTCCCCTCTCCCCATTGCTCAAAAAGGCTCCTGGCACAAGCCCCCACCCTCAGGCGCCTTCTCTGACCCCTCCTCAATCTCCAGCATGAAAATACAGGTGCAACTAACAATATTGAAATTCTTTCCAGTCTAAATAATTATCACGTTCTTGACATTTCTGCTGTAGTTGGTACGAGGAGTCCAGGACCTAAAGTCACCCACAGAGCTGGATCTCCTTGGCAACACATGGAGTAAAACACAGCTTGGAATTATTGTTTTTTTCTAATATTATTATTTTTTTATGGTACCCCCTATAGTATGAGTTATCAGAAGGAAATTGTTAGTTCAGGCAGAAAATTTCTGATCCTTTTCATAGCATCAGTATTTGCAAGATATCCTAATTAGCAATGTAAGGATTTGTGGAAAGGATCTGGAAATAATAGAAATAAGCCTTTTAACAGGCACAGTAATTATGCAGACACAACAGATGCTAATAACAATTTCATTTCTGTGGAAAAATGATTAAGGTTTAAAAGTACAATAGCAGGCATAAGAAGAGTACAAGGAGGTGTAGATGACACAATGTATGTGTGATCACAATTACTAATTTTAAAAGAACTTTCACACTAAGATCATCCCAAACCCATCTTCTCAACAGCAATCTGTTTGCCTTTCATGCTGTTTTCCTGCTGCCTGTTGCCCTGGTTCAGCTATTTACCACTTCTGTTTCCTATCATAGACAAAACAGCAGAGCAGGTGTCAAACCAGAGTCTTTAATATCTGCTTGCTAATAATTGTCTGAGAACTATTTTGAATACTTTAAATATTTGTTTCCTCCTGCCAAACTTGAGTCATTGCTTATCCAATTTTTTTAGCAGCTTCCTCATGGTCAGGAGCTGTTTGTCACTGGGTCCTGGAGCTCTCTGCAGGTGTGGGATGTTCCAGAGCAGAAGTGGTCCTGTGTCAGCAGTGCCTCAGTGGACTCCTCTGAAAAACACACACAGAGCAAGAGAGAAGGCTTTAAATTACCACTGAGCTCAGGGTTTAATGGAATGAGTGGTGGAATTAAAGTTCATGGCTCCACTTGTGTTAGTGCTAGACTTTCTGTTAAGTTCAAAAATTGTTCATTAAGATAATTAAAGTTCTGGGCCATCTCACCCATCAATCAGTCTTCCTTCTGAGCACTTAACAGTTATTGCTGAATAGACTCTGAAATAACCCATTAACTCAGCACAGGTTTGCCAGAAGTTATAGGTGCTTTGAGATGGCTGGGAATGAAAGGTAGCACATAAATCAAAGGCATTGCCATCATCTGATGCTCCCAAAGCCTGCTCTGGAGTTACCTCAATCATTAAGGGCTGCTATCACAGCCATTTGCATTGGAAGATGGGACTTCAATTCATTTCCGAGATCAAAAAGGGAGGTGATGAATCTGCCACTCCAGCAGAGATCCTGGCAAGGGATCCCAGAGCCTGGAGTATTTATGGAGCTGTCCTTCAGAGCAGAGCAGGGAGTCATAAACCTGGGAAAGACATTTTCAAATCAAACCATTTCCTCCCCAAATGTCCACACAAAAAACCAGCTCAGCGAATTCCAGAGCGCTGTGGAAGAAAGGTTTAGCCCTGTGCACACAATATTTTTGGGAATACTGCGCACCTCCTCTTCACACAATCAGCCATGGAAGCAACTGAGATTAAAATTACTTGTATTGAAGTGTTCTAGGGGTTCTCTCAGTTATTTAATGGTACAGGGGTTGCAGGCATGCAGCACACCAGAGTCGGCTTTAGAACAGGCACTACCAGCACTGTGGCTGTAGTACTTTTGAATTTTAGCATGAACTCGACTCTTGATAATTTGTTTCCGTTTCTTCACTGAAATTGGCCACTAAAGGGATCCTTTTGATGCCAGCTGCCCTGGTAACACAGACAAGGTTCTGCAGCACAAAGCTGATTTGGATAGAGATGTACAAAGCAGTGCCACAATCCAGATGCCACCTCAGGGGAAATTTCACGACGATTTAAGGAGTGCTGTGTTCGCTCCTGCCTGCTGTGGGTTAACCCTGGGAGGGCAGATCAGGTCCCTGAGTCCTCTCAGATTGCAACTTTCCCACCATCTAGTGGCTGAAGAGTTACAGATAATAAAAACTCTTCACAGACCTGGACCTAATGGAGGGGTAATAATGATGAGGAAAGCACCAAGCAAAGCTACTTTACAGCTGGCATTTTCTGCTTCAGCCTTGACATTTTCATATCAAAAAAAAGTTTCTTACTCCTAATTCACAGGAATCAGGAGCCCTGAATAAACTCTTGAGTGGTATTTACCAGCAGAGGAAAATGAGCTTATTCCCAAAGTGGTATCAGCCCCACCAACTTGTGATTCCCTAAAATAAGGAATAGGTGCTGAAGCCACTGCTGATTGCTGTGCTCAGGAGAGAGAGGATGAGCACCACAGCAGGCAGACCATGCCAGAAAGATCCTATGTGACAGGAGTTTGGGAGCTGTTAGGGCAGTTTTGTGCTCATACAAACCCTGGCACAGCACTGGGACATGCAGGGTGAGCTGGAGGCTCTGGGGTTCTGCACCACTCCATTTGAACACATCCAGACATGTTGGTGGAATTAAAAGTTCAATCACTCCTCAGTACTTTGAGAAATGTGTTCCAGAGATGTCAAGAAGGGTGCTTTTAACTTATGGCAAGTGCTGGCTTTATATACACCCTTCAAAGAAATGTCCTAAATCTGTTCTGTGAGCACACACAAAGAGTAGATATTAGCATTTCTGCTAGTTCCTGAGATTAATTCTGGGGGTGTTTACAGAGAGCTCTGAAAAATAAGACACAGATATGGCTTTCTGTTGTTCCCTGGCAAACTTAGCAGGAGCAGCACATGAAATGCTCAGTCATGATCCATTCTGTGACAGATTTTTTTAGGAGTTAAAAAGTACCAAAAAAAAAGCTATTTTTCCAAGATGTCTCAGTAGATTGTGATGAAAGCAAGAGCCAGTGTGAGCAAACAGCCCCTTTCTTTTGTGTTTCCTAGTAAACAGGGGCACCCAGGAGCTCTCAGCTTCATCCCTGTGGTGGAAGAAGCAATGTGAGGAGAAGGATTCCATGGGCCATTCCACCTGGGAAGGCTGATGGCGCCCAAGAGCTCACCCCAGGGGGATCCTGAATGGCCTTGCAGCACTGCAACAGAATAGACAGCAAATACATTAGGGGAAAAAAAAACCCTTTAAATTGGTTTTAAAGAGTTGTCTAATTCAACCCTTCACATAGAATAAAAACATCACCCACCTTACAGTAAAATAGCAAAAGCTTTGCTAACCCTACAGCATGCTCTTGCATCCCCCATCAGGTCAAACTTCACAGTTCAAACACATCCCACCAGTTTTGGGGAAAATTTGGGTAACTGCATTTTAAGTCAATTCCTCTGCAATATTTATTAATTCTGGCCATCATTTTCTATTTCAAAAGTAACACAAGATCCCCCTTTTCTAGTTGAATGAAGACAATTGTTTAAGGGTACAGCCAAAACAGCCTCCTTCAGTAGAAGTCACAAGACTATTTCCCATGGTCAAAAGTAATATTGAAAAATTACAATTAAATATCCATCTGTCCCTTTCTGCTGCAGGTTTTTCCAAGCCTGTAATAAAACTTTTCTGCTTTGCCAATGGAATCACTTGTACTCTCAGTTTTCTACTTTAGAATCCTCACAACATCAGCATCTACCCTTACATGGAACTGAACAGACACAGATTTCCAGCTCCTCCTGTCCTCCTGCCCAGCTATGACACTTCCATCCACTCTAATCTGTATTTTATTTCATTATAGTGCTCTATGCTAGCATCTTTGTGGCAGTGGTTTAGATGTAAAGTCCACTCTAAAAGTGAGGCCTGGGCAAGGAAACCCATTTACTTTCTTAGAGACAAAGGAAGAAAAGAGCAGCCAAAAGGGTTCTGGGTTTAGGATGATGAGAGCCATGTTTAACATTATTTTAATTTTCAATAAAACCTTATAGGCATTCTGCTGTGATAGCTCTGGGCATGTGAGGAAAAGGAACCTCAGAAATTATGGCACATTAACCATTGTGGATAATAGACAAAAGGTGATCTCCTGCCAACAAATCTTGGTACCTTACACATTGTGTACCATCCTGTGAACTCCTCCCATGGCAAAAAAAAAATCCCAGGAGATCAAACCCTCCTGCATAACTGACACAGAGATACACCTGAAACACTTGCACAAAACCATGAAATAGTCATTGAAAGAACAGACCAGCTTTGAGGTACCACTTGAGAACCAGCCTATGGAAACATTACATTCTTTGACCAATTGGTGATGTGTATTTTTCATTTCAGAGTTTTGGCAATCCACAGCAGGGCACTGGGAGCCTTGGAGATTTCCTGGTAATGCTTCTGGATGAGGGCTGCAGCAGCTGGAGCATGCAGGATCTGAGCCCTGCAACCCCCCAGCAGCTGCCAAACCTGCACCTCCAGCATCCCCACTCTGCCTGTGCCACAGAGCGGGTTCCTCTACACAAGCCAGAAATCCACTCAGGAAGCTCTCGGGTTTTGGTTGATATTTGCTGCCCCAGATGTGAAGGATGTCTCTGCTTCGGCCCGTGCAACTGAAGAACGAGTCTGGACTCTTCACTTTTCGGTCTTGAGGTTGTTTATTAATTCTTATCTATAAAATTTTCTTTCTGCCCGGCTGAGATCTGCTCAGCAGGGCAGCCACAGGCACTCTGTGTTGTCCTTTTATACTACAAACTACGTATAACATATTCACACTTAATTCCCAATACCCATCACCTGTGTTAGACAGTGCACTTCTACTCTAAACCAACCCCAAAGTGCCACCATCACTGCAGAAAATGGAGACCAAGAAGAAGAAGAAGAAGAAGAACAAGAAGAAGAAAGGCTGGACACTCCCAGATTCCTCCATTTTGTCCCCATAACCCCCATACCAAAAATCCTAAAATCTACACTTTCACCCTGTGATAATTTTATTATTATACTATTCAAACCTGTGTGACTTTCAGGCCCTCATACAAAGCTGGCAGCTTGCTCCAGAGGTCACAATCAAATCCCCAGATGTTCTGGGCTGTGTGCCAGGGTCTCTGAGCCCCCCAACGGGGTCCTCTGGACACCCAGAGGGATGCACTGAGTTCCGACAGGAAGGGACCATCTTTTAGGAAATGCATGGAAAGTTGTCTCAAGGCTTTAAGCTCCGGGCAGTTTGCTTTGCCTTGCCCATGCCAAGGCAGAGCCAGAACCAACGGCGTGTTCTGGGCCAGTCCCGTTGTGTTCTCCCTCCACTTCTGCTGCTTTTGTCCCTGAGGAAAGGAAAATCTGATTTAGAGCCATCAAACAGCAGCAGTGCCCAGAGAGCAGCCAGGGAGGGCTCCCAACAAGGAAACCTGTCACCTGGGGAGCTGCCACGAGCCTCAGCACCCTCTCCCCACTGCCTCACCAGGACTTTGAAACTGCAAATTCTGGTTAGGAACAGCTTTTGGAACGCATGCTCTTGTCAGCAGATGAGGAATTAATCAGCAGCACTTCCTGATTTAAATAATGAATAAAGGACCCAGCAAGTTGTCACAGAGAGCTCACCAACAAAAAAGTGGCAGAGCTCATTTAATAAGTTATTCTCTCTGAATTCTTTTGCTAAATCTAATGTACAGGCCCTATACGTAGGGGAGGAGGGGGAGCATTAGCAGGTTTTGGACATATTTTAGAAATGTTCACATCAATTGTGTATAATTTTCAAGGTTAATGGCTTTTTGATACATAATAATGGAACTCCCATTTATTGTACATATCCTAGTTGCAAAACCTGTTTCATTTGCATAATCATAAATTGCAGTCAAGCAATCCTCAGCATGTGGTTATTCATTTGATGAAAATGTAAATTTCAATTTTATTTTTGTTCAATTGCACACACACTGCATTTACTGAATATGAGAAAAAGCATTTTAATTTAACCAATAATTCAGCTCATTACAACCTCTTAAGAACACTGAGTAGCCCAGAATTTTGGGACAAATTGCCTTTTTAAGCAATGATTTAATATTAACTGATATTTTTACTTTATGTTTTAACACCTAAAAAAAGTTACTGTGTTTATTTTTAAGCAAATAAATTCATTCTAGGATGTGAAATTACTCTGCTATTTTACATACAAAGTTAGTGTAGTAGCATCAAAAAAGAAAGGGACTCAGTTAAAAAAAAATAAAGGCAGACATTTACAGCAAACATTGAGTGAAATCCATGGGAAAAAAATAGTCTCTTGTGCTTGGGACCTAAAAGAGAGTCTGAGGTAAAAATGAATATGCAGATCAACTGATCTGCTTACACAACTGAGAATTTTGGCCTGGCTCTGTGGAAGAGCAGCTAAAAAAGAGTCCCTAAAGAGCTAAAAAGAGTAGCTGAAAAACTGAAATCTTTCCTACTGGCAAACTAAATGTATTACAGAGGTATAGTAGAAGTCCTAGTAAAATATATGTATTGTATAAGTGGCCTTGCCCCGATCCTAGTTGTTCTAAATGGGCTGCAGCTGTGATGTCCTTAATTGGGTGGCAGCTGTGGCTGATGAAGATAACTGGGATAAAAGGGGGTGGGTTGGGTAGTCAGGGAGAGCCTTGGAGGAGCCTTGATAAAGGAGCAGGAACAGCACTGGTGTGAAGATCTGCAGCTGCTGAGAGAAGGTATGGGACCCCCTGATGTGATAGGAGATAGGACAGCTGAGAGCTGGGACTCTAGAAATATAATAATAACACAGAGATATCCCTGAGAGGAAACAGTCCAACTCCCTGGGAGAGGCCTTGCATACAAACCTGCTTCAAGAGCTTCAGAGCCCTCTCTAAAGTGCAGAAGCTCTGGGAAGGCTGGGAAAGGTGCTGGGAATGAGCCCTGTGTGTGCTGCCCTTCAGTGGGGCCGTAGTTCTGCTCCAGCCCCGGCTGCTCCTGTTGTGGATCCATGGAAATCCCGTTCCCAGGTAAAGTGCAGAAGCTCTGGGAAGGCTGGGAAAGGCTTTGGGAATGAGCCCCGTGTGTGCTGCCCTGCATGGGGGTCACATTCCCTGCACCAGCCCCGGCTGCTCCTGCCGTGGATCCATGGAAATCCCGTTCCCAGGTAAAGTGCAGAAGCTTTGGGAAGGCTGGGAAGGGCACTGGGAATGAGCCCCGTGTGTGCTGCCCTGCACTGGACATCATCCCTGACCAGGCCTGTGCTACACTGCTCGGCATCCAGAAATCCCTTCCAGTAAAGTGCAGAAGCTTTGGGAAGGCTGGGAAAGGTGCTGGGAATGAGCCCTGTGTGTGCTGCCCTTTCGTGGGGGTCAAGTCCTGCCCAGCCCCGCCCGTTGGATACATGGAAATCCCGTTCCCAGGTAAATACAGAATGTTGGGAAGGCTGGGAAAGGCTTTGGGAATGAGCCCCGTGTGTGCTGCCCTGCATGGGGGTCACATTCCCTGCACCAGCCCCGGCTGCTCCTGCCGTGGATCCATGGAAATCCCGTTCCCAGTTAATGAGAGCTTGCTCAGTGCCAGAGCTGGGACTTCCCAGCTACAGGTGGGGAGCAGCATCCTCAAAGGGCCCCTTTGGTTGACTGAAATTAATTTGCTCTGACATTAATAACTACTCCTTCTAATTAAGCCGAGTTCATGATCTTTATGGAAGAGAAGTAAAGCTTAGAAAGATGAACAAGCCCAAACATTTTGAGATCATATAAGTAAAAATTTCTACTGACAGAACTTTAGATTTAATTAAAAATGTGTCTGATAATCACAGTAATGGGTCTTATTTTAATAAATATTTCTATTGCATATCTTGTGAAGATTAACCTGGATTCCCTTTCTCTTCAGAGGTACCACAAGCATAAGTAATTAAACCTTTATAAATTGATAAAATCTAGCATTAGAATTCCATGCTTGCTTTGCTTCCTCCAGCCATTCCCTCTCCTCTCCAACAAACAAACATTTTCCTCTGCTTTGCTTGCTCAGTCATCCTTCTCTGGCTTCAGGATAATTTCTCCTAGTAATAACTCATCAGCAGTTACTGGGCTTGCAAGGGTTTGCAGGTGAGAGAGAGGCTAGAATGTTGCACCTTTGATGACTGAATATTTTGCTGAGCAAAGGCTATTTTAATTAGTTTATGATATTTTAAAGAGTAATTACTAACATGGAACAGAGCAAATTAGATGCTATAAGCTAAAATTTATGACAGAACTTTAGATTTAATAAAAGACTGTTCTGATTAATCACAGTAATGGGTCTTATTTTATAATATTTCTATTGCATATCTTGTGAGATTAACCTGGATTCCCTTTCTTCAGAGTCCACAAGCATAAGTAATTAACCTTTATAATGATAAATCTGCATTAGAATTCCATGCTTGCTTTGCTTCCTCCAGCCGTTCCCTCTCCTCTCCAACAAACAAACATTTTCCTCTGCCCTGCTTAGCTGCAGTCATTCCTTCTCCTGGCTTCAGGATAGATTATCTCCTAGAATAACACCATCACAGCTGTTACTGGGCTTGCAAGGGTTTGCAGGGTGAAGAGAGAGGCGAGAATGTTGACCTCATGTTCAGAAGGCTTGATTTATTAGTTTATGATATATATTACATTATGACTATACTAACAGGAACAGAGAGAAAGCTCTCAGAAGGCTAGCTAAGCTAAGAATAGAAAAGGAATGAATAACAAAGGAGCTCTCTCTGATTCTGTCCAGGAGAGCTTGGTCTTTGATTTGCCCTTAATTGTACCCATCCAACATGGGCCAATCACAGGTGCACCTGCTGCATTCCACAGCAGCAGATAACCATTGTTTACATTCTTTCTCTGGGGCCTCAGCTTCCCAGAAGGAAAAATCCTGAAGAAAGGATTTTTATGAAAAGATGTTGGTGACATCACAGCCATAGCTGAGTGGGCATACTGCTCCTTTCCACCCAGGAATCCTGACTAGATGGGAAAAGATTATTTGGGCTGTTTCTTCATGTTTTGATGTCCCACACCTCAGCCAGGTGAATAACTGGAACCTCTATAATTAACCAGGAACATTTAGTGTCCTCTCACAGATCCCCTGATAGGGATAAAGATCAGTGCAGAAAACCTGATCTAGCCCTCACACACAGCCCATGCCCAGAGCTCTCTGGGATCTGCTGGGTGTGTTTTCCCTCGGACCCACAGGTGTGCCCAGCACACCAGGGCCATGTGGGATTTCCTCACCCCAAATCTGCAGCCCCACGAGGCAGGTGCAGCCTTTGGTGTCTGATAGCAGCTGGCAGGAGGGAGCCAGGGTGTTTGGACCAGGGGTGGATGAGCAGCCAGAACTCAGGGCCCTGTGTCCCTGCCAGTGCCTGGGAAAGCTGTCCTGGACACAGGAAAAACCTGCAAAACACAGGAGGGAAATATGGACCTTGTTATGCCTCTGCTCCAAAGCTCAGGAAACACACACGTAAAACCTGGTGGTAGGCTGTGGTTTCCTTTGGGCAACTCATTGCTGAATTTCACTTCCCTGACAGATCTCATTAAATTCTGAGGTGTATTTCTGGCAACACCCATGGATTTTGATGATTGCTGTACAACACAAATATTGATTACATATATTTCCTTGGTAGAAAAAGTGGGTTTTTTTCTTATAACTGGTAGTGCTAAGCAGACTGCAATGAACTAAGAAAGTCAAAATTGTCACTGACCTTGTCTGAAGTGTCTTTTTATATTTCCAGTATTTAACTACAGATTGCAAAATTCTAACCTACTGTGCAATATTTTCCTATGACTTACAGTGGGAAGAGGTTTAGGTAGATAATGGGAAATATCTAGAAAGGGGACCTCTCCTGGAACAGAGAGGAGCAGCTGGGACAGCTGGGATTCCTCTGGGATGCTCTGGCACAGCAGCACTCCCAGGGCCTGGCTCAGGGTTTTGCTGGGCATTTTCCATGCTGGGCTGATGCCGAGCCCTGCAGGGCTCCCCTCCATGCCAGTTCCTGTCCCCAAAGCCAGGCACACTTTGGGACACAGCCTCCCTTCAGGACCAGAGCTACCCTTTGACAAGGATTTAACAGCTCCAGACCGGTTGGCAGGAGCTCCATGGGAATCAGGTAAACTGAGTGGCACCTAAAACCAAAATTATTTTCCATGTGCATTATCCTGTGGAGAGCTGGATTGCTGAATTTGACAGAAAATAGTCTGGGGAAGCAAAAATTATAGTTCATAAAACTTATTCACCTATTCACTCAGGAGCACAGCTTAATTTTGCAGACCACATTAAGAGCTCCAAGTTCAGCTCCTTATGTTTCAACTCTAAGCATCTCCTTGCTCAATTAAGACAACTCAATTAATTTGGGTTTTTTTCCACTTTCTCCTATGTAGGAAATTACTCTCTTATTATTCTGGGCAACATGGCACAACATAAAAATATGGATTAAAGAGAAAATGAGAACTACAGAAAAATAATGTAACACATTGTATATCAATTCCAAAACTGAAACAAACAAAAATATTCTCTTGGTGTGTGAATTAGCAGCTTCAACCCTCACTGGGAGAATTAGAAAAACATAGTGGAGGAGTAATTCAAGCAGGGCTCAATAACTTAATTGAGCAAACATGGTTTATGCTTAAGTTTCTCCATCCCATAAAATAAAGAGGGAGGTCCAAGGCAGCAAAGCCTCCCACGTGCCCCACAGAGAGGTGATGTGTGCCACAGGTTGGAGCCATCCCGTTTGCCTGCAGGGCACTACTGCCACCAAATCTGGGTTTGGGTGTACAGGACAATGATATAGTAAAGAAAAAAACCAAAAAGCAACCTCCTGACCATTAATTGCTGAATTCCTGACAAACTGAGTAGGAATTGCAGTGTGTGCAGCATTAGCTGCAAACTGAGAGCTACCTGATGGAACAAAATGTCATTTCTGGAGAGAAAATGGAAGCAGCATTCTCATATAAGACCACCATTAAGTGCTTCAGCATTTATGTACATAATACACCCACGGTGGAGCTTTGTCTTTGTGCTTTCAAATAGCCAGGGATTCATTTAATTATGTACATAAATAATGGATAGCATTCCTTTCCTTCTACTCCATTATTGCTGTTTCTTTGTTTATTTATAAATTATTTGCCAGGTTCATTCTGGAAAGAGAAAGGATGTTGTCTCCTCCAGGAAGTTTAGGAACTAGGCAAAACAGAGAAAAGAGAGGGAAACTCTGTGCCAGTTTTACTGGTTTGTGTCCAAATAGAAAAAAGAGGACCAGGGTATAAAACTTGTTCCAAATGGAAAGGCAGAACCCCAGCTGGTACAAAATGCAGCTATGCCAACTGACCAGATCCAAGTGATGATATAGCCCTGGATTTTCATCCACCCTATCAAATGCAGTCAGCAAACTCATTTCATTGAAGGAAAAAAAACCCCAACACACTAAAAACAAACTAGCAACTGAATCAAAACAAAACAAGGACACATAAATAGTAAATTATCAATGAAATAGAATACTAAATCTGCTATCATCTGTATAATTTTTGGTTTGAGTGCAAAGTCACTTCTGCCATTAACACAGTTCTGACCCATTCTCTGCAAAGTTCTGGAAATGTTCTAGGCTGTAGAGCCCTTGGTAACTGGCCTGGACTGTCACAGATACAAATTTCACTGTTTCTTTCTGCTACACTCAGGAATAAATTGAAAAGCTTCTTTAAAATAAGAGATTAAATTAGTAAAACAAGCCTGTTTTTAAAATGAAATAAAGAATATTCCATTGGTTATCACTTTGAAGAGTTTTCATGCCCCAAGACTACGATGGTAGCACAATCACAATTCTGCCTTAGGTACAGGGCAAGCCAGGCAATCATTCAAATGTGACCTACAGGTTTTCAATTTTGGATTCTGCCAGTATTGAAACAGGAATAAAGTTTTTATAAAATTTAAAGGAATGCACTTGTTAGGACCACATTCCCTACAGCAGCTCATGTTTCTTGCTGTAACAGCAGATAAAATACAGCAAACATTTATCAGCAAAACTAAGATGTTTGGAGAACCCAGGCTTTCTTTAATATCCCATTATCCTTCATCCCTGAAGGAGGATAATACCCTGGACATGGTTATGTAGCCCCGAAACACTAAAAAAAAAAAAAAAAAGGTAATAGAAGAGGCAAGAGGAAGAATAATTTTAATGAAGTTGTTTCACCTTTACCCTGATGCAAAAATGTGAGGCTCTTGAATAACCATCTGGATTTCCATCCTGCGAGTCGAAATATAATTGTGTGACCTGTGCACAGCTTCAGCATCTCATCAATTGCAACACTCTGGTGAATCACACACTCCAAACCTCCTCATCTCAACAGCAAAGCTGCTTCAGCAGGCAGCACAGACAGCAGAGGGTACAGGGTGAATTCATGTTTGTGTTGGGCCTGCAGGAGGATCTCTCACCATCTGACTCAGTCCAAAATCTCCATGACTAAGGCACTTCAGCGCAGTCACCATTTGAACAATGGAACAGAAGTGGCACTTCTATTCCTTAGAGCCTTCCCCCCACAAAAGGATTCCAAGGCACCTCCCATAAACCCCCCCTCCCATTTGTTAGTCATGTGTTATAAGCAAGAGAACATTTTTAAGAGACTTGGACCTTCTCAGGATCAGGTATAAGAAGCAACAACTTTCATATTTGAGAAATGCAAAATCTAAAGGGTTGTATGCCAGAGGATCTGGGATTTCTCAGCTATTGGGAACAGTAACAATTCAAGATATTCTGAGTTAAACCAGAATCAGATATTAACACTCTCTGAGAATAAAAGGCCAAATAAATGCATTTATAACAGCTTTTTGTGCAGGCTCATCTCAGAGATCTGATTTTAGATTTATTGTGCCCCAAAACCAGAGGACAAGTAAAGCTGCCAGCCAAAGAAATGGGACTGCGAAGAACTTTATGCAACAATCATTTGTCAGGCATTAAAATAACTGTATTGACAGATTCATAATACTTGCCACGGGCAGCAAAGTTAGAGATTTCCAGCTCACAAGCAGGCTCCTGGCCCCAGCTCCTATTCCCTTGATTGGGAAGAGACAAGAACAGAGACCCCCAGGCTTTTGCAGGTATTTTTGTCTCTGAATTCTGAACCTGTGAAAGGGATCTGACTCACTATGGAGACTCGTTCTCTGGCTGCTCATACTTGGCTGTGAGATGCACATTTTTCTCCCATTTTTATGGACATTCTGAACAAAACTAAAATTACCTATTAGCTACAGAACCTCCTGGGGGTTTGGTAGACATTTGAAACTCCAAAATACTCCTTTGGCTACTGACACTTAAATTGCAGGGATGGGTGGCAGTCCTTGGCTCAACATGAGCAGCCTCCACCTGGCGTCCTGCTCTTGAGCCCCCAAAGACTGATGTGCAACCCCAGCATGGACATGCACAGACCATAAATCTCTACAGGAAGCTCTGAAACTTTAAGTATTCCTAATTTCATTTGAACCAGTCCATATTCAAACAAAGCTGCCCCTGTCAGGGACAGCCAGGAGTGCCTGAGTAACAATGAGGATTTGGATGTTGTTGCTGTGTTGTTAGAGAGAAGGAAAGACTCAGAGCAGACCAGAGAAACCTCAAGTTTCTAATTAGAGAGGCTGCGAGGCCACTGCGAGAAAACAACTGAATGCAGGGTCTGTAAAATCGTACTGTGTTCTTTCCAGCACTTTATATTCTCAATGGGCCTGATCCAATCCTTATTCAGAAAACATTTCACAGACTTCAGGCACGTTGCTATGCAGTGATCTGTGATCTGTTTCATTAATCCAGAAAAATTCTAACTAGGAACACAACACCCTTTGATAATCCCCAAGCACAGCAACAAAGAGGAATGTTTACTACTACCTAGTGAGCCATACATAATATAGCTCATCATCAAACTTCCTTCCTGCACAGCATTAACACAAATCTCCAACACCCCTTGCACCTTCCACAAATATCAGAGTTCTGAGAATAAAAAGAACACAGCCAAATTAGATGCTGTGCCACTAAAATAACTGTACCCAGCACGGGTTACAAAGTGAGGCAACCAGAAAGCTCGTGTCTAATCTTACACTGAGAAATAACAATTTGGAGTCCAAGGAAGTGCTCTTTGCCTGCTGCAGGAAGGTGGTCCTGGCTCCTCTCACAGAGACCTGGAGGTGTAAAACAAACATCACTGTGTCTGCAGAGAGCAGTCTCAGTGCTCCCCTGGCTCAAATCCAACCTGGAGCCCATCCCCGTGTTACAAAGCACTGTCTGGAACAGGGAATCCTTCCCAGGGCACACAGGTGAGGATTGTAATGCTGCGGTCTACTTCCCTACAGAACTTCTATTATTATTTTAATATAAAAGCTGTTTCTGCTCCACAGCATCAAGCAAAACATTTAAAGTACAGACTAATTATGACTGGCAGTCTGGTTTAAATAAGAACTGGTTACAATTAATTATAACAAAAATAGAATGCTGCATTTTGTATATTTAGCACTGCATCATCTCCCTTTACAATTGTACCTTCAGAGTGCTTTAGCTGAACTATCTCTGAAAATCCTCTAATGTTAAATTGTTTTACACCATCCTCCCTCAGACTTCAGTGCATTTTAGGAGCTGAAAAAACCTGTCTTACTGACTGCAGCAAACCCTTACGTAGTGCAATCCTTTCCTTTCTCGTTTTGTTTATCTACATAAAGGTAGCTTCCAAATGTGTCTGGATTGAAGTGAACAAGCAGGCAGCACAGACAGAGGCAGAGCAGGGAGGGGAGCTCACAAAAGAGCCCCCAGTGCTGATGGCCAGCAGGGCTGTGCCGTGGGCCTCAGTGGAATGGCTCCCTGCAAATCAACAATCCCAGTCTGAATGTGTGACCTGAGAGCTCTGCAAACACTGCAGGTACAGAGCTGAGGCAGCAGCCTGTCACAGCAGCAGTGTGACATCCACCAGCCCAGGGCAGGGGCACGATGAGCCAGGTCGGGCAGATGTGAGCAGCACACATCAGCTGAGGCTCCTCCCCAAACAGCAGATGATGGAGGAAGAAGGGGGAAGAGAGTCTGGTGTATTCCTTTGAATGCCTGAATTGCATTTAGGCAGTCTGTGCTCACCTTTCTTGCATTTACATCTCATGGATGCTCTAAGAAACAAACCTGCCAACAAAGTGTCTGCAGAAACTGCAAATTTTGATTCAATACTGGAGCACTTGCAAAAAAAAAAAAATCATAATTCAGAAGCACCAGATATTAATGATGGAAGTCATCTTAGAAGTTTTATGGTCCTGGAACACCAACCACACGACTTTATAAGTTCAGTCAAAAGACTTACTGCAATTCAGTTTAGGTAAACCAAGCACTTGTAATTGACTTCTTCTGCCTTTAATTTGCAGATGTAGATTAAGATTTGTTAGTTCACATGATTCAGAGGAAAATAAAAAGTATATATTGGTTGCTGACAATTTATAAGGAGAAAAAGTGCTGAAAGAGAATAACATAAAACAGTCACTTTGAATTACAGATTTTCTCTAGAGCATCTCCTGGGAGGCATTTCTGGGTAGACAGAAAGTACAGTTTTGTTTAATAAAATGGAATGTGCTAGAATACAAACCCTGTATTCACAAACCCTGCCCTTCCCACGGTGTCAAGGTGGCTGGACACATCTCCTCACTCACAGGTTATAACCAGCACAAAGTACAGATTTTTAAAGTTACTTCTGGCTCTGGTATTTTTCAAACATGCACAATGCAAATATTTCTGCAGGAGCCAGTTCTGAATTATTAAATCAGGCATTTCCACTGCTGTCAGGTACTGGGAAGATTCAATAAAACAAAATCACTCCAAGCTCACCTATCTCCTGTAATCACTGGGGGGAAAAAAATTTGCTTTTCCTGTTAATGCTAAAAGACTTTTTTTCTTGAGTGAAAAATAAAGTATGAGTTATTTAAAAGGATGTAAGATATCAAAATACATGTGTGTGTGTGTGTGTGTCTGTGCAAGAAACATCTATTGCTGTTGATTAAATCTTCGCTAGAAGTTTTTGTTTCCTGATCCTTTAAAGAGCACATCCATTAATGGTAAAGAACAGAAAATTGTGCCTCACAAGCTCAGCTCATGAACCTCAGGGAGGGTCTGGAGTGAGCAGGGTAAGGGATGGGGACTGGAAAAGCGTGGACTTCATTCTAATCTGAGCTTCTGAATGACCAAAGGGAAATAAACTCCCAGTCTTCGAGGGAACCTCCAGGCTCCAGAACTGCACTCAGGTGAGAAACATGGGGAGGTGAATCCATTTCCAGCACTAAAACAGCTCCAGCAGGGAAACACAGGGGCACAGCACACACTGGGAATCTCTGCGCAGAAAGGGAGTCTGGTCTCATGCACATGGAGTGCTTTGCAGCCATACCCTCCAGGACAAAGCCAGGAGGGGATCAGGGATTCCTTCCACAGGAGGGGATGCAGAGTGGAGTTTCTGAGCTGCAAGAGAACCATTTCCCAGCTCAGGCCTGTGAGAGCTGCCTGGGCTCACACACCTCCTGAGTGCAGGGAAATGCTCTGAGCTGCTCACAGTGTGTGTCCTGCTCAAGTGGCCACAGAGAGTTCTGTCACAGTGCTAAAACTCTCCAAGTTCTCCCACATTAGTGGGCTCCAAACCTCTGCAGGGTTGGTTAATCTAGGTAACTGAATCCACTGTCACCTGTGCTAAAATACAGATTTTTGTCTGAAATGGAAAGCTTGCTCCATGCAATGCTACACTGCCCAGAGGGAGCTTTCTGGAAATCCCAAACCAAGTCCTCCTAAGCAGAGACCAGGTTTTGGAAAACATCACAGTTAAAAGGCTGCACATCTGCTTATGAATTGGGCATTCCCCCCCTTTTTCGTTTCTCATTAATGACAATTACTTTAATGAAGGCTGAATAGGGGAAAGAGGTGTCCCTTTTATTCATTGTTCCTCATCTGAAGCTTTAATTATAGCTTTGCAACTCCACAATTACTATGAGGTAGTGATGACTGCAAACCCAGAGGAGGAGTAGCAGAAGGGATCACTGCACTCAAATATTCTGTTACTCTGCAGTATCCTAAATATTTTTGATTTAACAAGCACAGACGGGGAAAAGTACATATGTCGAATAATCTGAATTTATCAAGTTTTCCATGAAATGCAAATGCCCTTAGAGGTGAAAGAGCTCTGATTAGGAGATGTAGAGCATTGCAAAGTTGCTGCATATGCAACATTTCTCAGACTAGATTCACAAAGTACCCTGCAAACTACTTTCTTGTTAGAAATTCTCAGAAACTGACAAGCTGCACTGCAGGCATGGCACACTGTAAAGTCACTAACACTGTAATTAGCTGCTTTATAACCCAGTGTGACTACAGTTCTCAGCTGTGAGATAATGAAATAAAACATTCCTAATATTACTCTCACAAATATTAATACGAAAAGTGGATATATTAGCTTTCAAGAGAACAGAGAATTAGCCTGGCATGGAAGCACTGGGGGAAAAAATGGAAAAATAATTTCTTTTTGGCAGCAATGAAAGGAGGTCGCACACAGCATGAGAAGGTAAAACATACCTGAGGAATACAAAGTATTGGACACAATGCGATGATCATTTCTTGCAACAGCAGAACATCCTTCTTGTGCCCGCATAGCCTGCTCACAGGCAGCACCCATAGAGCCACAGCAGTGCCCACACAGCCAGGATAGACAATACCCACAAAGCCAGGGCAATGTCCACATAGCCCCAGCCAGGCAAGTGCCCACACAGCCAGGCCAGCCCAGGCAGTGCCCACACAGCCAGGACAGTGCCCATAGAGCCATGGCAGTGCTCACAGAGCCCAGCCAGGGCAGGCAGTGCCCACACAGCCAGGACAGTGCCCATAGAGCCACGGCAGTGCCCACAGAGCCCAGCCAGGGCAGTGCCCACACAGCCAGAGCAGGCAGTGCCCACAGAGCCCAGCTAGGACAGGCAGTGCCCACACAGCCAAGGCAGGCAGTGCCCACAGAGCCCAGACAGGGCAGGGCTCAGCTGGGGCCGTGGAGGGGCTGCAGGGTGAGTGCAGCCCTGGACTCGTGACTGTCCCTGTCCCTGTCCCTGTCCCTGTCCCTGTCCCCAGCACGGGCCTCCAGCTCCGGCCGCTGCCCGCTGGCCCCTGGGCAGGGTGGGCCCGGCTCCCGGGGGACAGAGCACGCCCTCCTGGGGCTGAGGTCAGACAGGGCACACCCTGCTGGGGCTGAGGCACCGGGCAAGAGCCGGGCCGCGGCACGGGAGGTTCTCCGGTCCCCCTGGGCTTGCTGCTCCCTTTGTGCATTCTGTGGCTCTCTCAAACCCGCACTCGGACACCTGCAGCTGCCGAGTGGGAATTGTTTGCCCCAGACAGAGGGCACGGAGTGGGGTTCCTGAGCTCCGAAGCCATTTCCCGCCTCTGGCTTGTGGGAGCTCCTGGCAGAACTCCTGGGTGCGGGCAGTTCTTCCCTCCCCTCCGCACAGGCGGCTCCATCTCCGCCGTGCCTCAGCCCCGGGAGGCCTCCAAATCCCTGGGGCAGTGTCCCTCAGCCCCGGGAGGCTCCCACATCCCTGGGGCAGTGTCCCCCAGCCCCGAAAGCTCCCAGATCCCTAGGGCAGTGTCCCTCAGCCCCAAGAGCCCCCAAATCCCTGGGGCAGTGTCCCCCAGCCTTGCCCATCTGCAGGAGCACAACATCCACCAGGATTGCTCCTGGACGTGCCCAGCACATCCCTGAGCCCGGGCTGAGTGGGACTGACAGCAGCGAGGGCTGGGAATGAACAGGGAACCAGAGACAAACTCTGCGAGCAGCTGATAATACTGCAGGGGAACAGCAGGAATAAAACACTGCAGAAGAGTTGTCAGCTTCCCTCTCTTCTTCTGTGGTGGGATTAGCAGAAAAGGTTAGACTATACATTATCCAAGAGTCACTCTAATGATGTATCACTCTGAGGTTTTCATAAAATTAATCTCTCAATAATAAGACATAATACAGGTTTCATGCATACTAGGTAATTAAAGAGCTTGATGAATAGATGAAAGAGTGAATGTTCTGGATCCTTAAACAAATCACAGCTTTAAATTTCATTAATTTTAAATTTACTCCGAGACCTAGTTTAAAATTGGCAAAGCTTCTCTACCGCTGAAACCAGAAATCATTAAATAAAACCGAATTGTATTATTTATTGTTGTGTCAAGCCAATAAAATACATCAATTTACAATGTCAGGATGGCAAAAATATGACAGAACTCTACAATATTTAAAATAGTTTGAAAAATTCACTGCAGCTCTTGGTTGAAAATTTAAACACGAAAATCTATTCACAGATACTTTTTTGGCCTTTTCATTTGCTGTCCGGTGCCTTGGGCTACCACACAGAAAGGTTTGCAATAATTTAACTATCATCTGCTAGAGCTTTGAGGGAGGGGAAGGCAAAGAAAGAGAGCAATGATTCTATTCAGTTTTTAGGCAAGGAAAACCACGCAGGACGTTTGCTACAGTCAGCAGAGGATATCTGAATGTCTGCAGCACTCCAAAATACCTCAGCACGAGTAAGTCAGACACTGCTTAAAGCACTTCTGCCAGGCTCAAGCTGTAATCAGAATAAGAACTGTAAAATGCAAATAGGGAACGCCACGAGAGAACAACACTGAGTCATAACTGGGGAAATAGTGAGTTAAAATAACTCTTTTACTATAAAACCAGGAAAAAAACCCCACAAGTGATTGCAAAGTAATCCAAGAAAAGTGTGGCAGTGACCTGTGTGGGGCAGGCCTTGTGGGCTGGGACCTTGGTGGGGGTATTGGTGTCACAGCCCAGCAGCTCCAGATGTGCCCTCCTGGCTCCTGGGCACCACCCCAGCCCTTGCTGCAGCCCTGCCACCAGCAGTGCCTCACAGAGAGCTCCTCTTTTGCCAAATTCTGCTCCTGGGGCACCTGGGGCAGGATGGCAGGGACTGCTGCCCTCCCTGCCCTGCACACACAGACACAGCCCCACAGGCACAGCCCCACAGACACAGCCCCACGGACACAGCCCCACGGACACAGCCCCACAGACACAGCCCACAGACAGCCTGACAGACACAGCCCCACGGGCACAGCCCCACAGACACAGCCCCACAGACAGCCTGACAGACACAGCCCCACAGACACAGCCCCACGGGCACAGCCCCACAGGCACAGCCCCACGGGCACAGGGCAGTTCCTCCTCTCTCTGGGGCTCACTCTGCAGCTCAGACCCACCTCCAAAGCAATCAAGTGCACTCCTGTTTATTAGAAATACAAGAGTGATTAAACTCTGCCCTGGTGCTCCTTGCTATTCAAGTTTAATAAGTCTGCTCCTTTTGCTGATGTTTCTCCCACAGAAGCCTGAAGAGAAACACTCCACAAATCTATGCATTCATACAAGAGTGGCACAGCATAAACTGTCCCTGCTTTGGCAATGCCTTCCCAGGTTCCTTCATTTTAGGCCTATTTCCTTTATTTGTTATATTATTCCAGATATTAACTTTCCATATTTTTGCTTTTCTTCAGTACAACACCTACAAAGGGGAACAATTTTCTCATCCTTTTCCTTATTCTCTTATGTAAACCCATATAAAAAGATTATCTCCAAGTGTTGACATAAGTCTCTCCCTCATCTCAATGCAGCAGATGAAGGGAGAAAAGCAAAGAGTTTCCAGAAGTGGCCCCTGCTGGCAAATATCCAGCTTATAGACTTCCTATTGTTTTGCTAACAATTAGAAGCTTGAATTATCAGTTTGCTAGAACTGCATTTAAAGAAACCCTTCTGGGTTTCATCACTGGTAGTCTCTTTTATTTGATAACAATTCTCATTCTAATTTAACAATATTCCCTACACAGGAGGACCAGTGGAGCAAGGGAACTTTAGTGCATCCCTGTGCTTTGGTGAGCTCCAGTCTGAATGCAGCTCCCAGTCCAGCAGCTCCCAGCCTTGAAGGGGTCTTGACCAGAGCAATTTTTTGTCTTAGAACTGGAGTAAAGCAGATTGACTCCCTAATGTTATGAATAATTCCCAACAAACATTTGGACAGCCAAAAGGATCAAGAGACACTGAAAACACACTGATAAACAAACACAGTGAGAATCTGTGATGCTCATGAGTGCATGAGTGGCTTCTTGCTGAAAAAAGAGAAGCTGTGGGTCATCTAAAAGTACTTGGAAAAGAAATGTGGGAGTTGTGAAAATAATAAGAAAAATATCAGCAAAAATGGTTTTAAATGATCTGTGAATCTTCAATTTGAATGTTGAAATTAGAATTCTTTTCTGGTTTTCATATCTGAAGCACTTTAATAGGGAGTTTAAACAAAAGACCCCTAAAGACCCCTGCTATCAGCATGCTAAAAATCCAGATATAAATCAGAATTCTGCTTAGCAGCCATGCCCAAATCTGGATAAAGAAGAATCAGTATGTGCTCCAATCTTTTTTTGCTACCAAAAAGCAAATGTTGCTTGGACCAGTACTGTAGTGCCTCTCACATGTTCACACCTGACACAAAATCCCAGGGTGAGGGAAATCTGAGTCAGGGCTACCTGAGAGGGACAGAAGGGAACACCTAATACTCCTGGGACACCATGAAGTATTCCTGCTGCATCTGTCAGTTGTCCTGTGCTGAAATAGATGCAGCCACTCACGGGTGTTTTCAGTAGGGCTATTAAAAGGAATTAAATTCTGCTAACCCCACATTTTTGACTGGCTGAAATGGCATGTACAAGGTAGCACCAGATGCAGACTGCACCCAGCTTACAGCTGGTTGTCTTGTACTAAATCCAGGCAACGCCATGCTATTCATGGCAGACTGAAACAAGCAGCTGGGAAGATTTTATCTCCCTTTTGACAGAGAAGTACATCTTTTTGCCTTCCCTCAGCCCAGAGGCTCTATTAGATCCTCACAGCTGGCCCTCAGTGCTGCACAACCAGTCCTGCTGAAGATTGATTTTTACCCTCCTGAGTTTGAGAAGAAAGGAAAGACCTTTGCTTTCCAATAATGAGACCTGTATCACGCTTTTTACTTTCACAGACAGACTTCTTTTAAAAGTTTTACCTCTGGATTATCACTTAAATAGGCAAGCACCAATGCTGTGGTTTGAGCTCATAGTCTAGGAGTTTCTAAGTTGCATTTAAAGAGTTATATTGATTTTAGAGGTCTCAGGCTGGCTGAGATGGAACCTATCTTGCTATGTAATGAGTTGGCAGTTACAGACAAGAGAGGCACATAATATAGTTAATCTGTTTCTTCAAGCACTGGTTAAATTGTTAGCCAGCATGCAGCATTGCATGTGGATGCTTATTATTCTCCCAACAAATACTGTATTTCATTCTAGTTTGCTTGGTATGAACAGTTCACAGCATATTCTTTGTCATTTAATTTCCTGTGTACATTGTGAGCACTTCCAAAAGCTCAGCAGGGTGCATTAGGGAAACCTACAGAAGGAGCAGAGAACATTAATCAAATTATTATATTAGATACTATTAGATGCCTTCAAGTTGGAACTTGTATGCGCTGAGTTTTACAGCTTTCTTTTTATCACTTCAGAAGAGATCAAAATAACTCATTAAGACAATTAATCCTTTTTGCTGCGTTTGCTGATGTTGCAGGGAAGTGCACTCTGTGAGGGGCAGTGTGGGAAGGGCTGGGGAAGGAAGGGCAGGAGGGGCAGGGGAGCCCTGCTGGGGCTGCCACTCTGCATCCTCCCTCCTGTCACCCCTGGGGACTGGGATCCCCAGAGCTCCCCTGGAAATGGGATGTGGCAGTGCCAGTGTGCCACATCTCCCCCTACACACCATTTCTGCTGGGTGACATCTGTGCTAGGGCTCCAGATCTGTGCCAGGGCTCCAAACCTGTCCCAGGGCTCCAAATCTGTGCCAGGGCTCCAAATCTGCCCACAGCTCCAAACCTGCCCCAGGGCTCCAAATCTGCCCTAAGACTCCAAATCTGCTCTAGGGCTCCAAACCTGCCCCAGGGCTCCAAATCTGCCCCACATCTCCTAATCTGCCCCAGGACTCTAAATCTGTCCCAGGGCTCCAAACCTGCTCAAGGGCTCCAAACCTGCCCCAGGACTCCAGATCTATGCCAGGGCTCCAAACCTGTCCCAGGGCTCCAAATCTGACCAAAGACTCCAAACCTGTGCCAGGGCTCCAAATCTGTCCCACAGCTCCAAACCTGCCCCAGAGATCCAAATATCCCCCAGGACCCCAAGCCTGTCCCTTCTCTCCCTCTTTCCTTCTTCCATCATCCTTTTGTGTTTCTCTGAGGAGATTATTGAGTGCATTTGGGGTGTTTTCTTCAGAGCAGCATGAGCAAAGCACTTCCAGTTCTCCAGCCTTTCCTTCTCTTTCTCAGCTAGAAAATAGACTGTGCTGGAGGAAATTTATCAAAACTCCCTCCTACTACACCAAAAGAACAAAACTGTATCTGAAAACTCCTCTGTTGGGAAAAAAATGATTTACTAGATTTTATGTCTTTTGACACATAAATTATGCAGTTTCAAAATTTACAATTAAATTAGAATTCAGCCAGTTATTCTGCATTCACAGCCTGTTTTAATTTCTTCACTTTGGGATGTCTTGAGAAGTTTTATATTCACTGAAACTATTCAATGCTCTTCTGCAGCCAAAACTCAGCTTTCTCTTTTGCATTTTTGTACCAATACCTCTGCAAACACACCAAGAAATTCCCAAAATAAGGATGAAGAGGAGCACTGTCAGTGCTGAGATGTACACATAGAAAAGGGAGAAATTTGAAGTGAGTCTTAGAGTATTGCAAGTACAAATTCTGTGTAAATGGATTTTTGTTTGCACTGCTGTTCCCTAGAGTTCAACACTGTATTTATCTACTGGTTACAATGACTTTGGGCAGGTAGTGATCAAAATTTATAGGTAATTACAAAATGTTTCAGAGAAACATTTGGGCCACAGTTTATCTCCATGTCCAGCTGATTACATAACCAACCAGAATTTACCAGACAACCTATAATGCTTGTTGGAAGCATGGGACAAACAAAACAGTAGGAAAAGTTTAAGATTCTGCTTTAGAACAGAGAATATTAGAGAATTAAAGAAAGAGAATTAGAAGAGATAGCAGCAGCAGATCAGAAAGAGACAGGCTGGATTTCAAAGGCAAGAAAGGACAAGGTAAGGCTAAAGGGCTGAGTGTGAGCACATGCCTTGAAAATGTCCTGATTTTCAGGAGCAATAAATACCTATTGACATGTTCACATCCTGACATCACCTCCATGCTCCCAGCTGAAAGTCACCACTCTCACCAAGGGGAATAAAACAAAGGGTTTAGGGATGTTACATTTTAAAATCTTGGCCTAAAACCCAAGGGAAGAGCTGTATAATCAGTGTGTAACCCGTGGCCGGGCAGGTCGGAGTCGCATGCGTGACTCCTCATATTTCAGTGAATGTTCTGCACCAGGGCCTGGCAGGCACTCCTGCCTTGCTTCTGGAGGGAAGAGGCTTCTCCATGGGCTGGCCTTTATCTCCAGCTTTCCCTCCTGCCATCCTGCCCAGCTCCTCTGCACCAGGGTTGTGGGGAGCCTTAGAGGGAGCTGTTCTCTTGCACTGACAGGGTTTGCATTGCCCTGCTGGATGCACTCAGCAAAAGGGGCAAGGAGCGACGTTAGCAAGTAATTAATCACATCAATTATTGAAATCACAGGCAGGAATGTCGCACACCAGCTGGAGTAGGAGAGTTTATCCAAAAAGCATCACTGAGGAATCTGTAGCTTTGAAGTCAGTCACTGAAAGAATTGGCAATGAGTAATGTGAGCTGACAAGGAGAACACTTTCTGTCAACAAGTGATTTGCAAACAGGCTATAAATTTCATTAATTTGTTCATTATTTGTGATCCTTGAAGAATTGTGTTGTATAACTAAGTTTCAACTTACAATTAGGTGCTAAGAATGCCTTTTGTTTATTACATGTTACTGAGGTGACATGTCTGGCTTTCTAATCCGCCTGAATTTTGGAAGATCAGTTGCCCCAAATTCAGCTTTCCAAAATGCTTTTTGCGTTGGCTGCAGAGTTTTTACAGAGACAAATGCTTCTGAATGAGCTACTAAAATATTTTTCTGAATAATAGATTGCTGTATTATAATATCTCTTTTTAAAACAATAACTGTTTTCTGAATTCACTCAGCAGGTAAAATGTCAAAGGTGAGATTTCTTTGGGATTTATCACTTTCCAAAGCAGCAGGAACTTGCACCTTTGAAGGAATAGGTTCACTCTTCTCAAAAAGAATGACTCTTATTTATGTTGTTTCTACTTCTCCCTAAGATAGGAAACTATATTTCTTGTTTTAATAATAAAACACCATAAAATCAAATTCTAGAAAATTACTTTCACAATTTTTATGGGTTTACATTTATAATCTCAATAGGGAGAAACAAAAAAACAATTCCTGAGTTCAGATCTGATGCCTGACAACGTATTTTATTGTTTATAATGCTGAGTTAAATTAGCCATGGTCACTGATGCCCAAAAAAACCCTCAGTCCCAGTCTTTATGCAGCCTAAAAGGACTGTGCTATTATCAGAAAGAGGTTTTCTACCCTAAAATTAACCAAGAGCCATGTCCATCACACTACAGTACAAGTTCATCCCAATAATCCCACAGCAGCTCCTCCTTCCACTGCCATTGAGGTTTCACAATTTGCACCATCAGAAAATTCTCACTGAGTTTCCTCTTGGAATGCTTAAAACAAGCACAAGTGCATGCACTCTTCTCCACTCCAAAAGTTCAGACTACTTCAGAGCACTCCTGGGCAGAATTAGTGCCAAACCCCACAAATAATTGTCATATTCAGCAAACATCTACAGCTCTAGGTGGGCTGAAAGCTGCTACCAGGATTCAAACAAAGTTTAATAAGATTCCAGCTAAAATAAGCTTAAAAGAGAGGACACCCTCTGCTATAGGAATGGCAGGTGAGGAAAGGCAAAGCAAGGCCTGGTATCTGTAGCCCTGTAAGACTCTGCCACTATTTACACCTTTCTTGGTGCAAGGAATCTTTTGCCTTTATCAAACTCAGCCTTCCAAGTAGGGTCAAGTTCAAGGAGAATGAAAAGACTTTGCTGCTCTGAGCATTCTGCATTTCCTGACAAGGGCAAACACAGGCTGAGCAAACTGCAAAAACCATCAAGGACAGGGGCTGGGCTCTGTTCTCTTGTTTCTGCAGTGGTTTCTCTGCACATCATTCACCAGCTCAAAGCTCCTTCTCTCTGTGTGCTGCCAGTAACAGGAAGAGCAAACAGCAAACCAGCTCATAGTCAAAACCCCCAGTATCTGTGTAGGTGATTGACCCTGCACAGGTAATCAGGGGATCTCCCTGACAGGTGCCTGCAGAGATGAAGAGTGGAGCAAGTGCAGCTCTTTCAGAGCACATAGTTTAAAAATCTGCCCTCTCTGCATTTGAAACAAACTTCAGGGTCCATCCCCCTGCCATTTTCTGTGACCTGTGCCAACCCTCCCAGGGCTGAAGTCTGCATTTCACCTGGCAATTGGCGTTTCCCCAACACCAGAGGCTGTGACACCATTTTGCACAGGTGCAATTTGCAGATTTTCTCTTTACTTTTCACAAGTGGGGTGGAGGTGAGTCAGGGCTTGCTGCTTTCCAGGCCGTGCACCACTTCAGGTCATGATCTGGTTACCCTTGAGAAAGATCCAACTGCTGCCCATTGGCACAGTATTTTGAATATGTGCTATTTATTTTTTGTAGGACCCTTGCTACATGATCAACAAAAAGTTAATTTCTCAGCTTGAAATGCTGCAAGAGGATGAAGTTACTTTGCTGCTGTGTCACAAAGACATGAGAGCTTACTGCATTACAACAAGGGCAAGGTGATTGTTCCTTCTGCTTTCACACAGATATTTACAACTGCAAACCTTCCACATCAATGTTTTACAAAAACCAACAAAATCCAGGTTGGATTTTATGATACACCTGAAGGGAATTACACACCCAGGCTGTGCTGAAGTTGGCAGAGGCCCTTCCCCATGCCCATTGTAAATACCAGCTCCCTCAGTCATGTCTACACAGAGAGATGTCCACACATCTGGAGAAGAAAAATGAGAGAAGGAGTAAAAGGAACACCTCAGGACAAGAAACCCAAGTAAATCTGAGCAGATTCTGCAGAGGGACTGAGGTATTTGTGGAAGGTGGAACACGGTTTGCAGCAGCATTAGGTAAGGCCCCAAGGGTGGGGAAGGCAACCTTTGGGGATTTGCCTATTTTCATAGGCATTTGCCCATTTTCATTTGCCTATTTTCATGTTGCATAAAAAATATGATAGTTTCAATTCCACTGAAGTCTTTTTAAAATAAATAATATGGGTTACACACTCTGATTATCTACAAGAACATCACATAGCAGTCAGAAAGAAAATTACCTCTTGGCCTTTGTGCAGCTGTACTGACCCCAGATCCCAAGAAATCCATTTCCAGTTTTTGAGAATGGGGGAAGAGGGGAAAAACCCCAGCCCAAAACAAACCAAAGACAGACAAACCAACCAAGCCCTCATTTTTAAGCACAAACAGTGAACTTTGAAAGGCTGTAATGATTCTTTTGGTCTGCTGTACTATAAACACCTGAGTTTTGCTCACAGTTTATGATGATACATTCAAGGCATTGGGTACTTATATCTATTCAGTGCATAAAATGTCTTCTTTAAACATATCCCAAAACAAATCTCTTAACAGAGCACTTCTGAAATAAATATCCTGTTGCTCTGAATGCAGAGATTTCATTTCTGTAGTCTCATTGGCACATAATGGACACGGAGTTTATTATCCTCGACTCCAGTGCCTCAGGGAATGCACCTTCCTCACTGCTCTTAATCTGTTCCAAAAGAAATGCAATTGCACTTGTTGTAAACTACAGCATGATGTGACAACACCGAATGAAACCATAATTCTGTTTCCTACGTATTATTTATGCTGTGGAAACATGAGGATTGTGATTTCTAGAGGGACTATGAGGATCACAAACCAGGCATTTAACAGGGAATTTTATTACATTTTCTTTTATTAGTCTTTACCAATTCAAAGTTGCAGATAGGAAAATAAAATAATGTTTTTATATCTTCTCTCAATACCAAATTTTATGATTAGATATTACACTATGAGACATGTTGATACACACTTGGCCAATATATATGGTCAGAGCTACAGAAAATATGCTGTTAACCTCTGAACAGTATTACTGAAATGGCCCTGGGTTTGGGGGGCTTTGGGGGTTTTTTGTTTGGTTTTTTTAAACACACAAAGAATGTGAACAATCTGGGTTTACCATTAAAGTAATGCTTACAGCCTTTCTTTTTTTTTAATTTCAAGAACATTGCTGTCTGATGCTTTGGGGCGGAAAAAATATATTGGGCTGAAAACTCTGAAAGTGAGGAATATGGTTTTCACCTGTTATATTTGACAAAATTATAAGATTCTACTGGCTCTTGCTTAGATGTTGGATGAGTCCTGAATAGTGATGGGAGCACAGAGTGCTGGGAACCAAGTCCTTCCAGCCTCAGTGGAGTAGAGAATGAAAGGAGATTGTCAGGAGGGGGAAGCCAAGGCTGCAGCTCCAGCTGGAGGAGTGGATGCACTGCCATGGACTGGATAGCCAGGGGCTCATTCCTTTGGGAGACAGAGGGGAGCAGGGTCTGTGTCCCCTCTCAATGCCCACTCACACTGACTTACGTGTCCATTGCAATTTCAATCTATTCCTGGCACCTGGCAGGTTTTGCTGAAGAATTTTTTTGTTGTATAATGAAGATGTATTTACTTCAACAATACATGATGCTTTGTTTTGCCTTATTATTATTAACTTGTCAAAAGAAGAGATATGGCAATAATAAAATGACAAAATACCGTGTGAGGTGTTGAAATTAATGGGATGTATAATACATCAGGTAATGGCAATTAATTGTATAGCTGATGTACATAATGTCAGTTATTCAAACATTCACAATTATCCATACTTAAAAGTATTGGCAATCATATAAACAGGCTTAATGAATTATAATAACAATGTGTTCTAACAGCAAAAAAAGATAAATAGCCAAACTGTGAACTGTTTAAGGCATTGGGGAGGTAAATTATTCCAGTCAGATGAACTTGAGTTAAAGTGACATGTTTTTCTGCAAGTTTTCATAGTCCATTTGTAGCACAGTAACTGGGGAAGTTTTAATTGACTATTAAAACTAGTCAATAGTTTCCATAGTCTGTACATTTTATTATTTCCAAGGTTCATCATCTAGGAGGTGGGGTTAGAAGGAAACTGCTTATTTAAGTCAGGCATTGCTCCTTTCCAAATATATATGCAAATTTATGCACCAGGGAGCAGAACTGAGTGTCCAGTGCCAGGCTTTCGGTTTTGGCATCTCTGTCTTCACTGCTCCTCTTTGAAAAAGCAATGTATAAAATATTAAATTCTCTGAGAACATCATTTTAATTACTCTTGAAAGACTTATCCAGCTGTTAAATGATCCAGGGTTAACCAAAGGGCTACTGCTATAAAACCATTTAAACACACCATGGTGATTTTATCAAATTTCACAGCTGTTCCTGCAGCAAATGCAGCCTCTCAGAACACAAGATTTCTAGTTAATCTGCTAACAGTAATTTTGGAGAAAATTTGCATCAAAGGAGAAATTGCTGCATAGGAACTGCCTGGATTGGACCCACAGCCAGCCCAGTCCAGAAACCTGTCTCCAGGATGAGCCAGCACCAGATGTTGCCGTGGAAAGAAATATAGAAATACGTAATACACAAATGTAATTCAGCCTACGAAAGGTCACTCTGCTTAATCACTAAGACATGCAGACTTTCCTCTTCTCCAGTGTGATTTTATTAGTGTCACATCATGCACAAACCTTGTTATTCATAGGAAAATAACCATACCTTGAACCCAGGTTTCTTGGCTCTGGCAGTGACAGAATCCACAGTTTGACAGCACGGTTTAAGACATATCCTCCTTTATTCATTCAAGATTTTTCATATTTCCATTCTACTGCACTTTTATTGGGTGATAATTTCTCTGACTCCTTGGCTATTTTACAGGCTTTTTTCTCTCTGCTGTTATTTTTCATCCTGGTAGAGGGAGCAGGCTCAGTGCCCTGGGCTGCTCCTGTGGCCCAGCTGACACCCATAACTCCAGCTGAGGGAAGCCTGACCCCTTCCTCAGGTAATCCCTGCCAAGGGAGCAGTAAAGATTGGGGCTCTTTTTTTCATGTAATAATCCTGTGGGATTCCCAGTGCAGCTGAAGCCCTGCTGAGCTGCACCTCAGATGCTGTGTTTGGGCTGTTCTAGGGACTGAAGCAGGGGAGAACATGGATATTCCAGCCAGACCCATGGAACTGGCCCATGTCCTGCTCTGGGGTGGTCTGACCCAGCTGATTGTGCACTTGGCTGAGGCAGCCTTCAAGGCTAAAACAATGAGCCCAGGCCTGTATCCATGAGACATAACAATAATAGTAGCAATAATCATAATTTAGCTCTTCGGGTTCTCACCATAAAGAAGGCAGTTGGGCTAAAGCTTCCAAGAGCTTTATTGCCCTGATATGCTGTCAGGCCATGTGCCAGGGAAGAAGGACTCAGGATGGGTCCTGCTGATGAATTATCTTGGTCAGACAGAGGCAAAGCTTTTTCAGCTACTCCCACCTTTCTGGGGAAAGACCTGGATCCAAAAATGCTGTGATAACTGTGTGGGGTTTATCCTCAGCTTTTGCCTTATCCCACAAAGTGCCCTGTTCACAGTGTAGAAATGATCCCCCACAGAAAACCAAACCAAGGTGCAGGTAAACCTTAGGATTGCCAACCATTAAACTTAAATCCAGTGCCAAATTCAGTTCCTCTTGGACAACAGATGTATTTAAAATAAAACATAAACAGCACTGTGGCCACATCTGTCAGCTCTCCGAGCCAGCAGAACCAGCAGGAATTAGCAGTGAGCTTATGAGTGAGGTCCATGGGCTGTGTATTCCCCTGCCCCACATCTCACCCCAGCTATGGCAAACTCCCCCACAGGTCTCATCCCCTCACTGAGAGAGCAAACAAAGCATCAGGCCATGTCAACCCTGTTCCCAGCCCCACAAACCCACAGAATACAGCAATAAATTGAGCTTGCACACCTTCGATACTTTTAAAGATTAATTGTAACTTCCATCTAACTTCCAGTCCATTGAATGCTCATCCTCCATCTCTCTGGGAAAGCAACAGGATTCAACAATCAGTGGGGCTCCAGGAACAGGTAATATAAAGCAAAGCCATACATTTCAAGGTATTTCAAATAATTTGAAGTAATCCTGCTTACAACTGTACATGATAGCTCTCTCTGAGTTAGAACTGTCTCTGGAACACAATTTGGAGCATCAATTTTTCCTTCATATCTGTGCTTCAGGAAATCAGACTGCATTTGGAGACATAAAAATTACAAACTTTCATATTTTTTTTCGTTTTAATTTATGGCACATAATAGGATTGTCCTTCATAATATGGCTGTGAAGCTGAAAATAATTTGTATTCCAGCAGCTGGATGAACCTCCTCACATAAATTCAATCTGCACAAGTCACCCAAACCATGACGATTCCTGTAGCATGATCCTATGTTAGGTGAAGGACAGCTTCTTTTCGCTTCTCTTCCTCTCTTTATCTTCCCAGATCATGATGGGCCATTAGAGAGTTCTCTTTGTTCTTTCTTAAGCCTTTGGCCACAAACAAATCTGAAGTGCAGCCTCCCAGCTCCAGCTGGCAAGCAGCCACATTTGTGTTACAAATGCCAGAAGAGGGGATGGGGCTCTGATTTCCCCCTCTTTGTTCTGCCTGTGTTTCACTGCTCTCCATGGCATAGGGGATGCTCAGCGCTGTTCCTGCCCGGCCCAGGGCAGCAGAGAGCCCAGGGATGCAGAGGGGCAGGGATGGAGCACCCCCTGCACAGAGCTGCTTGTGTCTCACAATCTCTGCTGCACCCTGAGATGTGTTAGAGGATCTCTTTGCCCAGCCCGGCGGTCGAAGAAGGAGTCAGAGCTCTTCAGTTCTCATTCTCAAGGTTGTTTATTGTTTCTTATCTATAAAATTCCTTCTCCTGGCTTGCCGAGGTCTGCTCAGCAGGACAGACAGAGACAGCTCAGGGTGGTGTTATCTTTTTATACTAAAAACTACATGTACATTATTTACCATATGGGAGCACCCAGAGCCAGGACTTAAAGAGGCAGAGAATCAACCCTGATATTGCAGATTAATTCCTGGGGAAAAGTATTTAGGAATGGCCTGGCTTTGGGTCTGTACCTTTCCATCCTCAGCATTTCAGTGGCAATCTCGCATCTGTGCCTTCTTCCAGCAAGCACTGCCTGTTCTTTTCTACTTCCCAATACCTATCATCTATGTTAGACAGTGAGCTTCTACTCTAAACCAATCTAAAAATGCCAACATCACCCGAAGATGGAGGCTAGGAAGAAGAAGGAAGAAGGACAAGGCATGCCCAAATTCGTCCATCCTGGGACCCCAAGCCCCCATTCTAAAAACCCCAAAAATCTATTTTTCACTCTGTGACAAACTATTATTGTACTTAAACTCTTTTGACTTGTAATTCTTCATATAAAGGTTGGTAATTGTTTTTTCCAAGGGCTAAATCAAAGGCACAGGGGTCTTGGGCTCTGTGCTAAGGTCTCTGAGCCCCCAGGCAGGGGCTTGAGCCCTCCGGGGCAGCCAGAGGAATTCCCTGGGTTCCAACACTTGTCCTGACTGCTCAGACCCCCTCTGACCAAGGCACTTCTGAGGAGCAGAGTGATGGTGTGGGTGATTGTGATTCTCCTTGCCTGGAGCTCCCCCACGTTCTGCTGGAGAAGCCTCTCCTCTCCAGACAAGCTGCTGTCTGTGTCCTGTGAACCTGAAAGGTCACATCTCAGCTCCTGAGTGGAGAGCACAGTGTCAAACCCTTCTGTCCAATTACTCTGCAAACTGGATGTTTCAGACTTCTGAGCTGTCAGTGTTTTGTTCTGCTTGCTCCAAACTGTTGAATATTTCTTCTAATCGTGCATGATAATGCCAAAAGCCACTGTGACAAAAAATACATTTTGAACAAAGGCTAAACAACATAAACGCTTTTACTTTGCAGATGGCACTCAGAACTCGGCAGATGGCAAAAGAAATCCCACAGGATGTTCTTATCTCCCTGCTCTCCCCCCACATATATAGATGAGAACATGTGTGTGCACAAAACAGCAGTGTCCTGAGGAGATACTTCTGTGAAAGCCTTTGGAGTCTCTCCCCTTTGAACAACATCTCACTGCCCAATTTTACAGCAGGAGAGATCCAGCCAGGGCAGGGTACCAGAGAGGGACTCAGGGAATACCTGTCTGTTCATGGGTTTGCCACTCACCTGTGGTATGCCTCTGGATAGGCAAGTTTGGTCCTTTTTCTTCCCATGCCATGCTCAGTCCTTTATTTTAATTGTAGATCCTCAGGGAGGAGATTCTTCCAGTCTTTGGCTGTTAAGACTTGTACCATGCTGGTGCTCCTCACTGCAGCTTCTGTTTCCCAGGAAGTGTTAGAGACACTGCACTTTGTAGCATTTTCTGCATTTCACAGAGCTGAGCATAAAGCTGTCCATGAAATGGAGATGTGCCTGATGGAGGGGAAAATATGGGCAAGGATAAACCACAAAGAATCTACAATCCTCCTCCTGCATCAGGTCCTTGATAAAGGCAGGGGATAAATCGTTCTGGCAGAGAGCTGTGTGAACAGGCACCACTGCTCCCAGTCCCCTTGGCCCTGGATTAACTCCTGTGTGGGATCACTTTGCATTCACACCTGCAATTTTTACTGTAATGTGTCCCTCTAATGCAAATGCCTCCCAAAACTCTACATGGGCTCTGCAGTTATGCCCAAATCCCACCCATGGTAGAAATGTCCCCTGTGCTGGAAGCACCAGCAGCTCAGAGGTCACAGCAGCATCAGGGCAAGGCACCCCATGCTCACCTGAAGCTGCAGGTGGCATTTCCAGTAGGCAGCACTGCAAAATCCAGGGCAGCATTTAGATTGGGTATTTTCCACATCTGAAGCCTGGCCTGGATTTTTCAGCCAGCCTCTTTCTTCTGGAAGGAAGCAGCACACCCCAGCCTGTCACAGTATTGCTGAGTATTTGCACAGCCCCAGCATGCCCTGACCCACCAGGCACAGTCCCACAGCACTGCATTCCTTGGCAGGTTACTGTGTGAATGTGACCGTGGTCACAGGGGTTTTCAGGTGAGGAAAGAGACAAGAATGTTGACTCCAATAAATCAAACCAGAAGGCTTGATTTATTATTTTATTATATATATATATTACATTATAACTACATTAAAAAGAAAAGGAAGGAAAAGATTTCCTCAGAAGCTAGCTAAGCTAAGAATAGAATAGAAAAAAATTATAACAAAGGCAGCTGGCTCGGACAGAGAGCGAGACCCAGCTCTGTCTAAACATCTACAGGACACTAATCACAGATGAGCCTGTTGCATTCCACAGCAGCAGATAACCATTGTTTACATTTGTTGCTGGAACTTCTCAGCTTCAGCAGGAAAAATCTTAAAGAAAAGATTTTTTGCAAAAGATGTCTGAGACACTGGAACAAACTGGCTCATCTGAACATATCATTGGGATCACTTTGCAGCTCCATGCTGCCTGTGCACAGCACCGCAGACAGCCCTCATCCCTAAAGCACTGCAAATCCTCACAAACACAAAGCACTGGCAGCAAATGCCTCTCCCCACTCACCTTAGAGGGGTGGAGCTGCCTTTAATTGCTTTCATTTCTCAGTCTCTGATAGAAGGCGTTTCTTTGATACAAATCTGTGCTCATCTCTGGAGAAGGGAGTTTCATATGCACATGGAAAGGACAGTGAAACTTCCCCTTCTGCAAACAGAACTCATTTTTCTGGGCAGGGAGCTCTGGTGTGGCACTGCGCCTGCATGGACAGGACTGGTCAAACACAGGATGCAGCAGGGTGCCAATATTTAAAAAATGACATTAAAATCTGAGGTTGGTGACAGAGTCTGAAAGGATGACAGCAAGGGGGGCAGAGTGACAAGTTTGACTGTTCTCAGATTACTGAATCACTGAACAGATGGACTGGCTCCATACAAACCTTCTACAGCCCTTCCAAAACAAGGAGTACCAGACATATGCACAGACAATTGTACACACAAAAGTGTGCTCAGCCACCCTGACGCTCACAATTTTGGCAACTCGGAGACAAATCTGTTGTTTAAGCATAGAGAACAGTGCTTTTTTTCCCTCTTACTTTCATGGCAACCTGTTTGTCTGCAGCAGAGATGATTTCAGGTGGAAGAAAGTTGTTCTGTATTTGCATGACAGAGAGTACAGTATGTCACAGACTGGGAAGGCATTGCCCAGCACCTCCCACCATCCACCTCTCCGGCTCAGGGAGAGGCTTGGAATGATCACACCCAGAGGCCTTCACTCCAAAGTAACTGGAACCTGTTTGTAGCACTGTTCACATGGTCTAAAAACAGTTCTGCAGCAGCACAAGGTGCACAAAACAGAGCAAGTCCAGCACTGGGAGCCAGGACTACCTCAAAGAGGCAGAGAATCAACCCTGATATTGCAGATTACTTCCTGGAGAAAAAATATTTAGGAATGGCCTGGCTTTGGGTCTGTACCTTTCCATCCTCACCGTTTCAGTGGCAATCTCACATCTGTGCCTTCTTCCAGCAAGCACTGGCTGTTCTTTCCTACTCAAAGATCTCTATCAGCCATAAACATTTAGCCACGTGGGTGAATTTTTAAAAGTGTGGGGAACTCTAACAGCTGTGATGTTTGATTGATTAATTCCACAAGAAATCACACATGTAAAACACGTTAGAGACAACTAAACCTCCCAATTGCTCTGTGGTCCATGGACACGTGGTTGAGAGCTGGGTGAGCAATCCTGGTCTGCCCAGGACCTTCTCTGGAATGGGAACTCAGGCCATTTGTGCCAGAGCCTGGAGAACATGAGCAGGACATTTTCTGGTGTCAGCCTCAGGCAGCCAGGACGAGGAAAATGCTGTAGGAAGGAGACAAGAGGGAACAAGGAGGAGGAGAACATGCTGGACCATGCAAGACTCTCACTGCTGCTCAGACGAGCAATCAAAGATGGAAGCAAAATAAAATTGGAGGCCCACTGGACATGGAAGAAATAAACACTGAGCATTCCTTAACTACAAATCAGATTGTTTGGGTAAAGGAGGGGTTGAGACTGTACAGGAAACTCCATTGTTGGTACTTCTTATATTTGGAGGATGGAACCTTATACAAACTTGTAAGACTTTTGTGGCACAATTATTGTTGATGTGGGGTGATTACAGATGTAAAAGCTGTCTGAGGTATCTGAATTTTGACAGGGAATTTGAAACTACTCCAAGCTCAGATCCAGAGGATTTATTTGGGCTCATTTCCAGTTAAAACACACAGCTGAGGTCCCGTGATTCCATGGACTAAGGCAGTTTCTAATCAAATCACTGCAGTATTAGCAATAGATAGCTTCATGTTTCTGTCAGAAGCTTTATTATTTTTCCTTATTATTTTTCCTGCCTCAAAGGAAACAACCAGAGCTGCTCTGGCTGCCTCTAAGGCTGGTGAACAAGTTCCATTAAACATTTGTTTAGAAGCTACACTGGCTCCAACACTTTGTTTCAGGAAGAATCTTACCCAAGTAAGAGGTTCATATCTCAGAAAAACATCTTACAGTACTCTACATTAATTACAGATAAGGTGATATCATTACAGAGATAGACGTTGTTATCTTCCCTCTAATGTTATCAAGGCTGTTTTTATGTCTGCAGATGAACACTTGCAGACAAAGATATTTCTGAAAACCTCCCATTGTGTTTGAAAGCATCTGCTAAATGGAATTACAAAGTTTCACTGGGTAGCATATTTTTGGGTGTGATCCACAGCTCACTGAAGTCAAGAGGAAGGCATGTAAAACTCTGGTTAACTGTCTCTGCTCTGGAAATTTGAGTTTTCAGCAAGTGCATTTATCATATTAAATGTATACTAAGTTTCTCCTTTTTTTGGCTGTTAAATAAATGTTCAAAGGAGAGATTGTCAAGAATCTACCTGGGTTAAGTTGGACAAGAAACACTCTCTGGGTCAAGAGAGCAAGAAAAGGCTGGGAAGGTTTTCGTTATTGCCAAAATTTCCAGCTATTCAGTGCTGAAAGCACTGAGCATGCATTTTTTTTCTTCAGCACCAAAAGAATTCATTGCTTTAGATTAGAACCTGTAACTACAGTTGGAACCAGTATCTAACAGTGCTTGAAATGAGAAGTTTACACATCATAGTAATGATTTACTTGATTTTACGGGGAACACAAGGAAAGGAGTGTTTAAAATAGGTGAGGAGAGGTTCTTGATGTTAGCTTTGCTGAACTCTTAGGAAAATATATTTTATTATTTGAAACCTAGCACAGAGCCTGTCCCAAGGCCTGGCTCCTGCCCGTGTGTGCCCTGCAGCATCTGCTGAGGGGACACGGGGAAGCTGCCACCAGGAAACCTCAGAACTGAGCAGTGGCTGCCCCCAAAATGGGGAGCTGACCCTGTCAGAGATGGGAGTGTTGAACAGAAACCAGTGGTGAAAAGTAGATGGTGTTTGTGTCGAACTCTGTGTGTTTACAAATAAATCCAGCTTTGCGTTAGTGTTTTCCAGGGCTGCTCTAATAAAGAGGAGCTGTAAGTCCCTGGCTCACAGCATGGAGGAATCCCCACATGTGTCTGCATTCAGGCAAGGAAGATTCAGAGCTGTTGCTGGAGTTGTTCCCTGAGTGTAGAACCAGAGCAGTAACAAGTGATTAAGCCCCTTTCTCTCTCCAAACTCAAACCCTGCACTTTTCCTCACAGTTCAGACAGATTGTGAGGTGGTGCCTAATGGACCTCTGGGGTTTTATCCCTCCTTCCCTGTTAAGGCAAGCAGCTCCCATCAACTCTCTTCTTCTGGGGCTTAAGGGAAATCCAAACTAAAAGGCACTGCCTGATTTCCAGATTTAACTCCTGAGCATCCTTTCATATGGAAAATTCCAATCATAAGCTTGAGTTGGTTCGTGCCAGTCGCAGTTCACAGTGAGGTTGGATAAAACCCCACAGCAAGTGTCATGGACATAAGGTACAAACGTTGCCACGGCATTTCCCAGACCAGGGTGATCCCTTGCTCTCAGAATGCCCTCAGTGCAGGCCCGTGCACAGGGTAATGAAAACCAGGCTCCATTGGGCTCTCTGGAACCCCTTGGAGTGGCACAGAGATGTCCCTGCCAGGAGCTGGGCTGCCCTCAGGTGAAAACTAATCAGTGACCATTCCAATACACCAAACTGCTTCTTGCTCTGTTTTCAGAAATACATGGCTGCTCTCAGGTATCAGTTCACAAACTGATTTCCAAACTGATTCTGCTTAAGATTTGGTGCAGTTTCCCAACCAGCACAAGTTAGATAAAGTACTAATGAACTTCAAACTATGCACATCATAGGAAAGGTCAGACCATGGCAAAAGTGCTGCTAGACCCAGCCAGAATTCTGCTGCATGTCTGGTGGAGAAAGAATTCAAGGCTAGCGTTTAAAATGCAAGGTGAAAAGCAGCTAAAATTATCACCTTTCATTTTGGAACTGAGGCTAATTCCTGGTATTTCAGTGCTGTTTGAGGGCATTGAGGGCTTTTTCCAACAGCATCACCAAAGTGCCAAGGTGGAACACTCCAGCACTCCTTAACTTCCCCAGGCACCCCCAGTCCTATCTGCACCCCAAAAATCTAGCTTTTGTAGACTGCACCACCCTGGGAACAAAAGGACCCTGAGAAAGTTTAGCAACCTGATTATCTCCAAAGAGTTTTTATGCTACAGAAGAATAAGAAAACCTTAACAGCACTTTGTGTGCTCACCTGTGCTGTAAGTGCATGTGGAGGATCCTTGCAACTTGGAATGCAATGCTAAAACCTCCTTAGAGAGATAAAATTAAAAAGAAAGACCAGAAAGCTACAGTAAAGTTGCTGAAAGAAACACAGATTATGTTTCAATGACCTTCTTGAGATGTATTCCTTACTCTGAGTCATTTGTACATGTTTGCATCCACAAAGAACCTGGAAAGGAAATTATTCTGTGCACAGAGGCCAAAAGCTGACACTGTTCACCTACAGAGCTGGTGAGTTCTTGTTTGTGTTCTCAATCTCTTTCTAAGATTTTTAAAACCTGAAGTGTCAGAGAGGTTAAAACTATTTTTTAAAGCAATAAGTTCTTCACAATCTCCTTGAAAATCAAAAGAAAATTGTTACAAGTGTTATGGGTTTTATGTTGAACTCTGGAAAAGAAGTGTAGAAGTGCTTTTTGCTGAATTTGGGTCTGGCTTATGGGAAGATTTTTCTCTTGCCGTATCAGCTGTATCAGTTTCAGGGCCACAGGCAGGGTCAGCACAGGATTAATGGCCAGGAGTGCCTCCTATCAGCATTCCCTGCTCACCTCTCCCTCTGCAAAGAGTTGCAGCCAAACACTGCATCTTTCATCAGGATAACTCACCTCACACCAATGGAGGAGAAGGGAGAGAGAGGGCTCAGGTCTCCAGCTCCAGGGAACGTTGAGAGGAATCTTTTCCCATGGCCAACCCCTCTATGGCATCCTTGCCCAAAATCCTTTAACTGTGTGTGCTGAGGGGAGACCACTGCAGGCACTGGAGCCTAAACTGGGGCAGAATAAAAGCAGAATTACAGAAAATGGGCCCTGAGCATCCCCTCCCTTCAGTCTCTGGGAGCTTTGGGAAGGAAGCTTCTCGTTCCCCTGCAGTCAGGCCCTGCTCCCTGAGCTGCTTTCCCACCTCAAACCCAAATGCTCCTGCTGTACCCAGGTCAGGGATGTCTGCAGGAGCTGGGGGGAGCCTGCCCAGCCCCACGAGTGCCCCTCTGAGCTCTCAGAGCTTTGCCCTTGCCCCCCTTTGGGCAGCCCTTGCCAGCTCCCCAGTGCCAGGAAAATTCCCAAACCTCAGCCCTGCAGGGCTCCACTGCCACTCTCTGGCTTCAGAAAGTTTCCTTGGGTGTTGTGAGAGGCTCCTCTGCAGCATGGTGACAAGTGATTTCTGAAAATAGTACATTTATTCCATCAGCTTAAGCACAGCAGTCCCAGTTGTTGACGCTCCTCATGAAAATATTGATTCTAAGCTCCCTAGCTTACAATGTTTTGATCCACATTCTGGGCCTATTGATCTACCTTTGATACTTCAATCAAACTGCTGTTTATATCAACTGCAAATTCATCTGATCTCTCCAAAATAATTAGATTAATCACAGGAGGATCTACAAAAGCTCTGCTTTGATTGATTATGTCTTCATGCTCTCCTGGGGAAAACAGGTAAATTTTAAAATGTGAAAAAGACAGTTGTTAGCCTTTTCATTCTGGCATCTTTGAAATATTTTTAGTCCCACTTTTCCTTTTATGATCTCAGGCTTTTACAAGATTGCAGGCTCACAGCATGCTTAGTTATGATTTCTTCAGTGGCTGACATTTTGCAATACATAATGATTTAGCCAATATGAGCAGAACTATCATTACACAATTTAGTGTTCCCTAAAGTATTATTTGTTGTAGAGACTATTAGGCCTAGGAGTTACATGTTACAGAATTTTTATTAGAATTGTTTTAAATTCCAAGGAAATTAATCCCTCCCTTCACACCTCCTGCTCCAAGATTTCCATTTTGCAAAGCAAAGAAAAAGTATTCAAGCACAAAAATTGTGGGGGTTGTAAGGACTTCTCCTGAAATCATCAGCACTTTTCTTTGCATAAAAAACAAATGAAGACTCCAAGATTTTACTTTTAAGAGCAAAATTTTCCTTTCATTTGCACCACAGAAACACCAGTGATCCCAATGGCATTTGTGTGTGAGTCCTGAGCCCAGCGGAAAAAAAGAATGGTGGCTGAAATGCCACTGTTCAAAAATGCATATTTTATTTGATGAATGAATTGCTAAAGGAAAAAAAAAAAAAAAAGCGCTGAGTTTTTTTCCATTCTGGAAACAATTACTTTGTACAATAATTCTATTGTTCAATCATCACTACAGCCTCTAGTGGAACCATGCCCAGAAGGATGAAACATTTTGTTCTAAACCTTTTCCAGGGGCCTTCTTCATTAATCAATAGTTTTGATTACTCAATCCTATGATTATTCCATTTTTTTGGAACAAACCATTAGGGTTATTAATTACACCAAGACAGCTGTTTATCTTCCAGCAGAACAAAAGGAGCTCATCCTGCCACACATCTAATGCCCTGCTGAACTGGCTCAGCTCCTTCCCTGGTCTCTGCAGGTGTCAGAGGTGGGAGGCTCAGATCCCTGGAGATCAGAGTGCTGCTGCTCAAGGGCACCTCTGGGATCCTCATCCTCAGTCTGGGGAGGGAATGGAGGTGGGGCAGGGAAAACAGGGCTTGTGGGATGCTGAAAGTGAGCTGGGCACATTAAAAATCAGGGAACGGATGCCAAAGGAGGGATGGATGTAACCAGAGAGAAGGAGGGAGAGGCAGGGGGGGAAAATGCACGGAGGAGAAACATTGTTAATTTAGGGGGGGTTGTTTGGCTTTCCAGGAATGCATAATGAGGGGTAATTAACTCTGTCTGCACAGTGAATTTCTGCATCTCAATCAGCAAACAAGGAAATCCTGGAACTGCTCTTCAGGGAGAGGAGAGCAACACCCCAGAGCTGAGTGGGACTGGGATGGACCAGGAGGAATCATTGTGTGTGCAAGACGATGCTGGAGAGCTGCAAGAGGAAGCACAAGTGCTGCAAGGACATATTTAATGTTCTTCAGGATGGGAGGAGAACAAAGGAGGGGGTGGTTTCCAGGCATTTCCTTTCCAGATGGAAGCAGCCCTGTATTTATGGAGACAGTTGCTCCCCTGAAAGGATTACCTTCTCTTACCTTGCTAATTATGTAAGGTTCTGGTGACTTTTTTAGTTAAGAACAGAGTCTGTTTCCTTTGCTTGGAGCAGGAATGAAATGGAGATGTGCCTGGTTTTGTACATTGTGTGGTTGTGTAACCCAGAAGCTCCCAGTGAGAGTGTGGGAGCCCCCAGCTCCCAGCCCTGCTGTGTGTGCGCAGGGGACACCGCAGCCCCTGCACGACCTGTCCTGCCTGGAAATGGCACAGGCACCTCAGCACAGAGCCCTCAGTGCCTGCTCAAGGTGCTCAAGGAGCAGGGACTGGGCACGTGTGGGATCCAGCTCTGCTGGCAAGAAGGAGGAGGAGGAGGAGGAGGAGGAATAATGCCACGCATCTGCCTCACACAGGGCTGCCACACCTCAGCCCATTGAGGCACTCTGTGTCTCCTGAATGTCACACAGAGCAAAGGCCTGCTGCTATTACTGTGGCAAGCATCAATATTCCACCTCCATCCCTTTGAAAATATTTCCTTTTTTCCCTTTTCCAGGGATTCGTTTCTTTTTCTCTGTGCCATTCACTGGATCGTGTCCTGCCTTTCTTCTCCAAGTGATTTGGCAGCAATGCTGCAACCACTGGTTTCAAAAAGCCAGGCTGTTTCTTTATTCTGAGTCTCTACAGTACACAGCATGGCAGAGGCCCTTTACATCCTTCTAAATATTAATAAAAAAAGAACAGTATGGAACTTCACTTGGGTTTGGGGAAAGCTGCATTGTACAAGATGCTAAAACCAAAGTCATTTGTTCATTTCTGTCTGAAACAGTTTGAGGTTTTTATGGCTCAAGAAGTGAGGATAAATTTGCAGTCTCGTTTTCCAAAATGAACAGAGAAAAATGAAAATCAATTAAGAGCATTTTTGCAGCTTTCTTGGATTCACATCTCTAAGGTTTTATACCAGCTTTTCCCTGCAATGTTTAAATTGACAGATTCAAAGATTCACATTGTATGTAAGTCAGAAAAAATCTCAAGGATACTGATTTTTATAGTGAATTGGGGGTAAACCACTTTTTCTCTTGCTGTACCAAAATGAATCCTAAATATTTTATGGGATAAAAAATCCAAACAGAGTTGAAAGTAGCAGTGATAAGAAAGGCCCTGCTTCAGCTCCAGTGGGCTCCTTCAGGAGCTGGGGAGAGATGAAGAGATGACTTTTCATTTTTCTACAATTTTCAAACTATGGGAAGAGTGTTAAAAGAAAAAAGCAAAACTCCAGTGCTCCCAGCCTTGGAGATCACCACACCTTCAACCTGGCAGTGGCTGCTGGTCCTGAGCACCCACAGCATTTTACAGCCTATTGGAGAAATTACTGCTCCCTGAACAGTTCATGAAGCAGCTCTGCACAACCCTCTCATTTCACATGTGGCAAAAACCACCAGCATATTTTAAAGATTCTCTTGGAAAATGTCATCTTTTAAGATGCAAATACCAAGCCAGAAATAATATCCCTTCTCCATTAATGCTCTAGTCCTTAGACTTAAGGAAAAGAAGAATTAAATCAATAAACAACTTCAATTTCTGCTCCTTCTCTCAAGTTTCTTTTAAATCAATATGCAGCTAAAATCTCATAGTTAAATAAACCGTGCCAACATATTGCTTCAATTACTGTCATATAACCTCTTTCAACTTGGTATCCATTATCTTTTCTCCAATAGATACATACTCACCCTTGGGAAAGGACCTGTGCATAATAAACAAGAAAATTGAGTTGTTCTCTTAAGACAGCTGTCACCTGGCACAAGAAGTGGTGATCAAATGATCCAAAATAGCTCTTAAGCTGATCAAATTAAGGAAGAAGCATTTTTGCTTTTCTCTTTTTTTTTTTTTTTTTTTTTTTTTGTGGTTTTTTTCGTTTTTAGTCCACAGATGTCATGTAACAGGATCAGATCCTCCTACCTGCTGTTCCTGAAATAATTAGTTCCTAAAATGCAAGTTTTAACCAATGTCCTTCCCCAGCAATGCCTGACTCTACCTCAGCACGGACAAAATCTGAGGTGCCAGACAAAAGGAATCCAGGCAATGTAAATAATGTGTTAAAGCCAGTGCAATCTGGATAAACAGTAGATTCATATTTGGATTTGGCATGAAAATCAGAGGGAGAGGCCTCTCCATTTTGCAGGGATCTGGAAAAAGTGCAAAGCCTACGGAGGGCTAATAAAACTTTTCTGGCACACCATCTGGAAGTCTCAGCAGTTTCTGCTTTCGGAAAGAATGCGTTCTGCTTTTAACTCCACACAATACCTCATTGCTGCTTTCATGTGCTCCAGACCAAGGAGACTTTCTACAAACAGCCCAAAAATCAATACATGTTATTCTGCCTCAGCCAGGTGCGTGCTCTTTGAAAACAAACTGAGACATCTCAACATCACACAATGGCTCTGCCCCCAGGAAGGGAGACTGCAACGCAGGCAGGACCTGCAGGCTTTGCAAAGGTTGTGGAGCCCTGGAAATGAGTGCAGGAGGAAAAAACAAAGGGAAGAAAGCCCTTCTAATCCTCCTCTCAGGGGACACAACCTGCAATATGACAGCTTTCACCTATGACATCAGCCAGTCTGAGCTTCAATCCAGCTGGGTACTTAACTCATCCTTTACTCTAAGCCTGTGAACAGACTGAATTCCTCCCAGTTTTGAATAGAAATTTATACCTATTTAGTTATAAATGCCTGGCCAGATCAAGGCCCAAGTCACTGGGATGATGAGGTTTATTGCCAGACAGTATGAAGAGCAGGAGCAAAGGTTATGCAGTTTCTTATTCCTTGGCTGGAAAAAGGATGTCAAAGAGAGATGAATGCAGGAAATACTCCTTAAACATAAAGCCCACAAATGGCACTGCCTCCTAACAAACCTTGACACTGTAGTAACAGCTCTGCACACTGGCTTGTGGCTGGAGAACAGCCAGAGAATGCTTAAAGAACTTACTCCCTTCTTATGAGAATTAAATCAAGGAGAAGCCTGGATGAGAATAACCCATGTGCCAGAGCCCCAGCACAGCCATCTGATCCAGGACAAATGGCACCATCCTCCACAAACCCAGCTGCTCCTGCGCTCTGCTTCCAATCTGAAAACAGGTTTTTCACCAGTTCCATTTGCACCAAGAGTTCAGAAGGCTTATTTTTCATTCCAGCAGAGAATTAACACAAATGTCAGAAGTTGCCAGGGAACAGACTGTCACCCTCCAACTGCTTCCCTCCCTTCAAATACTTGGAGGATATTGTACTTCACATATCGCCCTTTAATCCTGTGTTCTGCTGCAGCTTTTTAATATGTACTCGCTGTATCTGTACAAAATCTCAGAATGCAGACCAGCCTAGCAGACAGAGCTTTGGCTTGGGATTTAGGAGACCTGTGAGCTTTTAAAGGCTCTTACAAAGGCTGCTCTGAGTGACTTCCTCACTCTGCTTCAAGCTCTGCATTTTGGCAGTGTAAAAGCGACACACTTTGAAATCGGTGGATGGAAAATCTCTCCGACTTTAAAACACAGGAGAAAGCTTAAACACACCCAAAAGGCACTCTGGGTGGAAAGCAGAGATGCAAGCAGCCCATACAGAACCCCCAAGAAGTCAGATTGCAGCAACTGCCATGCACAGTTTCCACAGGTCATTTCTGAAGGGACAAACCCTGCCCATTTCTGGGGCAAACAAACCCTGCCCATTTCTAGGGCACACCAACCCTGCCCATTTCTAGGGTATATCAATCCTGCCCATTCCTAGGGCACATAAACCCTGCCCATTTCCAGAGCAAACAAACAAACCCTGCCCATTTCTAGGGCACACCAACCCTGCCCATTTCTGGGGCAAACAAACCCTGCCCATTTCTGGGGCAAACAAACCCTGCCCATTTCTGGGGCACACCAACCCTGCCCATTTCTCAGGCACACCAACCCTGCCCACTTCTAGGGCAAACAAATCCTGCACATTTCAAGTGCCCCCAGCCCCGCAGTGCCCTGGCTGGCAGGCCACCCCTCAGGCTTGCTTCAGGCCACCATGGGCAGGGAGTGTCTCCCCATGGACTCAGCAGGGGCTGGAACACTGACCTGAAAGCTCTGGGTTTGTATTTCAGTGCGCAGCCAAGGGGAGCCCAGTGATTCACCTGAGTTGTGTTTGCAGCGCACACCCTTACAGAGGAGGTGGTTCAGTTCTACCAACATTGTGCTTCACCTGAGACCCCCCAAAGGCAAAACAGCCCCAGCTGATCCATAAGGACACTGCTCCATCCTGGGCCAGGGAAAATGCCAAACCAGCTGGATTTCCTCACCAGCATTGCATGGAGTGGCCTGAAGCTCTGCAGGGATGAGTGACCAGCAGAGGGATTTGTATCACTGTCCTGCCTCTGCCTCTGATACAGGGCTCCAGCAGCAGCTCATGAAATGCCCACCTGTGCTAGGTAGGCTTAAAGTGTGTTAAAAGGGAACTGCCTTCACAAAACATTGCCTTCAATTCATTATTTACCAAAACTCACATTTTATTGGTGCTTCCAAGGGAAAACACTCTACACAGTTTCAAGCCCGATATTCAGCATGTAGACACAGGCAAGTCTAATCCTGCTAAATCTGTTTTTTTCCAGCTCTCTCTCCCTGTTTCTTTTCCCTTAAATCCCCAGCTGAAGATGGCAACTTTTCCCCACAATAACAGCAAGCAATGCTAGGCTGCATCCTGATGGCCTGTGCTGCCAGAACCAGACACTGCTGTTTGAAATATGAAAATGCCTCACTAGAAAACAACCTTTGAAATCACACAATATATCTGACACGAGCTTGCAGCCTCTGGATTGTTCATTTACACTCAAAGGAAGCTCGGAGTGAAGGAAAATTCTGCCATCTGGCAGAAGTTAAATCAGCCCAGAGCAGGGGTGGGCAGGTGCTGACATCCCAAGGAGTGTCCCAAGGAGCAATAACTGTGGGCTGTCTCCGCTGAGCTGCAAAGGCTGGGCAGGCCAGAGCAGCTCATTCCAGCTCTGTGAGAGCCCACAGCAGAGCAGGGACACAGAGCCCTTCAGGCCCCTCAGTGCTCCCCACTGGAAATCAGATGAGTGCTGACAAGTGTAGGAAAACTCTGATTGAGGAGGTCCAGACTGCTGGTGCCAGTTCCAGTGACCATCACACCAGGCTGCCTGCACTGACATGGGGAGATCATCCCCTCCCAGATAATTCTGTATTTACTTGTTCTCCAAAGCAATCCTACTGAAAGGAAAACATACTGAATGAGCTATACAGCAGGCTACTCCAAAATATCATCTATGTTTTCAAGGACCAAGGAAGAGAAAATAGACAAGATAAAATTTTGAAAGCACTAGATAAGTACAATGCCTACAAAACCCAGGCTCTTGTCCTTCTGGAAAACAAAATCTGCTGGGGTTGCCCTCATGAATTACTTTTCATCTGATCCTCATCACAGCCTTGGCTAAAGAAAAGCACAAGTTCAGTCTCCTCTCTCTCATATCCAGATATTGCACTGGAGAAACTCCACAGATCAGAAGCTTCCCCCAGGACCATGGTGGACTCTTCTATAAAAGCAACAAGATGAAGGAGCTTAGGGAGTCAGACACATCCAGTTCCTCTAACACAAAATATGCCTGGTTTTCTCCTGCTGACATAAGAGCCTGGTTTACCCAGTTGGGTAAAGTCCTGGTTTAACATTTTAGGCCTGTTGAAAGTCCATTAACGAGGCAGGAAATTTACTCCCTTTGGATTTCTTAGGATCTGGGCACCCAAGTCCTCTGGGCTGTTTCCCTGCAGGAGAAGCTGATCTGGAGCAGCTTGTTGCCTTGTCACCAGGCAGATCTGTGTGCACCACATGCTTTGCATGTTCCATAACTTACACACATAAAATCCTCTTTTCCCTCAGCTCTACAGCATAATACGCATGTTTCATAATTGTGCTGCATGCAGACTGTCATGGGACAACACAAACTGCACAGGCTGCACAGCTCACCTGCCAACACAGCTCGCTGGAAAAATTCCTATTTCTGTCTGGAGGGATGGCTGATTTTATAAAACAAACCAACAGCCTAAAATCCTGCTCCATAAGGGGTTCCACACTAAAACCTGGAATGTACTAACATATGTTTTGTGTGTAAAGTGTGACAGAGCTGTAGTCAGCAGAAACTGAATTCAGAACTAAAGACTTTGGGGAACTTTTCCTGATGTGGTTGGAAAAGGATGCTGTGTGCAGAAGGACCAGATTTATTCAGAGGTCAAGAGCACAGATCAGTGTTCTGCCTCCTACTGCACAGAGAGGGCTTTGCTGGCCACAGAACAGTTGTTGTCTGTACATCTGCTTACAGTGTCATTGCTGGGGACTTTATGATACTCATGGCAGGTTTTACAGGATTGTAGTACTGTTTTCTTTCTATTTCAATGGTTCTGGTAGGTGCTAAGTCTGTTCAGAGGGCGATGGTTGCTTTGGAAGAATTCAGAAAGCTTTGCACTTTCAAAAACAGCAAACTGCTCCATAAATGTCCTTGTGAAAGATGAGGCAATTCTGGAGACTTTTACAAACAGTGCAAACAATGTATTTAATGGTAACCAAAATGGACTTGAACAATTTGATGACATTCCAGTCTTAAACTCTAAGAGCCTTTATAGATGCATTGTAAGGGGCAGTGATTCAGTCTTTCCCAAAGCCTGGTTGGTCAGGACCACGATGGCAAACTGGTCAGTGAAGCTCAGGCAATTCCAGGGCACCTGTAAGCTGCCTCCAAGCACACATTCTGTGGCATTTGCCAGCTCTGAGGCAAGCAAAGGACATCAGCTCTGAGGAAGAGCAAATGCAGAAGCTCAGAGCACCCAATGGATGGGGTCACAATTTGTGCAGCCGCCTGTACAGCCCAGAGCTGGTGCTGAGCTCTCCCAGCATTTCTCTGCCTTTCTGCACGTCCTGAGGAGCCCCATGGCTGCTGCCAGGAGAACCCTGAGGGAAACATGATCATCTGACAAAGAGATTACACCTTCTAGCAGTTCCCAGCAGGAGGGAAGTGTTTGCTGAAGGAAAAGTTCTCCCTGGGGCTCTTCAGGCCTGACAGTTTCAATGATGCACTTTAAAAAATTTCCCTTTGAATGTTTCAATAAAAAATGCCATAAATGCCTTCATGGCAGGAAATTACATATTTAACATAAAGAAATGAGCAAAAATCCCCCAACCCTGCTTTATAATGGATCCAAACGCAGAGAATCCCTGAGCTGAGTGCCCAGCCCTGCCACAGACGTGTCCTGCAGTGTGACACTGCCAGAGCCACCTCCATTTGTCTCTGCCCAGGAGACAAACAGCTCTGCCATCCTTGCTGAAACAGGTACAACGTGAACTGTGAATGCTGCAGCCTCTAAGCCTCAACAGCTGCATTTTAAACAAAACAAAGCAAAAAAAAAAAATTAAGTTCCTCGAGTAGATAAAAGTTGCCCTGGTACAAAGGGAGATGCTCACTCATTAAAAGCACAAAGCCTTCCTCAAATATGTCCTGATGAAGGGAATCGTAAATCCATTTTATTTCTCCATGTATTCAGGCTGGATTTCCTTTACATCACAGCCACTGGCTGCCTCCCACACAGCAGGATGGATTAGAGGAAGCACAGCCAGTGCAGGCTTGGACACTCCTGCTCTGCCAAAGGTGTGGAGAGCCAGGAGTGATCATTTGATAATGAAAGGAAGAATATGACCTTGATTCTTTCTTTTTCCCGTACTATGTGTAAATACTAAATCCATAACCTGAAGTTTTCTTTGAGGAGAAGGGGAAGGGGAAAAAAACCAAAAAACCAACCCATGTTTGACCAGTATGAAAATGAGTTCTGGCTCCTTCTAACCAGAAATGGGGCCATGGTGAGCAGGTGAAGCTTTGAGACTTTGAATTATTGCACCATTTTACAATTTGCTGTTTAGGAAAAAAAAGTAATTTTCTAGATATCAAGTACTAGATACTTTTGATATTTTTCCATTTTGTCCTCCTGAAATGTCTGTCTTTGTATTTTGCCATTTTTACCTCTTCACAGCAGGTTTTTCTTCTCCTTCCCTTTCCTACATTTGGAATTTATGGGCCCTTTACCATTGAAAGGAAGAGGCCTCTTGCTGCTCTCACAGGCACTGCTTGTTCCCTGAATATTTAAATAGCCCTGCTCCTTTCATGAGCTGTGAGACACCTACATCAAGGACCAAAGGATCTAAGCAATGACCCTGATATTTAGATCTGAGGAGCTGTTGATAGCCAAGTTCACCCTCAGCACAGCTTCCCTGGATTTGAAAGGCTCACACGTGGCACAGATTTGGTCCTCTGTGTTGGAGTTGTAGGGCTGATCTAGGGATACATAATAAGCAAAGACATTTGAGGCAGTTCAGCATCTTTCAGGGTGAGGATTTTTAGATCTGTACCTTTGTTCCCAAAAGAGTTAAATGAATAATGAAATCTCCCTGCAGTGAGAACAGCTGAACTTAATTCAGAGGAAATTTCTCAAAGAACTGCCTTGGTGCCTTGCAAATGTGCCTGTCAAAAAGGGCTGATCCTTCCCAGGTATTTGTTTTAGAAATTCCCTGCCTATAGGATTACGCAGAGCAGCTCAGGAGAGACTCATGCTTAAAGCAGGTTTGCTTTTTGTAGGTTTAAAATTTATGCTTTTTTATTAGTGTAAATGTGAAGCACTAAAAAGACTACTTAACAAAATTAATTTCAAGGTAGTAACTCTTCAGATAAACAAAATACAAACTTCTGAAGATCAGTACAATTCTTTGAGCAGCTAATTCTTTCTTCTCTACAATAACAACCTTCAGTTTAGAGTGCATTTGTAAAATTGTCCCTATATCAGATTTGAGGGTTCCATTCTTAGGCTTCAAAAGTTTTGAACAAATTACAAAACAACCTGAATATCTGATTACACAGCACATACCTACCTCAGGAGAAAATTCCATCCTTTGCAATTCAGAAAGGACAAAGTTAAACCCTGGTGTCATTCCTTACAATCACAAAACTGACCTAATAGTGGAATTCTAACATCTTTAACTTAGGCAGAAATGACATTCTTGTCTTCAATATTCAACACAGTACAGCTAAACTGTGATAACTGCCAGAGTTACTGCAACCACCCTCAGCATTTGTAAGATACTTTGATTTTCAGCTCTCCAGGACTTTCAGTGCACATGTAGACATTGTTTTAAAAGGCCACCAGCAAAAAGACATTTACAAAAGTGTACCATTCTGATTGGACTTTTCAGACCCTAAAAAGGTTACCTAAATAGAGGATCTTAATCTTGATGGTTTTGGTTGGTTGACTCAACTTCCAAGCAAGAAGGGAGGTGTGGAACTACCAAAGCTGAATTCTCCCAGAGAACCCTTCCTCTGTCAGTCCCCAGGTTCATTAAACTTTCAGAGCTGATTTCCAAGCTACTGTTTGCTTTTGTGTTTCTGTCAGCCAATCCACAGAAAGAAAACAAATTGGATGGACTAGTTCCAAGCAGCCTACCAATAAAAAATTTAAGCACTACTATCTCGAAGTAAAGTTTAAACAGAATTTTAAACTAAATCAAAATGTCAGAGTAAAGGACCATCAATGTAACGAGCTCTGCTGCTCTGCTCTTTACCTGAGATCTTGCAGAAGGACTTCTTCTGAGTCTGAGGAGCCAAACTCAGACTCTGATGCCTCTGGAAAGCACAAAACCCAGCCCAGGGCTGCCCTGCTTCCCACAGGTGCCTCCTCAGCAGAAAGCCTGGCAGAGGAGATGGTTTTTTGAGGAAAATCCCTGTGGAGGCAGGGGAATGTGATTAGTGGTCACAGGGCTCTCAGGTTGAGGGAAGAGACGAGGATCTGGCTCCATGTTTCAGAAGGCTGATTTATTATTTTATGATATATATTACATTAAAACTATACTAAAAGAATAGAAGGTTTCATTTCAGAAGGCTAGCTAAGCTAAGAATAGAAAGGAATGAATAACAAAGGTTTGTGGCTCAGACACTGTGTCCAAGCCAGCTGACTGTGATTGGCCATTAATTCCAAACATCCACATGAGACCAATCACAGATCCCTCTGTTGCATTCCACAGCCGCAGATAAACATTGTTTACATTTTGTCCCTGAGACCTCTCAGCTTCTCAGGAGGAAAAAATCCTAAGGAAAGGATTTTTCATAAAAGGTGTCTGGGACAGGGGGAGCCTCAGATTTGGGTGTGTGTGGGCCTTGGCAGCGCCTGGGAGCCGTGCTGTGTTCTGGATTCAGGAGTGTCTGCAAACCTGGCAGCTGGGCCATGGGCTGGGTTTGTCTGCTGGGAAACCTTCCCATCACTCAGAATTCTGTTCTGACAATTCTGCTCTGCTGCTCTGCTCTAAGTCCCAGCATAAACACAGCACACGAAAGGAATTTTAGGGTTTTTCCCCCAAGATAATTAACTCCAGACTGGATGAATCACTTTTATTCTGGAATACAGTTTCTAGAAGGAGAGGCATGCAAGGGAAACAATTTTGCTGCATGGACAGGGCTTAAAGAGTTAAACAACAAAAGTTCCAAAGGAACTTCCACATTTCTGCCAAGATCCAGCTCAGTGAAAAGCAGCAGAGATAAAACAACTTGGAGAATGCAGGCTGGGGGAAAAGGTGGCTTTAGGAATGGCTGTGGGAGCAAAAGGCAGGGATGTGAGAGCTGCAGAGCCTTTCTAAAAATCACTCCGTGGTGTTCCAGCTGAGTTGAAGAATGAAAAGCAAAGCACTGGGCTTTACAGCACCCTGGGCATTGTTTGTTTTGTCTGCCAAGTCTGTTCCTCTTCCTTCAATGGAGCGCTTGTGGTTTGGCAGTGACTTTTGAGCCGTTTCTGTCTGTCTCCATCTGAGGCCCCAAACTCGTGTTTCTGAAGTGTCACAGAAGTGGAAGTTTGCTCTGCTGCTCCCCAGCTCCAGCAGCGTGAGAGTCTTTGTGCCTCACTATTTATGCCATTTCAGCAAGCACTTAGAGAATGAGAACATCAACTCTCCCATGCAGGCACCGAGAGTGGGAAAGCAGAGTTCAGTTCTGAAAACACAAACACAGGAGGCCAAGCAGGAGCTCAGCAATGGCTGCTCCTGATGGGAGCCAGAGCTGGCCCAGCTGTGGATCAGCTGTGGATCAGCTTGGATCACCTGTGGATCACCTGTGTCCCAGCTGTGGGCTCTGGGTTCTCAGAATCTCTCCTGGTCACAATGACCCTGAGATCTGTTAGAAAGTCTCTTTTCCCAGCCTGGCAGTCAAAGGAGGAGTCAGGATTCTTCAGCTGTGGGTTTCAAGGTTGTTTATTTTTCTGTTATCTATAACATTCTTTCCCTGGCCTGCTGAGGTCCGTTCAGCAAGTCAGTCCAAGGCACACTGACCACCCTTGGGCTGGTATCACCATTTTATACTAAAAACTATGTGTGCTTTATTTACAATAATTTTCTAATACCTATCACCTATGTTAGACAGTGAGTTTCTACTCTAAACCAATCTAAAAATACCAACATCATCCAGAAGATGGAGGCTAGGAAGAAGAAGGGAAAAGGACATGGCACACCCAAATTCCTCCATCTTGGGACCCCGAACCTCCCAAGGTTCCAAAACCCCAAAATTCTACTTTTCACCCTGTGATATACTATCATTCTACTTAAACTCTTGTGGCTTGTAGTTCCTCATGTAAGGTTGGTAAATTTTTCCATGGGTCAAAATCAAAGTCCCAGGTGCTTCATGCAGGGTCTGGGAGCCCCTTGCCAGGAGCTCAAGCCCTCCAGGGCAGTCAGGGCTGTCCTGGGTTCTCACCCTGGGTCCCTGAGCAGTCCTGTGGCCATCTCCCCCCAGCCCCGTGGTGCCAGCAGTGCCCACGTCCCCCCAGAGCCCATTTCCAGCCTTCCCCAGCATGCTAAGCTTGGCTCAGGGAACCAGGGGGAGAGCGGGACCCAAAGCCCCTGCAGGGCTGCTCTAAATCCCCAAGGAGGGGGTGGGAGGCACCACCCCAGCCCTGCTGCCAAACACATCCCCTTGTGTCCCCACGGGGATGGGAGCAGCAAGGACACCGTGAGAGAAATGCCCACAAGACCAAGGGCTGGCCTGGCAAGGGGAATATATTTTAATTTAAATATCTTTTTTCTATTAAAATTATTGATATCATTTTAATATCTTTTTGATTCATATTTTGATGCATATTTCTCTCAGTAATGCAAAAAAAACCCCTATGATTTTGGAATCACTCTGTAATTCCAAGCATTCAGTTTTCATGGCCCAGATGAAAGCAGAGACCTGAATACAAACCCTGCCAGTTTCCATACTGGTTATTCCCACAGCTTACACAGAATGGATGACTCTCAATGTGTATTTTGTAAGGAATATCAGTAAGACTCACCAGATAATAGGCCCCAGAATTCCAACAGTTTGCCAAAATTCTTCTCTTCTACATCCCAGTGGAAAGGGAAGCAGGAAAAACTTATAACTCCTTAAACTGTGATAGCTGATCCTTCTTTGTGTGGCTTTTGGTAATGCAAGTGCAAGCACTTGTTAAAATATGGTGTATGAAACATCAGGATTCAGAGCAGCTCTTTGCAAAATTACAGGAAATTTGCAAATAAATTTGATCATCTGATAATTCAAAGTTCAGTTTGAAACCCATTTTTCCTTATAGAGAAGATTTAATCCAACACAAGGCACATAACACATGGTTAAGGGAAACTTTTAAGAAAGCACTAGCAGATCTGCTTGGATCTCAGGTTCTTTGGTCTTTAACAATCCTCTAAATGACAAATAAAGTTATGCTTGTGTCAGGACTCGGCACATCCCTCTGGCTGTCCTGAGCAGCCCAGACCCTGCCAGGGGGCTCAGAGACCCTGGCACAGAGCCCAAGATGCCCCTGGGGTTTGATTATGACCCACAGAGCAAATAACCAACCTTGGATGGAGATCTGCAGGCCATGACAAATTAAGTAGAATGATGGTGAATTTATCACAGGGTGAAAAAGTAGATTTTGGGGTTTTTGGTGTGGGGGTTCAGGAGGCAAGATGGAGGAATCTGGGCATGTCCAGCCTTTCTCCTTCTTCTTCTTGTCTTCCATCTCCTACTGTGATGGTGGCACTTACAGAATTGGTTTAGAGTAGAAGCTCACTGTCTAACATAGGTGATAGGTATTGGACAGTAATTGTAAACATTGCACACGTAGTTTTTAGTATAAAGCCATAACACTGCCCTGGGGGCAGGCAGAGTGCCTGGAACTGTCCTGCTGGATAGACCTGGGCAGGGCAGGAGAAAGAATTTTATAGATAAGGAACAATAAACAACCTGAGACAATAAACAACCTGAGACAATAAACAACCTGAGACTGAGAAATGAAGAGCCCTGACTGCTTCTTCAAGCACCAGGCTGGGAAAAGAGACTTTGAACAATCTTGGGGTCACTGTGAGCAGCGAGAGATCCCACCGTGCTTGCATGACCCCCTCTGTCCAGGACCAGCTGAGACTGAAGGCAGAGTCATTCCTGTTACTGACTATTTTCATTATGGTTCTTAGGAAAGGCATCTAATGATTCAATTTTATCTGTACTTCTATTAACTGCAATTAGTTACACTAAAGAAACCGCTCTCTTCCCTGGCACTTTTAAGGTTCATGAACCTGCAATACAAAGAGTTTGGTGGTTCCCTGGGAATCCCCAGGTGAGCACTGTCCCTCTTTGAGTGACCAGCCTAGCACAACACCCTTTGGTCATATTTTAGCTTTAATGTCACTGCTAAGACATGGACGATTTACTTGGTTGCATTTTTGGCTCATATGGATTTGATTGACTGAAGTGCTTCATGAGCAATAGTAAGCTAAGGTTTGACAGTCCCTGATAGCCAAAAGTGGTACCATGGCAGAGCTGACACTGAATACTGAGTTTAGGCCTTGCTCCAAAACAATCAACACATCTACACATTGGTAATTCCTGTATTTTATATTTTCTGAATTTCATTTATTAGAGATGTTGCTGTGAGAGCACAAGTGACTCTGCCAGGTGACATTCAGCTCAGAGAGCAGGCTGTGGGCACAGTCTGATGGAAGATCTGCCACAGCTCAGGGGAACCCCTGACCCTTCCCTCAGCCCAGAACAGGCTGCCCCATCCAGGGCCACCCCCCAGCCCTTCTCCCATCAGGGCAGTTCATGCCAGGAACCTGCTTCTCACTTATTTCACACTTTGAGAAAATCATGTTTATGAAATTATTATTTTTTCACACTTTGAGCAAATTATGTTTATGAAATCATTGTTTCTTCACACTTTGAGCAAATCATATTTATGAAATTATTATTTCTTCACGTTTTACTCTTTGCTTTCTGCTGTTTTTAGGTACTGGTTGTATTTTCTGGCCCCAGTGGCCCAGCACAGGCTCTGGGCTGCTCAGGGCAGCAGACCAGGCTGTCACCTTCCCAAGGGTTACACATCAGCCTCATGTCCAAACAGGCTTATTTGAGTTTACCAACAAGGCTAGGCAAGGATATGACACCAAAAAAATATTCCTTTTATGCTGACTGGATGGGAGCTGAACCCTAGAGTCCTCCAAAGCCTTCAGTAAACTTCCCTCTGTGTGTGCATTTCATATTTGAAATATTCACCAATATCTCACTGCTTTGGAGAAACGTTCTTTGTTGTAAAGGCTTTCCCAACAGCCATGGTAGATGTACACACCCTGAGACAGACTCCTGACATAACTGAGCAATCTTTCCAAGACTGGTGGGACCTCAGGCCAAAGGTTCTCTTCACCTCATTGATGTAAATCACCTTTTGAAGCCCCTGAAATTTTAGCTCTCTTCAAATCAATAGAATTCTTGGCAGTATTTTCACCGGGCCCTTTATCAAAAGTGTAACATTTCACCAGTCCTGAAGTAATTTTAATCTAGAAATTGTTTCCCCAAAGCTTGATAATGATTTAAGGTACAAGCTGATTTTTTTTTTTTTTTTTTTTTGAAACTTGATAAAAAATAGCTCAAAGGCAGGTAGCTCTAAAATTAATTGTTGTGCTTCACTGAGGCTGTCACAAAACCCAGAAATCTTGTTCTCTTTCCTGTACTGCACACACAGTGGATTTCAAAGCAATCTATATTTATTTGCTTGCTCTTTTTCTGTAAAAAAACCAACAAATTATTATAATGCACATCTAATACCTTATTAAATTAGATGTCCCCTGCTCTTTGAGTGAGAGGTAAAAATCGAGTTCTGTGTAGTCAGAGGCAAAAACTCAATCAAGTATTAATGGCTGAATTACTTTCAACAATGAGATACTAAGGCCAAGCAAAATGTCCAAGGTCACTCCACTCCAGATGGCATTAATATATTTACAGGACTGATGCCTCCTGGCATTTCCAATTTCTTATGTTTTTGGAACGAGTCAAATTGAGGAGCTGGCAACTGCAATTTGCCCACAAAATTAAATTTAAAGCATTATAACTCCAGTTTTAAGCAGTGATTTGACTGAATTGATGTGAAGCCACTACTCCCAGCTCTTGATTTCCACTGAATGATGACCACAGCACATCACAAATTCAATCAGGACAAGACAGAGTGGTTATCATAGAGAGGTTTTTTCATGTTCACAGCCATTGAATTAAGCCTCAGCTATCAGAGCCAGCAATCAGGAATATAACAAAAGGAGCCACAACGAATAACTGCTACTGATATGGGGACCTGAAGCAGTGTGTCTTCCTTCTCAGAAGGGAAATTTCAGTGGCAGGGTTTCCCCTGGGCAGGGATGCTCCAGTGAAGTGCCCACAGAATTCCAGCTGTCTGTGCTCCTGGAGGAACATGGGAACACAAACTGGCTCTGTGCTCCTGGAGAATATGGGAACCCAAACTGGCTCTCTGCTCCTGGAATAACATGGAAACACAAACTGGCTCTGTGCTCCTGAAGGAACATGAAAACCCAAACTGGCTCTGTGCTCCTGGAATAGCATGGGAACACAAACTGGCTCTGTGCTCCTGGAGGAACATGGGAACACAAACTGGCTCTGTGCTCCTGGAGGAACATGGGAACACGAACTGGCTCTGTGCTCCTGGAATAGCATGGGAACCCAATTCTGGCTCTTTGCTCCTGGAGGAACATGGGAACACAAACTGGCTCTGTGCTCCTGGAGAATATGGAAACCCAAACTGGCTCTGTGCTCCTGGAGAATATGGGAACCCAAACTGGCTCTCTGCTCCTGGAATAACATGGAAACACAAACTGGCTCTGTGCTCCTGAAGGAACATGAAAACCCAAACTGGCTCTTTGCTCCTGGAATAACATGGAAAACAATTCTGGCTCTGTGCTCCTGGAGGAACATGGAAACCCAAACTGGCTCTGTGCTCCTAGAGGAACATGGGAACCCAAACTGGCTCTGTGCTCCTGGAGGAACATGGGAACACAAACTGGCTCTGTGCTCCTGGAGGAACATGGGAACCCAAGCTGGCTCTGTGCTCCTGGAGGAACATGGGAACACGAACTGGCTCTGTGCTCCTGGAATAACATGGGAACCCAAACTGGCTCTGTGCTCCTGGAATAGCATGGGAGCACAAACTGGCTCTGTGCTCCTGAACGAACATGGAAACACAAACTGGCTCTGTGCTCCTAGAGGAACATGGAAACACAAACTGGCTCTGTGCTCCTGGAGGAACATGGGAACCCAAACTGGCTCTGTGCTCCCAGGGTTTGGGCTTGTGCACAGGCAAACCCATTATTTTCTCACTGCTGTTCCAGAATCTCCAGGGTCCTCTGCCATTCCAGCCAAGGTTGGCTTCAGAGGCAGTCAGGGATGGCAGTGCCCAGCTGGATCCTGCCCCAAACCCCAGCCACAGGAACAGCTGTCCTGGGAGGGGACAGCCTGAGCTGGCCTGAGCCGGCACAGGGTTTGTGCTGCTCTAGGGGCTCCAGGGCACTCTGTCCTGTGGGACAGGACACCAGCAGGAGGGAAAGAAAAGCCCATTAATTACCAACATAAAAAAGCAGACTTCCAGCTCTGTGAAACTAAATAATGCCCAGAACTGAGTGTTGGAAACCACATCCCTGGGCTTTGCTACTCAAGCTGAGCATTGTAGCCTGATTTTTATATAGATATGTAACAGTTTGTGTTCACATATATATTTAATTTTATGCTACTGTCACATTTCAGGTAGGAAAAATACTGGGTTTGACTCATTCTTAGGGATTCTTTGGCAGAATATCCTGCAGTTTCCTTCTCTTTCAGCACTTTGGGTCTGAGGTTCCTGGTCTGGGTTGTCTGGACAGGCAGCAAGCACAGGCAGGCACTGACAGGCTGTCAGCACAGCTTCAGAAATCAGAGATGCAAAGGCAGAACTTTGCTCTGTGCTGTTCCATCCTGTCCCAGCAGAGCTCCAGAGTCTCCTGGCGATGTCAGTGGTGGAGTCCTGAGCTTTGGGGAACATTCCAGAGCTGCTGAGCCTCACTGGGGAGCCAGGGCAGCTCATTCCCTCCAGGCAAATTCCTTTGCCCACCAGCATCTCTCAGGGCAGCTGCTGCAGCTGCTGGGCTGAAATGCCACCCAGTTGTCCCAAAAGATTTACCAGCAAAACAAGAAAAATGCAATTCAAACTGCCTCTACTTCCAGGTTACTCTATATGGGCTTTGCATTAAAACATGGATATTTAATATTCTCCTTCCTACCCATCCTTCTTTCCAGTTGCCATATTTGCCTTTTTTCCCTGTCACTGTGGCTCTTCCCTCTCTGGCTTCTGACCTCCATCAGTTGCAATTTAATACTTTTATTACTGCAATTACCAAGCTGTGTCCAAAGTTGGTTTTCCCTTTAATTTTTTATCTTGATGAAAACCTTTAACTATTGCAGTATGATATTGATGATCCAAATATTCCAACCCTCATAAATAAGTTAACAAGTGTTCTATTTATACTTCTATTTATGTATACCAAAATATAAAGATATTATATAATATAAATTTCTGTTAAAAACAGAAATTACTTTTAAAGTTTTCTGTCACATTAAATATATACAGTGGCTCCTGGGCATCTCCAGACCAACAAAAAAAATTTGAAAGGGGAAAAAGAAAAGAAAAGAATAAAAAGGGAAGGGAAGGGAAGGGAAGGGAAGGGAAGGGAAGGGAAGGGAAGGGAAGGGAAGGGAAGGGAAGGGAAGGGAAGGGAAGGGAAGGGAAGGGAAGGGAAGGGAAGGGAAGGGAAGGGAAGGGAAGGGAAGGGAAGGGAAGGGAAGGGAAGGGAAGGGAAGGGAAGGGAAGGGAAGGGAAGGGAAGGGAAGGGAAGGGAAGGGAAGGGAAGGGAAGGGAAGGGAAGGGAAGGGAAGGGAAGGGAAGGGAAGGGAAGGGAAGGGAAGGGAAGGGAAGGGAAGGGAAGGGAAGGGAAGGGTACAGAGTGACCACTGACTGTTCCAGCCATGGAGTGACCACTGCCCTGGACACAGAGTGACAGAGTGACCACTGCCCTGATCATGGAGTGACCACTGCCCTGGCCACAGAGTGACCACTGGTTCAGCGAAGGGGTGCCCACTGCCCTGGCTGAAGTGTGACCACTGCCCTGACCACACTGTGATCTTTGCCCTGGTCACTGTGTGCCCACTGCCCAAGCCCTCCCCAGCTGCATGGCCAGCAGGACCCTCTGCACTGTGAATATTTTGCTCTCTGATGTTTTTTCGTTGCCTGTGGCGAGAGCAACAGGCACATCAAAGCCAGCAACATCTCTCAGAGTAGAGTTATAAAACAAACAATTCAGAAATGGTTGTGCTCTCGGAGATTAAAACCATCCTGGATGACAAATTAACTCCTCAAAGTGATAAAGTGACATGTTTGCACGGTTTCTTTGTAGTGAAGATCAGGAGGCACAAACCTGACTATGCTCAGGCACTGGCAGCACTTACATCAGCTCTGATATGTCTTGGCCCATTTGTATAAATGGCTGTCACAGAATTCCTCTGTTCCACCATGCAGAAAGCCAAAATTCAAAGACTGCAGCACCCCTAATTCCCACCTTCAGCTTAAAAGGGAAATAGAAAATAATCATAATAGATGCAGGTTATAATGCCTCAAACACAGCACCCTTTTAGGAATTCAAATGCTTCCTTCAAGGAGGTCTAATGTTAAACTTCAGTTTTCCCTGCATTAAAAATAAAAAGCTGCAGTGTCCCAGGGTGAGTGGATAGAGGGATTTTCCTGAGATTTGAGGGCTCCACCTGCCTCACACTGCTGCAGCTGGATTCACATAGGGGTGCATGGAACAGGCTTAATGAGTTCCAGACACAAAAAAACTGAGGAATAACCCAAAAAACCTGAGGAATAACCCAAAAATAATGAGGAATAACCCAAAAAGAGGAGGCTGGGAATGTTTCTTCCCAAACTGGGGTGGGGCAGACATTCAAACAGGGAAATATTCTTGACCAGCTTAATGAGTGATGGCGCATCTCTGTTTAATCCATGAACTTGCAGTGGCAGGAGTGGAGATGTCCAGGCCAGCTTTGGGAGATCCTTCCAAAGCCTGTGCAACATGAAAGGTCTGCGGGCCCTTCCCACACCCAGAAAATCTCAGAGCCACATTTCATATTTGCAGGGGAAGTGTTTGTGTCCATCTGCACAAAATTAAGCAATGTGGTTCAGAGTCAGGGATGAAGGTCAAGGAAAACTCTAAATAATGTATATTAAACCAAGCAATAAATATGGAGAGATTGCAGAGCCTTTGACTAGAACAGAGAACAAAGAAATGTTCCTGTAAAATATTCCCTCAGTGCTGCATCCTCACACCAGGGCTCCTTTGTCTTGCAGGTGCTTTTGGAGTCTCTTGTTCTTCCTGGTCAAATGTAAGAAGGCAACTGAGAGGAGACCTGGAAAACCTGGAGTTACAGGGGCATATAGTGCAAACCTGCATCTCCTCTGCAGCACATTTCCCATCTTCCCCAGCACCTGGCAGTGAGAGTCTCCCCCAGAAGAATCACCCATGATATTTCCCCTTCACTGTGCAACTTATGGAGAATTCAAGGGTGGGAGTTTAACCATGAGCAACTGCATCTCCTAATTCTCCCTCCTTCCCAGCTGTCCCAAGGACTGACATCCACTGCACCCCAAACAGTACAGTTTGTCTTTTGTTCAGTGCAGGTGAGGTTTAGTAAATATTGTAGCTAAAAGTACAACCAGGGCTGCAGATTCCAGAGTAAGGGCTCTAAAAGTCTCATCAGGGAATGCCCTCCTTAGAGATATCAAACTTCACACCCCCTCCACACTGTGAGAGCAGAAAACAGCAGAAATTAATTGCATGTATTTCTGCCTGATAGGGTTAGCAGGCACTTTCCAGCAGTTCCCAACACCTCTAGATCTCATCCTCTGCTGTAAGGAGCAGCAAAAGCCATTCAGGGTTTTCCAGGCCTTGCTCTGTTTCTGGATCACAGGCCAGGCAGCTGCAAACAGATCCTGGCCTGTGGAAATGTGTCCAGCTGAGATAAATGGTGGCTTGTCCTCAGTAGCTTATACAGGAGGCATCAACCTGAGAGCATGGTGATGCCCCAAGGAGCTGGAACAGAGGCTGGATGGAGTTCAAAGTGCATTTTTATTGAAGTGCCTTCAGAGGCCACACCCAGTCATGGCTCTGCCCAGATGGCTCCAAAATGGAAGCAAAGGAGGCCTTGGTCACGAGATCTCACATTTTTATATGTTTTACTCCATTTGCATATAGGAGTTAACTGCCCAGTTAACAGCTTCAGATGATGAAGTTTCATCCTCCTTGCTTGCCTGCCCTTCTCTTTTCCCATTGTTTGTGCTTTGGGCCCAAGGTTTGAAGAGATTGTCCTTGAGTCTCCAGCTAGAATAGGATTATCTTCACCACCCTGTGCAAAGATCCCAGTAACACTTAATAGAAAGCTAATAACTGCACACCAATATGGAACAGAAAACTTATAACCCAAGGTATCAATGGGAAACAGGGCACTGAAAATATGGCACCTAGTCAGGCCATGGTGAGAAGGGTGTGGCCATGGGAGCCAATGTGTAATGGAGCTGTCCTGTTTTTGTTCAGGTTTCTGGTTCTTGTTCTCAGCTGGTTCAGAACCTGATACAAATTAGGTTCTGTTCCAAGTTCGTGTTCATTATTGGACCCCTGCCCTCAGAATACCCTGGTACCTTGCTATGTTCACCACACCCTGCCTTTGGATCTTGCCCCTGTACTCTGCAGTTTCTATGTTTGTTATTTTGGTTATTAAAGTTTTTATTTTCCGGGCAGAACCATCATCCCCATCCCTCCTTTCACCAGGGCAAGCTGAATAAAGGGGTCACAGCGAGCTGCAGACTGTGATCCTCCCCACACTGCCCCACAAAACAGATCCTGGCCATGCTGCCCCATCCCAGCCCCACAAACAGACTGATCTCTGCCCGTGGCACAGTTGTGATGGAATGAACTGTGAATCAGGTTGTGATGTTGGGACAGGAATGCAGGAATCACTGCCAGCCATCCCTGGAGAATCCCATATTAATTGCTGCATCACTGTGCATTGGTGGCAGCTACCATTCATAGGGGAATAAAGGATTTAAAACTACTTCCTGCACCTAAAATTCACCCTATAATGCATTTTGTCCTGTTACCTCTAAGCGAGTGAGCCAGAAAAAAAAAAAAACTTAATATGATGTGATATTTATCAATACACTAGCAACACTGTGAAACAAAATAAAGCTTGTTCCAAAGACTTCAACATTGTTGACTTTTTTTCTTTTAAAGAAGGATCTAAAGGAGCAAATTCACACACTGGTAATGAAACTTTCAGCATTCAGGTATGCAAGAGACAAATGCTTTGCCATACCAAATTTTTAAGCATTCAGGAGGTTTTTATTAGATGATAACACAATGCTAATAGTTATTTCTACATGTACATGTAATTGTGTATATATAAGCAAAAAGAAATATGTGATTTTTTTTGAGATGATGCTGTCAAATTAATTTATTAATTCTCCAGAAGTCAGGTATTGTGACTCAGTGAGTTTCTTTGAATAAAGTAACCTTTAGGTTTAAAAAATATGCTTTATCTCCACCCACAGCACCATGTGAACATGGAACAGAGGAGAAACTTTTTGTAAGTAGCCAGAGAGGATTTGCCCAGAGCTGAGACCTTGTATCCCACAGCAAACCTCTGATTCCTGCAAACCACAAAGCTGGTTTCTTTACCAGTCACTAAACTCAGCTCTTTACTTTGAAATTAATAACTCTACATTCTTCAGCCTTTGAGTGGCTCTGTGTGTGAATTGCTGATATCCTTGGTGTCCATTCTTTGGCAAGTGACAACCAGTTATTAAAGCACTTACAAATGCTCCATCTCCCAGCTTTTCTTTGAGGCCATAAAAAGCTATACAACAATGACAGCGTTAGGATCCTTAATAACCAGTGTTTGCATGAATGCTTATTTTTCCTTAAGATAACAAGGAGGAAATCATAGACTATTATCTTAATTGCTAAAATACAATAGAACAATCTCTCTCTAGGGTTGGGGTCTGTGGGGCTGGACTATTTTCTTTCTTACAGATGACTGTAGGAATCAGAATAATCTGTTTTATTCAGAGCTACAGAAATTATTTAAAAGACCTATCTCACCAGAATATCTGCCCTTCACCCCATCTGGGAACATTCCCTCGAGGGTGAAAGTTAAACCCCAGTGCCCTTCCAAGGACACCCATGGACTGCAGGGCTCTGTGCAGCCTCCAATCCAAACCTTTCAGAAGAAGAAAAAATGGGCCCTTCCCAAGTCACCTGGAGAACTGCCCTGGTGCAGAGAGGGAAATTGAGCAAACCACCTTGAAAATGATACTCAGGATTTACAGCATCATTTAGGCTTTCCTACAGATCCCTCCATACTGCTGCTTCAGCTCATCACTTGCCCCAGTTTATGCAGGAACAATTAAAGTTTAAAGAGGACAATTTTTGGCTGTGGAGGAATCATTGTTCCCTTCCTTTAACCTTCCCTCACACAAACCTCAGTCCATATCTCTGGAAGGCAGAATGGCTCCGTGTGCAGTTTTAGGAAGAGGAGCTGCAGTGGTTCCAGAGCTCCCTTTGCACACTGGGATGGATAAGCTGGAATAAATGATGCATTTTTAGTGGGTTATTGAAACTCTTTTACTGTGTATTTTAACTGTTGGCTCCATGTACCAATGACTCGACAGCCAAGCTTTCCCAAAATGCTCCTGGGATGCATTTCAGCTTTATTTTTACAGCAGCCTCCAGGTTAAAGCACCTTGGGGCATCCTACAATATTAAATGAAATAAAATGTCAAAGCATATAAAGTATGGTCAAAGTGCCATAGAACATCAGGCTGCTGTCTAATTCCAAAAAGCTGCCAGTTATTCATTGTATCTTAACAATCAGGGTAATGAATTCCTCTGATAAAAACATGAAATTTAATATGGCTGGGAGTCAGCAGAGGTCACCTAACTTGTATTTTCAGGGGTCTTTGTGAGTGCAAAGGAATGGGTGTCAGTGAAGAGCACAGAAACACAGCAATGAGTGGCCTTGGGAGAGTGCATGAGAAATTGCAGGGGCAGCTCTCAGGAACCCTTCTGCTCCCACAACAAAAACTATTCCAGTTTTAAACCCACCTTGGCCAGCTGAATCAGCAAACTCTGCTGATTACACAGCTCTTGGCTAAGAACAATTTTGCTCATGTATTTTGGATAACTCCTTTCAGCACCACGTCCAGCCTGTGCCAGCCCAGGGCTGTGCTCCTGCTGCTGCCCTGCTCTGCCCACCCTGCAGAGGATTTCTGTGCCTCATACAACTTCCATTGCTGCTCCTGCCAGGCTGAGCAGGGTCACAGTGGGATCCTTCCCACAGCCACCTGAGAGATTGTGGGAACCCAGGAGATTCCTCTGGATGGCTCCAGACCCTGGCAGGGGCTCAGAGACCTTGGCACAGAGTCAAAGACACCTGTGCCTTCCATTTTAGTCCATGGAAAAAACAATTACCAACTTTGTGTGAAGATTTACAAGCCACAAGAGTTTGAGTGGAATGATAGTTAATTTGTCACAGGGTGAAAATGTAGAATTTTGGGGTTTTAGAATGGGGGTTCAAGAGGCAAGATGGAGGAATCTGGGCATGTCCTGTCCTTCTTCTCCTTCTTCTTGTCCTCCATCTTCTGCTGTGATGGTGACACTTTTGGATTGGTTTAGAGTAGAGACAGACTGTCTAACATAGGTGATAGGGATTGGAAAATTATTGTAAATAAAGTACAGGTAGTTCATAATATAAAAAGCCAACAGCATCCCAAGGGCAGTCACTGTGCTACAACCCGACCTGCTGGATAGATCTCAGCAGGTCAGAGAAAGAATGGAACAGATAAGAGAAAATAAACAACTTTGAGAATGAGAACAAAAGAATCCTGACTCCTTCTTTGGCTGCTGTGCTGGGAAAAGAGAATCTCTGACACTTCTCAGGGTCATCTCAACACCAGAGACCCCCGAGAACACCAGAGACCCCCCTAGAGATCCCCCCTTCTCCAGGAGTGACAAAGGGACCATCCATAGAAAAGATCCTGACTTTTTTTTTTCTCTCTCTCTCCCTCTCTCTCTCTCTCCCTCTATATATATATATATATATATATATAATCTGGAAATAATCTGCAGTGTAATCCCCACTGTTAAACCCAGCAGGAGTTCTGGCTTCTGAGACATTTTGATGTGAATCCAGAGGATGAGCAGAGCCCATAATCAGCTTTGTGCCTGGCATCAGTGTGAGCTGCCCACGTTGATCTGGTTGTGCTTTGCTGTGCCAGGATGCCAGGCAGGGCTTCCCTCCCCAGGCCCTGCAGGGACAGCTCTGCATGCCAGCCCATCCCTCCTCCTGCAATCCCAGGGACTCAGGGCTGAAAAATGAGGGGTCGGTTCTAGCACTGGAAATGCCTTTTTACCACTGAGACTGACATAAATAAAAACTGACATTTTATTTTGTGGACAACTCATCACTTGTGTTCGGCTGAAGGCAGGCAGCAAAAGATGAATAGCAAAGCTGCCCAGCTGGATTATTTTGGATGTTTGCTGTGCTTCCTGAATGGAAACTCCTGGGGATCTGCAAATATTTGCCCATAAATGATGAGTAACCTATTAATAAATTGACTCCAGCCATGGAGAGTGCCAAGTGCACAGAACACAGGCTGCAGAAATCCTCCCCACAGCACCTGCAAGAGCCCTGGCTCCTCACACCACACATCCCTCCAGGTGCTGAGCTCCTCAGCTCTGAAACTTCAGGGTCCTGGTGGAAGGCTGTGAGCAGCAGAAAGAGGAAATCAATGAAATCCCCCCTAGGGAAGCTTTCTTGAGTTTTCCATACTCTAATGGGAAGATGTTTGAAGGTGAATGTTGTTCTTTCAGCTTTGTTATCAACCCCACTGTGTGCTCTGAGTCCCTGCACAAAGCAGCTGCACTCATTTCATGGATCTCACTCTGTGCTGCACCATAAAGTTCACTAGATTTTGTAGTTTATGTAGCCAATAAACTGTAGTGAGCACAGAAACCTATTAATAGAGAGAAATAAATAAAGGAAATTATGTAAAGAGACCTTTCTCAGTGCGAACCCGCCCACATTGAAAGCCAAGAAACAGAAAAGTGTGCCCAGGAACACCCAGATCCTCCCAAAACAACTGAAATTTAAAACTCCTTAGAAGAAAGCAGCACACACCACACATGGCCCTAGAAGATATTTTTAGTCTCTTGAAAAAGTCAAGTCTAACTTTACATGGAAAGGTTTCCCCACCAAGATTCAGATCTCTGACAGATCCTCCCTGCTTTCCACAGCACATGGAAGATGCCATTGGACTGGCAGATGTCAGAAAAGGACATTTTAAAGGGACTAACTACTGATTCTGGACATCCTAAATAACCTTCCAGAAGCACAGGACCCAAAGTAAGCCCTTTCTGCTATTAAAAATGGGTATAAAACTTTTGATTTAAAGCAGCAACAAAAGCAATGGGTTTGCTTCAGTGGGGAACTTGTTTTAAACAACATTCTGAGAAACTATACCCAGACACTTGTTATTCCAGCATTATGGACACCAATTCCTCTGCTGCTCCCAGTGTAACCCCAGCTGGTTTTATAGTGCTGCCCATGGTTCCTGCTCAGCTCTGGTGGGGGCTGTGCTGTGCTGCTCACTTCAATTCAAATGTTCTGTCAGGTCACCACAGTTCACTGCAAATGCTACTGAATTACACCAGAATTTCATTCCTAACAAGAAAATAATTGCAAATCCTAAGGTTGCCATGCAGCAGAACTTGTGAGAATAAATGTCTTCAGTATAAGCCCCACTTAATATATCCTATTATATCTCATGTGTAAGACATATATCTCATAATGTTATTAGGTACTAAAGATCTGTGCTGTCACATTTCAGACACATGCACAAAACACATCTAAAATTATTAATCAGCAGAAATGATGAAATTACTCTCATTCTCTTGCACACATACAGCAGGAGCCAAAGCAGCACTTTGGTACATTTTTACACTCATTTCCATCCCAAACTCTAAACTCTATACAATAGGGGCACAATAGTGGAAAGCTGCAGTACAAAAGTCTGAAAGTACAAATGTCACTCCTTCAGAGCAAAACATGGAAAATTAACACAGATAATCCTTCAGTGTCAGAGACTTTTGTTTTTCATTTTACTTTTGCAGGTGCTGTCAACAAAACAGACAATATAGTATTTAGGCTTCACTAGGAGTAAAAGTGACAACAAACTCTACAACAATTGCTTGCTGCACTCCCTTTCCAACCACTTGTGCTTTGCTCCATGCTCTAATTTAGAGCTGCTGTAAAGCCTGTCAGGTTTGCTGGGAGAGGCCATGAAGCTGCAATGTCAGCAGCTTACATCATGAAATGGGATGCAGCTTCACTGAGCCCCTTCTTCTCTCAGCCTGGGCTCTTTCTCTCTTCCATTTCAGAGCTTCTTTCTCTTTCCTCTTTGTTTTCACTTCCCAAGGAGAGCAGGAGAGAATTTGGGAATGGTGCTTTCTTAAAGACATATACATACATATATATACACATATATCTATATATATAGATATATTGATATTTAGATATATATATCTATATATAGATATATATACACATATATACATATATACATATATATATACACACACACATATATATATACACACACACACATATATATTCCTTTTTTGAAAATTAAAGAGATTTTCTGACATAACCTTTTCCTGCTCTGTTCATGGAAGGACATCACCATCACACATCCATTGCTCTATTTACTGCAATATCCATGGGGCAGAAAGGCTGAGAAAGGGAAGCTGCTCCCAGGGCTGAGGCAGTGCCACAGGAATTCTCTGGATTCCAAAGCAGTTTTGCACCAGTAGATATGCATGTGCCATCCCTGTATACACCAATTACCCATGCAAATGGGCTGTGATTATTTCCATGCACAATTATCCCGTCTGCACCTGCAAGCACAACATTTGCATGCAGGAACAGAGCTGTGTGTGGGTGCTGTTTGTTTGGGTTCTCACACATTGTCTGTGTCTCTGCAATTGCCAGTGCAGCCCCACATGTGCATTGATGCCAGCACAGTGCCTTGTGTCACCTCCTCAGGAGCCTTCAGAGGAAAGGACAGGGGGGATGCAGGGTGAGAGCAGTCACTCCCCACCCCTGCAGGTGCAAAGGCATTTCAGACATGGATGAGATGGGAATGGGGAGCACCAGGAGCACAGCAAATGTCTCTGCTGGTCACTGCAGGGCAGCTCCAGGGCAGTGACCACAAGCCCACACCACACACCCACCCAGCCCTGCCCTGCTGCACGGAGCCCCTCCACTCCCTTCAGGCCTCTCTCATACAGCTTTCCTTTAAAAATACCATTATTCTCCAAAAACTATTCATCTTTCTCATCTCTCTGTTACTACTCTGTTACTACAATTAGATATGCAATATTACAGCATGGATTTACCCTGATTATTTGTCAATTAATACTAACAGCCTACGTATAGGCTAAAGTAAATAATTGCAGCCCTTTTAGTAGAAATAACCAACTCAACCATTGCTTGTAACAGAAATACTGATCTGCTGAAATCAGGCTCGTGCAGTCATTAGTTTATTATGAAAGACTTTATTTCATACTTGCAATGTTGCTCGTGGAATTGAACAAAAACCCCTGTAGTGCAATAAACAGATTGTAAAACATTGCATCAGAGCCTGGATCTTCAGTTCATTAGACATAAAAATTCAGTCCCATTATCTCCCTCCTTGAAGATGCTCTCTCTTTTACACTAACCATGTTCAGCAGCAGTTTGCTCCAGCTGACCTTAATTTAATACATTTTTCACAGAAGGATTGCTTCAGGGTTCAAACATTTCTGTTGCTAACCACTGCACACGTTCTAGCACTTGGCCCTGAAGTTCTCACATCTTTCTGAGAACATTTGCTGTGCAACACCACCATGGGAGTTATCATTTTTAAAAACATATGAGATAATTGATTTGTAATTATCAACAGGGAGAAATACCATCGCTGCTGTTTGCTAACCTAATTGTAAAATTTATTGTTCCTTTCAAGTCTTAATGTATTGCCTCGAGTGTTCACCACTTAGGCACCAACAGGCTGCAGCAAATGGAGAGGCAGCAGGAAGGCAGGGATGGAATTACCCACTTCGTGCATGATAAACAGGGTTCATTCCTGACTGCTCAGCCCATTCCTGGCATTTCCAGGGCATTTCCAGGGCATTTCCTGGGCATTTCCTGGGCATTTTCCCCTGGGATGCAGCCCAGGTGTCCAGGATCATGCTCTGGGACTTGCTGGCCCTGTTTGTTCAGGCAAAACGTGCCACCAAAAGTACAAAAATGTCCACTCTGTTGGTAGCCTCTAGAGTTTTTTCTCAATATCTCCATTCTCTACCCTTCCAGCCTCTTCTGTCTATTTTAGGTTCCTGGGAGGGCTGTGTGAAGAAAGGTGTCCCAGAGGATCGATTATGAGATTTTGTTTAATTTTTTTAGCCTTTTAAGAAGACTTGAGCTAGAAGTCTTAGGCAAAATAAACTGTTTGAACTTGATCATTATTCAAATTTGGAGAAAAATGCAAGTTCTAGGGTTGAGTGCCCAGAACTTCTCTTGTCTGTGTGTGTGTGTGTGTTCAGTATGAATTATTTTGGTGCAGACTTAAAAATCCCTCAGGTTTTTTTCACAAGCAAAGTTCGCAATTCACTTGAAATATGATATGGCAGATTTCAGGCCATTTTCATGAGGCATTTTTTCAATCCTAAGATCTACCTGTCTGGATTCATCCCCAATGAGAATTTCCTTCTATTTGCATAGATTATCAATATAGTATTTTATGAAGAGACAGTTTTGTTTTAAAATCAAGTCCTCACAACTTCCTAAAATAAATACAGCTACATGATTTATAGACATTAAACCTTTATTAAACATGTATAAACTAGATTCTTGTGTAGGAAATTTAAATTTAGGACAAGCTAAATTAAATTCATAAATTATTCTGATGGGGCAATTTGATATTAATAGTTATTTTGTTGATATAAATGGTGTCCTGGTCACGCTGGGGCTGCCATCATTTACTCTCAGTGCTCTGTATCAGCAGTACCTCACTAACCTGAGTGCAGCACTGAACTCCAAGGGTGGAGTGATGTAAATTGTGCTTGCCCTGCATTTCTGAGCCCCCAGGAGCTGAGGCTGCCCCAGGGCAGGGCACAGCAGAGAGGGGAGGTCACCACACACTGGGGCCTTCTATTGATATCCCTGCCCAGAAAATGCCCTCAAGGCTGAGCTCAGACACATCAGCCCAGGAGAGGGAGGCTGAGCTCTGAGCCAAAACTCAGCAGGATCAGCAACACTGGCAGGAGCTTCCCCCTCAAACTTTGGGAGTTCTGGAGCTGTGCAGAGCAGATTGCTCCAGTGCAGGCCTTGGTGGGCATCCATCCCCAGCTTCAGCAGCTCAGGCCAAGCCCTGCCCAGGGCAGCACAGCTGGCATAGCACAGCTGGCAAAGGCTCAGCACAGCTGGCAGGGGCAGCCTCAGCTGCTGGGCTGTGTGGGGGGCAAAGGGAGCTCAGTCACCATGAGCAGTTTGTGCTCACACTGGGCCTGAGCTGAGCTGCCCCAGAGGGCTCCTTCAGCACACAGAGGATGGCTCTGAGGGGATAATGTCCCTGTGTCCCAGGGTTTCACACCATCCTCACCCTGTGCAGCAATAATCTTTAGGAACCTCAGTGCTTTGGCTTCCCAAAAATGCACCAGGCAGTGCCCAGCATGTCCCACCCCTCCCCACATGGACCAGAACATGCTGGCCTTGATGGAGAACAATGAACAGACAAGTTTTAATTGAAAGGGCAATTCCACAGCACCTCATTCCTTTGGCCAAGCCTGTTTTCCTGGTCCTGAGCAGTGGCCACACAGAGCTGAGCTCAGGGAGAGCTTCCCCAGCCTGGGACCCTGCCATGAGAGGTTCGGTCCCCCATGCAAGGAAAACGCCGATTGCAATGATTACTGCAATGGAGAAGCAGAACAGCTTGTAATTTCAAAAATCTTGGTATGTGACAGAAACAAAGAGACCTCACATAGAGATATATGCAGAGATATTCCGAAAATACCAGCACACCTCCACATCCACTGGGAAGTGATGCCTCTGCTGCTTGCTGACCTTAGCTCTTGGGCTTTTTCCTGAAATTGTGCTTTAAAGGCAAGTTCTTGGCTGAGCAAACCAAGCAGATGTTGGACTTGATTTTACCCTCTTTTTTTTCATTCTAAGAGAACCAAAACCTACTTGCAATAAGGCATTTTATTTACTTATCTGTAAAGGGCAAAATATACACGCAGACTCTTTTTTTTACCCACACTACACCCTACTTGAGTCATGGCAATGTATAACACTACAATTTAGGCAGGTTAAGCAATTTAAGTTTTGTGGTTTGTCCCTGTCATTCCCCCCTGTGTGGGGAGCAGCACAGCCCAGGCTCTACAGGCTGTTGGGAAATTGCATAACAAGCAGAGCAGCATTCTTTTATCCACACATAGAGTTTTAAATATGATCCCACCAAGCCATTAACGTCTGCATGACAAAGTGGCAACTTCAGCTGCTGCCATTAATCCCACATCTAGCAGCAATTGCAGCCCCACTCGGTGCCACTTGGTGCTCTAAGCAATGATGCAGTTCCAAGGCAGACTGAGGGTTTAACCTGCACTGACCCCCACACACATAAAACTCTGGCTGCTCCATTGCACTGCTTGGCTGCTGCACCACAGCCACAAAGCAAACACTCCAAAATGTCTCTATCAGTCCTCCGAGGACTGGAAGAACACTTGAGAATGGTTCCTCACAGCCATACAAATTAATATCATCATAATCTGAACAGGTTTTGTAGCAACAACTTGAAAATATTCCCTTAATAGGTGTGTTTTACACAGGCCCTTTTATTCAATCTCCTCTGCCCACTGAAGATAAACCTCAACAAATTTACAAACCTGCATTTGTGCTGTCCTGCAGAACCTCCAGGTTTGTCTTGCAGAAGAGTTTTTTGCAGACAGGACAAACTAGAAAATGCCTGGTAAAGACAACTAACAAATGATCAGTTAGAAAATGCAGATTTAAAAGGCAAAAAAAATCATCTCTTTGCTTTCTCAGGTCCCAGGATTTCTCACTGGAAAGACACTGGGAAGACACCTGCATGTGATGCAGAGGAGCAGTAAATATTAATCCTTAGCATCCTCCCCATGGTACCAGACAGGGACAGTCAGGATTCCTGCTGAGGAAAACCATGAAGCTGAGAGCCACAAAACTCCCAACAGCCTCAGCAAGGTGACAGCAGACACAGCTCCAGAAATGCTTCATGCAATGGGAAAATGGCACTCCGGGCTCCTGAGGCCCCTCTGCTCCTGCAGGGTCCCATGTCCAGAGCCAGGTGAGCTGCACAAACCAGGGAACATTGCAGTCATTCTCAGGCTCGTGTGCCCCAGGCCAGAGCTGGAGAGCCCAGCAGCTCCTCCACACCATCTGTCCTAGGGTGACGTTTGACGTTATGATGCTTGTATCCCTAATCATGTGTTCTGTTTATGCTGGATATTATGTTCTGTGCCTTCACGACTGGCTCTGAAGAGTGAAAGTTTTGTTTGGGTTTTCTTATCAGCCTGGGGGACACACAGACAGGGCAGTACATGGTGCTGCTTTTGCTTTTTTGCTTTTGCTTTTTAGCTTTGCTCTCTCACTCTTGCTTCTGCTTTGCTTCTGCTTGCTCTTGCTTCTGCTCATTAGCTAGTTTAGCTAAACAGTCCAAATTTCTTCCTGGACTGTTTCTTCTTTCCCCTTTTTGGAACGAACTTGAACCTGCTCGAGACTGGGCCCTGGGAAACACCGAGAGTTTGCACCCTGTGGCCTAGCGGGGCCCACCCTGGGCAGCAGCTGCCCCAGCACAGGAGGGACTGAGAACAGAGCAACCACCCCCAAGAGAGACTTTCTGAATTTGTCATCTTTTTCAGAGCGGTGACAGAGTGGTGGCACCTGGTATTGTTCATTTTGTGTGCTGGGTGTGCTGTGCCTGTTAAATTAACAGGTTCTTTCCACTTCTCTCTGAGGAATCCTTCCCACCCCGGCTGGGGAGAGGGGCTGTGTGGGTTTGCTTTCTGGAGGGGCCCCTTTGGAGATTCTCTACCAAATTTGCCCTAAACCAGGACACCAGCACTGCCCTTTGGGGAGCTGCATTTGAGTGCTCAGATCCTCAGGGCACTCAGCACTGAATCCAGCTCTGGCCCTGCCAGGAGCTCTTGGTCCTCCTTGGTTCCCCTGTCTCAGGAGCAGGAGGGGCAGAGTGCAGGTGCCATCAGCTCTGAGCCTCTCAGAACAGCATTTCTGCACATGCCAGACCTGTTCAGAGTGTACAGGTGCTCCTCTCTTCTGATACTTTCAAGTGGCAAAGCTGGGTGATCACAAAGGGAGAGCAGAGCCCAGAGAAACCCAACTGTGCCTGCATTCCCAGCCCAAACAGGGGCTCCATCTCTGCCCAGGACCCTGCCAGGAGCAGCCCAAGAGCCCCTTTCAGGTTTCTGTGCTTGAAATGGCTCCTGAGGTGTCAGAAAGTCTCTTTTTTCCCCAGCTCTTTGACCAAAGAAGAAGCCGAGATTCATCGGTTCTGCTTTCCAAGGTTGTTTATTTTCTCTTATCTGTTCCATTCTTTCTCTGACCTGCTAAGATCTGTCCAGCAGGTCGGGTTGAGGCACAGTGACTGCGCTTGGGGTGGTGTTGGCTTTTTATATTATGAACTACCTGTACTTTATTTACAATAATTTTCCAATCCCTATCACCTATGTTAGACAGTCTGTCTCTAAACCAATCCAGAAGTGCCACCATCCCAGCAGAAGATGGAGGACAAGGAGAAGGAGAAGAAGGACAGGACATGCCCAGATTCCTCCATCTTGCCTCCTGAACCCCCATTCTAAAAACCCCAAAATTCTTTTTTTTCACCCTGTGATAAATTCACTATCATTCTACTCAAACTCTTGTGGCTTGTAAATCTTCACACAAAGTTGGGAATTGTTTCCATGGGCTAAAATGGAAGGCACAGGTGGTTGTAACTCTGTGCCAAGGTCTCTGAGCCCCCTGCCAGGGTCTCGAGCCATCCAGGGCATCCAGAGGAATGTTCTGGGTCCCAACAAGCCCAGAGCTTGTTCTTTACATGGACAGGAACAGATCCTGATCTGGGCAACCCTCTGCTGCCCAGCACTGCACCTTCACATGTGAATGCTCAGCTGAACATGCAAAAATATTCTAGAAAGGCTTTCCAGAGAAAGCTCTTATTAAAGATCCTAAACTGCACAGAGTGTGGAACAATAACACTGTCTGCCTGAAAATGTCATATCTTTGTCTGAGCAGCCCAAAACCTTATGTGCTCTGAATAAAGATAGAGATGTAATTGCTTTTCTTGTTACGACTCACTTGTGCATCATAGATTTTTTAATATCCTGCAGAACACATGTATTGTGGGAAGGAAGCAGGTGACAGCAGTAAACATATGTAATGTTATTTTTCTTTATGATAGATATGAGTGGGGAAGTCTAAATGATGCCTTAGGTTTTTAATAATCAACTATGGAGTCTTAGGGGAAAGTGTGCATTTTGCCAAGAGCAAAATCATTAGAACTTTAACTCCAGCCATTGTGGGAAATTTCACTCAGCTAATTGTAGCCATTAAGTGGCAGGTTATGCAATGAAATTACTTCAGCTTTGTCTACACTCAAAAACAGGTTGCTGTCAGCAAAGTAGCTTTTTCTGAGAGTGCATGGGGGTGAGAAATGCTCTGTGCTGTTGGAAGTCTGTGTGAGAGGAGCTGAGCTGGTGCTTTGTGGGTTTGGAAGAAGCATCCATGGAGATGCAGCAGAGTTCCGAGAGAGCTGCAACACCTTTGTGTCCATCTACAGATACACATGGAAGGCCCATAAGCACTGTAAGCTAAATAATTCCTAAAGTTTTGGTGAAGAGTTAAAGCCACACCACCCCACCTTGGCATTCCAGGGCGAAGAAATACCAATCTACATTCATGTGGCTCCTACTGCACAGACTTTGTGACGATGATTTCTGAAAGCCTAGTTCAGCTTCCCACTGTCTCCTGCACCTTCTCTAAACCCAAAAAGGCCCCACTGTGGGCAGCTGCCCTTCCCTGGCTTCCCAAGCCCCATAACCCAGGGTCTGTAGGAGGGAAGGGTTCAGAGATGGAGCCCAGAGGAGACCAGAGGCCGTGGGCTGAAACCTCAGACGTACACAATAGAGGAATACCTGGGATTTCCCCAGCTCTGTTCAGAACATGCTGCTCAATAGCTTCAATTGGGCCACCAGGCATCCCAGAAGAATGTGGAAATTCTCTGATCCACCTGATAAAAGCTCCCACACAGAAGTCACCAAGGTGCACTCCCATGGTGTATTCCTTGGGTGCAGCTCTACAGAGCCACAGCACCAAAAACCAGAGGGAGAGGAGGAGCTGACAGAGCTCAGACCCTTCCCCAAACCTGCCAACCTCACCCCAAAGATTCCCATTCCCAGCACATGCACCCAGCTCTGTCTCAAGGAAAAAAGAAACCCCTTGTGTCTCCTGAAGCAAGGAAATAATCCAAGTCTTTCTAGGAAAAGCATACACAGCATATTAAGCTGTTCATAATTTAATTTAAACAGCTAATCAGTGCTTTGCATTTGTAAATTATGACCTTAAAGTTTCTCCTTATTAACCTAGAAAATCAGAAGGAAGAGACACACCTGTATTGCCAGGGTTTAACAAGTTTGCCCCAAAGCTGTGCCAGGCCAGGGAGTGGGATCAGCCCATTAATTTATGTGATGATGCTTCTGGCTGCTGGAATTTCCCTCAGCTGCAAATAAATTCTAATGAAAAAGAAAGCTGAAGCAAATTTTTCTGAAACCCCCAAAGCTCCTGGCTGTTACAAATGAAAAACAGTGCTGATGAATTCAGAGTATGATTCAATTCTAACCACATCCAGAGTGCATAAAACAAAGTGGCATTAAGATATTGTCCTGGGACAGTGTGAATTCTGCCACATCCATGGGAAGTCAGGAGCATCATTCTGGGATGCAAGTCTGAGCAGGACTCAAGTGAGGGCAAACCAAATTATTCTCTTCATCCAGTGTTGTTTTTCAATTATGTGAGGTCATTTTATATAGATTGTATTTTGTGGTCCTACATTCTTGTTACTTATTCTCTATCAAAGTACCTCACTCCAGTGATCCCAGTGATCCCATTCCAGCCCTGCTGGGAGATGAATCCTGAGTGTTTCATTTGCTCAGACAAGTGACATTCACCCTCTGCTCCATTCCCAGCTCTCCAAGTCAAACCAGAGGCACCCAAGGCTCTGGAAGATACTGTACAGTAATCCAGATAAAATCCACTGAAGTCTCTAACACTTCAGATGAAGTCCAGTGAAATCCCTAATAAATTATTTCCTTTCTTCTTGTGCCAGATCTTGTGGAGCCTTCATTCCTTTAATGTTCTCAACCATTGGAGCCCTCCACTCGACTGGCTGCAGACAGCAAATCTGCTCTTGGGGAAAGGCCAATCCATGGCAGCCTTGTCTGCAGCTTTAGGCTCTTCTCCTGCAAAACCAACTTCCTAAACCCAGCCTGCTCTGAAAGCACCAGCACAGAGCCTGCACCCCCTTGTGCCCACCCTGTCCTTCCTGCAGATCCACCCTGCCTCCAGGAATTAATAATTACACGCAGTGCCAGCCACAGAACAGCAAATCCTTCCCCATCTCTACTCATTTTCAGCTTGGGCCCCCCCAGAGCCATGAGTGTCCCTGTGCTTTGCAGTCTGCAGATGATCCTTAATCTCATGCCATTTCTCCACATTTACAATATTCTAGTCCTCTACAGTGAGCATGGAAATTTTAAGAATTAAATATGCAGGTCCAACTAAGAACAACACAGCAGTAAAGATTTCATTTCATTTGTACTTTTGGAAAATTACAGTTTTGAAATATTTTTCTTCTCAAAATGAAGATTCTTTTGACAAAAGACACGTACTGAGGACGTTGTGTCTTTTCTGCATTAACTGAACTTCACCAAAAATTCTGGTCTTAACATCCCACATTCTACCTCACCAGCCATGGAATTCAAAATCACAAAAAGGGAAATCAGGTGGGGGGAGATGGAGATGGACAGGCACAAGACAAACAATCTTTAAATCATGGTACCCACAATGCAAAGTCAAACCCCATTCTTTGCAACCAGACTGGCATGAAGGAAATGCAGTTTAATGTCATTCTCAAAAATAAAGACAAATCTTGAAATTTAACACAATTTAGTATAAGTCTGCCAATCATCTTAAGAAAATCTAGTTGAGAAATTCAGTTTAAGTGCTAAGAACTTCCCTGGCAATGCTAGAGGGAACTACAATCATTGTGATTTAATTCCCTTGAATTTCAGAAAACTAATAATGGTTCTAAATAATTAGAAAGTCTTATTACATTAAAATGCATGATACATACTGATCAGATCATATTAAAATGAAAAGAATAATTTGAATTATTTACACAAAAAAAAAGCCCTCAAAGTGAGATAAATCTATGGACCATAAAGACAAAGAAAAGAATTCCTGAGACAGTAACAGCTCATTGCACAAGTAATTTTCATAAGTATTAGTGATGTCTGAATTGCACCAAATAAAGAACTTCCCCAAAATAAAACCCAAAAACATATGTACTTACTGACATAAAGTCATTTTAATGCCTTGGCTATCTCAGTTCAAAACTAATTCTAAACTAGTAGATGCAAGCCAATGGTTTTTCATTAAATGCAAAATATTCAGTATATTACAAATTATGCAAGGCTATAATGTGAAATGCTTTTGTGACAGCAGCTTTATTTAATATTCATTGTCAGGTTCTCAGAGGATAGACTGAGAACTAATAAATTCAGAATATATTAGTATTATAGCCATTTATATTTAGTGTTTTATCCAAGCCATAACACTCAGTAGAAGGCAGGTACACTGAATACAAAGGATTAGATATAGAAAATAAATTAGGATATTAAACTAGAAATTAAAATATTCCTTCTGTATCCCCAGTGTAAATCTATTTGTAAACTCAGAGCAACATTTCTGCTCTTTTGGTGGCTCTTGCCCTTCTCTGTGAGAGCTGAGGCAAAGCCTGGCTGGAATGTGCTGTGGTGGCACTGAAGGAAAGGCCATTCCCAGCCCAAGGGATGCACAGAGCTGGAAGGAAATGGCCAGTGTCCCTCTGCAGTGTCCCTGTGTGCTTTTAGATCACTTTGAGCCTGTAATTGTTTAATTGGTGCTCTGCAGGGTGGAAGCTGCCTGCAGCCAATGAGTTACAGAGCGAAGAACCCGTCTGACCAAACTTGACTAAAGAACATTTTGAGCAAGAATTGTGCATTGTTCCCTGCTTGTGTGTGAGCTGCTGGCAAGGACAGGTCAGACACAGCCCAGGGCTGTCTCTGAGGTGACAGACACAGCCCCAGCCCCTGCCAGTCCCTGTTGGGACATCCCTGAGCCTGGCTGGCTTTGGGAAGGGACCTGGAGCTGCTCCCTGAGAGCTGGAGCTGCCCTGGGCTGAGCCCAGCGTGGGCAGCAGGGAGGGGATTCTGCCCCTCAGGTGAGACCCCACCTGCAGAGCTGCCCCAGCCCTGGGCCCAGCACAGCCAGGACCTGGAGCTGCTGCAGAGAGCCCAGAGGAGGCACCAGGATGAGCAGAGGGATGGAGCAGCTCTGCTGGGAGGAAAGGCTGGCACAACTGCCATTGTTCACCTGCACAGGAGAAGCTTTGGGCTGAGCTCAGGGTGGCCTTGCAGGGCCTGAAGGAACTGCAGGAAAGATAGAGAGAGACAATTGCCAAGGGCTGCAGGGACAGGAGCCAGGGAATGGCTCCCAGTGCCAGAGGGCAGGGCTGGATGGGATCTTGGGAATGAGGAATTGTTCCCTGTGAGGGTGGGCAGGCCCTGGCACAGGGTGCCCAGAGCAGCTGGGGCTGCCCCTGGATCCCTGGCTGTTACAGACATCTTTTATGGAAAATCCTTTCCTTAGGAATTTTCCTCCTGAGAAGCTGAGAGGCCTCAGGAACAAAATGTAAACATTGATTATCTGCTGCTGTGGAATGCAAAAGGTACATCTGGGATTGGTCTCATGTGGTTGTTTCTAATTAATGGCCAATCACAGCCTGCTGGCTTGGACTCTCTGTCCGAGACACAAGCCTCTGTTATCATTCCTTCTTTTTTCTATCTTTAGCCAGCCTTCTGATGAAATCTCTTCTTCTATTCTTTTAGTATAGTCTTAATATAATATATATCATAAAATAATAAATCAAGCCTTCTGAAACATGGAGTCAGATCCTCGTCTCTTCCCTCATCCTGGGACCCCTGTGAACACTGTTACACCTGGCAGTGCCCAAGGCCAGGCTGGACACTGGGGCTGGAGCAGCCTGGGACAGTGGGAGGTGTCCCTGCCATGGCAGGGGTGGGATGGGATGAGCTTTAAGGTCCCTTCCATCCCCTTCCATGTTTCTGTGATACTCCAGCTGAAAATGTCAGTAAGTTCAGACACAAATATTACAGAAATCTGACTCCAGCAGCCCTAGTACTTAAAAAATGCCTATTAAACAGTAGTGGTAAGCTACTTTACTCTTTAAAATTAATTGTATTACTATTATCTAAAATGTAAGCAGTGAGCCTGAATTCATTTACGCTTGTGAAATACTCAGATATCTGTATGAAGTCAATGTACAAACAAATAATCAGTAGCAAGTCATGGATAAATTTCTATTATGCTTGTAGGAACATAATATATGTTTAATTAATTAATATTAATAATTTTTTATTATTATTATCACTTTATATTTAATGTCTTTGGCACTCCTGGAATCTACTCAGGTTAAAAACAAAACAAAAAAAAAAAAAAAAAAAAAAAAACTCCAATGACACATAAAGAAAAAAAATAAAGAAAAAACTCTTCCACCACCCCCAAAAAAGTCATTCTTGTCCCCTAAAATATAAAATTTCTTTGTAACTGTGACAGCAGACTTATATCTTGCAGAACTGATGGCATTTCATTTGAGTCAGGGGCCATCTCTTTCTTCCTTTAAATTTTCCACATAACTGACATCCAGCTGACTTGCTTCCCTTGGGGTGCAGATGGCTGGGACTGCTGGCAAGGAAATGTGGAGCAAAAGGCTGGGAAGGAAACAGCCAGGATGGGTCTTGTACCAAAGGCATTGGGAAAAGGTCCAGGGAAGGGAGATGAGCTCAGCCCACCATGGATCAGCCCAGGTGGGACACGGTGGGGCTGGGAGTGACAGTGCTGACAGTGGTGACACTGGTGACAGTGGTGACAGTGCTGACAGTGCTGACACTGGTGACAGTGCCACCCCAGGAGCTGCTGCCACCGAAGGGGCTGAGCAGCTCTGAGCCAGGGCAGAGCCAGCCTGGCGTTTGGGCAGCCTGTGGCTCAGCGAGATGACATCCCTTAAAAGTGACACATTGCCACTTCTGAGGAGCACAGGGAAGAAGGGGACATCTGCTGCCTCAAGAAGGGCTGGATCCTGCCCAGAGTGGCTCCAAGGCAGCCTCAGGAGCACTTGCTGACCACTTGAGCAGTTGGTGCCTCTTGTCCTCCTCTCCTGAATTGCTCACTCAGCTCACACCTCTCCTCTCCCTCTCATCCTTAGTGCAGCCCCAAAAAGAGGGGATTAAATCAGAATTTCTCTGTAAGTACTGCATTTCAAGAGGAGCCAGGCCATTCCCCAGAGCAGCCAGACTGCCATTACAGGAAAGCTTGGATAGTTTTTCAACTTCAGGTCGAGTTTTCCTATGACAGACCTGAGGCTGAGAGCCTCTTTCAGTGCACAAAATATATAGAATTGGCCATAAGTCTTTAAAGCCCTGATGTATTCCAGTCCATTAGTTTTTACAGTCCAATTTATGTTGTATTACGAGGAGATGTGCTGGACCGCCTGAAAGTACAGATTTGCCAAACTATCCAAAAATAATCTGGAAAGCAAGAAAGTCAGGATACCAGCCAAATCATAAGCAGCACGGCCATTTTGCTACCAGTTCAGCTGGTAATAAATTTTTTAAAGCACTGTTAAATGTATCTAGATGAATTTGACTTTAAATCACACTTTCTGCTGTACATTTAAAGAACTATTGATCCAAAATGAATCATAGACAACTGGGGCAGGTTCATGTGCTGAGAGAGAACAAGGCAGACATCTCCCTGTCCTTCAGCTTGGCACAGCACACAATTAACCAAGCTCCAGCACTGCCACACAGCAATTAAAAGCGATCACAGCTTCTGGGTGAGCTCTGCAAGATGGAAGAGGGAGCTGGCACAGACAGGAGGCTCAAGGAAGTGGAGCTGGTGAGAGAAGATGCAGCATAATTACCATCACAATGCATCTTCCCGCCTACAGGAGCCAAGCACTGTTAAATTAAGCTTATCTCCTGCAAGTTAAACACGTGTTGGGACTTTGTATTTGCTTACTCTAAAATTTACATGACAATTGCAGCATTACCCAAATGCAGAGTCATGCCAGAAGCACAGAGAGCCTGTGTGATGGGTTCCATGGGAAACCCTGGCCTTGGGGGTGAGAATTATTTCTGCTTCTCTTTGTGCACCCTCTGATAGAGAACTGGAGGCTCAGGGCCACACTGTGCGGTGTGAGTGCCTGAATTGTCTTTGACAGAACTCAATGTAACACCTTTAAATGTCCCATGATGTATTTGGGGTTGTGTGACTCCTGCAAGGGCTTTGAGACCTGAATTTTACTTTCCTTGAAAGTGTGTGCTTTTCACTTCATGCAGATTCACTCCCCTGCCTGCCACAGCTCTCCCACATCCCTCTGGCCAAGAGGGCCAAGGAAAAGCAGCACCAGGAGCACTCAGTGCTGCTGGGCTGGCCGGCACAGCTCCTGTGGCACAGCCAGCAAAACCTGGGAGCAGCTTCTGCTCAGTGACCTCAGCAAATCCCCAGGGCAAGGGTGTGCTGGGGAACCTGCTCTGGAAGGATATTGACTGAAAAACAACAGATTGCTATTGAAGATGATTGTATGTTAAATACCTCCTCATGGTCAGTATTATTTATGCCATTTAAGAAGTAGTTTTAGTAATCTTGCTGCCGTGAGATGCTCAAATTCATTCAAATTTAGGCTCTTCAGGTCAAGGAAATGGACTTTTAACAAGTGGCAAATTAAAATGTCAAGAGCAATCATACAGACACTTGTTTACAAGATTGTTATTGTTTTGTTTTAGAGGTCCCAGGTTTGTCTTTCTCGGTAATTGCAGCATTAACATTTTCACCATAATAGAACGGTACCGGATAACATCAACATGTTTTTGAGACCTCCCTCGACTTAAATTGCAAAATTCTTAAGTGTGGACAGAGTCCCTCACAATTCCCAGATCCTTCACAATCAGTTATAATAGAGCAAAGCTCTGTAAGCAAAGTTAGACATCTGCATTTTTAAAAAGTGCATCTGATTGTGTGAGGGAAGGAGGGGGCACCACCTCCCAACCCTGCTGTCTGCAGCTGTCCCGGCTCCTGAAGGGGTGAAAAGCTCTCCTGAGCTCTCCCATCTCCCATGCAGAAACACCCAAAGCACAATCGCCAGTTCCCAAGCTCAGGGTGAAGGCAGATTTCAGAAAACCCCAAAGCAAACGAGGCTGGTGCCTGTCCTGTGCCCTGGGGTATTCAGGGGCTCTCACACCTGCAGGGACATTCTGCCCACGGCTGGGTCTGAGGTGCCTCCTCCTCCCTCTGGCCTGGCATGGGTGCAGGAGCGTCACAGACATCCTTTATGGAAAATCCTTTCCTTAGGATTTTTCCTCCTGAGAAGCTGTGAGGCCTCAGGAACAAAATGTAAACAATGGTTGTCTGCTGCTGTGGAATGCAACAGGTGCATCTGAATGTTTGTAAATAATGGCCAATCACAGTCAGCTGGCTCGGACAGAAAACCGAGCCACAAACCTTTGTTATCATTCATTGCTATTCTATCTTTAGCTAGCCTTCTCATGAAATCCTTTCTTCTATTCTTTTAGTATAGTTTTAATGTAATATATATCATAAAATAATAAATCAGCCTTCTGAAACATGGAGTCAGATCCTCGTCTCTTCCCTCATCCTGGGACCCCTGTGAACACCGTCACACAGGAGAGGAAGGAATTTCTCCCTGGACTTCATCTGAAGTTTTTTTTGGATCAAAGGAAAGAATTCTGTCAGGGTTACACACAGAACTGGATCCAGATATTCATATGCTCCTTGGTGCCTATTCCTAATCACTGGAATAGGATAAGAAGTGATAAATATCCTCCTGTAGAGAGCACAAGTGTGAGTGTGTGATTGGGAAAGGCTCACATAGCACCAGCTTCATGCTACAGAACAAAGGAGCTGCTCTGCTCTTTGCCAGCTCACATTTCAGTGTTAGTTCCAGGGACACCACAGCATCACTTCAGTGGGAGGGCTTCCAGGAGTTAAACAGTTAACAGCCTTTGCTGACAGATTTGATTTCCAATCCTTTCTAGGCAGAGATAAAAGCACTAAAATGCCCTGTTTCAATGGGGACTTTGCCTTGTGTCACCCGTGTTTATAAGAAATTATTATACCCCTACTTCAGGGAGGTAAATCAAAGCAATTCACTTTGCACTTGGCTGTATTGGAGGAAATGTTTATGGCACTATCTTAAAAACATACAAGTGAGCCTGAAACTTTCATTAGAATCTCACTACAGGGTAATGCAGCCCTTGAACAATCTGTCAGCTTTGGAATCCACAGGCAAAGAGGCCCCACAGCTCCACTGCTGCCGCCTGCCTTGCTAGGGTGAGGAGCTGAGATGGAGGGGGGAACATCCAGTGTGGTTCTGTCCCTCCCTGCTGCTCAAATAATGCTCAGCATCCACTCAGAGAGGGCTGGTTGGGATCACTGTTTGCTCTATTTCAAATCCTAAAAAGGATAGGGCAGCCACTGAGACAACACAGATGAAAATTAAATATTTTCATCTAACTGAACCCCATATTCTTGCCTGTATTCTGCTTCTTCAGAAAATAAAATATTTTAAAAAAAGCTTTGTGGCCTTTGATGAACAGACTCTTTTTCTTATTCTATTATTTTTTTTAAGTTTATTGGTGCTTCATTTTTACAGTGCCCTGCCTAAGCAATCCATGACCAGGAGTTCTGATTATTCCAGTTAACAGCTGGGATAGGAATACATGTAGGAACTGAAGCTCTCAAATGAAACCTTCACAGATCTCTATGTTTCACTCAAGGATTTCAAAACATCAAAAATATTAAGTAAGTTTTACAACATGTCTATTTAACTCATTTTGGAGGAGGCAAAACTTGAGACAATGAGGTCAAACAAGTCCAGAGGAAAGTAAAATTCAGGTCTCAAAGCCCTTGCATGAGTCACACAATCCCAAATACATCATGGGACATTTAAAGGTATTACATTGAGTTCTGTCAAAGACAATACAGGCACTCACACAGAATAAGCCACAACACATCATCTATGTCAGTTCTTTCTTAAAGCCTTTTTAATTTGCAGGTCAGTCACATAACAAACTCCAGTGGATGCCTTAGTATCCATCAAGCCAGTGTGAGAGCAGATCAGGATTTATTTCTTCACCAAACCTGTGATTATGTTCTAATTCTAGGTACTAACATTTATTTCAGATTTGGTTGCCAAAAGCAGGTCCTGGCCAGGCATTTATTATCCTCAGAGAATCACAGGATTGTATTATTGGGTTTGGAAGTTGCCACTGAATTAATTTCAACAGAATTGGTGCCACAGCCCCTGGTGAGAAGGGCAAATGGAGGCAGCTCTCATATTTTGCCCACACCCTTTCCATCCCCCTTTGCCCAAACACACCTTCCTGGGGAGCTGAAGGACAAAAAGCTGATGGAGCAGAGGGGCCCAAGGCCTCACCTGCCTCTGAGCTCAGGGGGAGCTCAGACACCCAACACTGGCAAGATCCAGCCCAAGAACATTACCAAACTGATACCTGGGGGTTTTAGTTTTCTGTTCTGCTTTGGTGTGCAGCTTTTAGCTTTTTATTAAGTAGGATCTTTGCACTGGGTGGTGAAGACAAAACAATCCTGTTCTAGCTGGAGACTCAAGGGCAATCTCGTCAAACTTCAGGCCCAAAGCATGAACAACATGAAAAGAGGAGGGCAGGCAAGCAAGGAGGATGAAACTTCATCATTTGAAGCTGTTAATTGGGCAGTTAACTCCTATATGCAAATGGACTAAAATGTATAAAAATGTGTGTGACAGTGTTCACAGCGGTCTTAGGATGAGGGAAGAGACGTAGATCTGACTCCATGTTACAAAAGGCTTGATTTATTATTTTATGATATATATTACATTAAAACTACACTAAAAGAATAGAAGGAAAAGTTTATCTCAGTAAGCTAGCTAAGCTAAGAATGGAAACGAAAGAATAACAAAAGGTTTGTGGTTTGGACAGAGAGAGAGCCAGCTCAGCCACGATTGGCCATTAATTCCAAACATCCACATGAGACCAATCCCAGATGCACCTGTTGCATTCCACAGCAGCAGATAATCAATGTTTACATTTTGTCCCTGAGGCCTCTCAGCTTCTCAGGAGGAAAAATCCTAAGGAAGGATTTTTAATGAAAATATGTCTGCAACAAATGTGAGATCTCATGGCCAAGGCCTCTTTTGCTTCCATCTTGGAGCTGTGGCTCTGGTACTGCCAGGGTGTGGCCTTTGAAGGCCCTTCAATAAACACCCTCTTTATTCCTTCTAACTCTGTCCAGCCTCTGTTCCAGCTCCTTAAGGCACCAAAGCCAAGATTTCAGGAGTAAAACCCCAGTTCAATCTCTCAGATTTATTGAGGAATTGCATTGTCCTATTTACACAGTGAGGAAGCTGGGGAGGCTGAGTTTCTGCTGTTACAAAGCCTGTGAGGAGGTGGCAATGACATCCATTCAGAAGAAACTTGGCAGGATGGGAATCTGTAAATTTGATGCCATTTCCATCCATTCTCCCAGCAGTGCCAACTGTCAGCACTTGGACTGTTCAAGCTCTCCTCTTCCCCCCCTGTCTCTGCTGCACAGGATTGCAGGGGCTTCATCTGGAGAGGGAAACCTGTGCAGCCATGGTCTCTGAAGAGTTCCCCACAGCAGAAAATGTCCCTGGCATTGCTGCTGTTACCCCTCAAGAGCATCTGTTATCCCCAGTGAATCTGTAATTGCCAGGATTACTGGGCTGGTACCCTGGCTTTCCTCTGAGCCTCATGAACTCCACACCTCATGGGTCTCTGTGCCTCCCTCTGCCCTCACAAAGGCAAGAGAACTGCTGAAAACATGCTAAAAACAACTTTGTACCCAGGAAAAAAAGGGGCTACACGTCACTTCAATCAATCAGACTCCTTGAGGAGATTGGTACAGCATCATTTGGCTTCATTTGCATTTTTTATCTATTTCCTGCTGCTTTGAGGAAATCTGCTTCAGGTATACTTGGAGATAAAACTAAATTAAAATCCTAAATACAATAAAAACCTGGGGAAAGGTTTCTGTGACAGTCCTGGGCTGCCTAGTGTCAGAACAGCATCCATTATCAGTCTGCAAATCATCACTGCATCCATCAGCCTGCACAAATATGCCATGGGATGGCAGCCCAACCTCCCCTGGTGCTGACCCAAAGGGCTGCTCCCACTCCAGGCACACAGCCAGGACCAGCAGCTCTGACCCAAGAGGCCAGAGTTCCCTGCTATAAATCCACATTTAAAAAGGTTAAAACTTTCCCTAATCTCAGAGCTCACTATTTCTGCCTGTAACAGCTAAAGGATAAACTAGAGATACAAGTGCATGTGGGTTTAAAAACTCCACAAAAGTAAGTTTGTATTTCTTCCTTACCATTGCTATCCCTCAGAGTAGTTCATAGTTTACTTCTTCTTGGGTGTTTCTAGTTCTTCACTTAAGTTCTTTCCTGTTTTCTGCCTTTTCCTTCCTATCTCTGTGTAATTCCTCTGGTTTTCCTTTTCCTCATTCCATAAGGTGCTTTCCTTTTTTTTGTCCTGCTCTTCCTTTCTCTTCACATTCTTCTTAACTGATTTGTTTCCCCTCCTTGCTGCACCCACATATACTCAATTGTTCCTCCTTGTCCTTCATGGCCACAAATCAAACACACCAGAGATGCAAAAAGGGCACCAGGCATTCTCCAACCATGAATGCAAGCATCACATTTACCATTTCCTCTCCAAACTTCTCACTGTTTTCTTCTTTCTTTTCCTCAGCTAGGGAGTGACTCTCTTCCCTGTTACTATAATTAACTTTATCCATTCAGATCAATTAATTTGAGCTCTCAAATTAAGCTCCCAAAGCTCTCACACTATTCAGATCTGGGGATGGATGGATTTTGAAGAGGAAGGTTTGCTACTGAGCCATTCACTGTCTGGATTCTGTTAAGTCTTCACCCAGTCTCACACACTGAGACACCAAATAAAATTTAAGAAACCTGTTTCTGTTTCAGAATTTGCTCTCTTTCCAGGGAGGTGCCTCAGTCTAAACCCACTTCTTGTAACATAAAAAGTAAATACACAACTGAGTTCTTTTGCAGCCACTGAGCCTTGCTGATGCCATTACAAAAACCAGTTGAGCGTTCATTTAAGCCAGACACTGAAATACTGGCTGGAAATTGTCCAGTTGCTTAAAGATAGGCATTAATTGAATTCTTGTTCTTCTAATGAAGGAGATAAAATGGGTGCTACTGGCCATGCAGGATAGGAAGAGTTAAACAGCCTCCTCTGGGGCTCAAAATACCTGGAGGGCTCTGGTGGACATTGGAATGTAGATGTCTGTAATTTGCGCTTCTCATTAGGGACTGTAGCATCAGTCCTGGAAAAGGGAACTCAGGGGCAGCTTCCAAACCCAATAATCACAACCTTGTGATTCTCTTAGAATATTAAAGGCCAGATGAAGACCTACTTTCAGCAGTTTTCACAATGGTTGTTCCAGTGAAACAAAAAGTAAAGGGATTTATATTAAAAGAGTTTTTGTGTTGACCCTCTATCAAAAAATTGTCCTGTATGAAAGAGGGTTTAATAGCTTGCATTGAAAAAAGGGTAAAAATATCCCAGGCTCAGTGTTAAAACATTCAATACTGACAGCATTTTTGCTTACACATGGGATTCCTGTTACAGTTAATTCTGAGCCAAGGACATGAAGGGCAGGAGGGTGTGGGCATGGCTGAGCTGGCTCCTGGGGACACAATTCCTGCTGGGATCCCCTCAGCAGCGAGCACAGCCACGGCAAGGCAGGAGCCCTGGGGAAAGAGAGAACAGGACAGAAAAAAGAAAATAATTTCTGGGGCAGGCTGGGTCAGGAGTGTTCCAGGAGCAGGTCAGAGGAGCCTGGCACTGGCATTGCCACTGTCATTGTCACTGTCACCATCCCCAGCCCCCGGCTGCTCCCACTGCTCCAGCTCCCCACAGAGCCCAGCCCCAGAGCTCACAGCTCCCCCAGGACTCCTCTGTGCCAGAAGCTCTCGGGTTTTGGTTGATATTTGCTGCCCCAGATGTGCAGGATGTCTCTGCTTCGACCCGTGCAACTGAAGAATGAGTCTGGACTCTTCAGTTTTCGGTCTTGAGGTTGTTTATTAATTCTTATCTATAAAATTTTCTTACTGCCCAGTTGAGATCTGCTCAGCAGGGCAGCCACAGGCACTCTGTGTTGTCCTTTTATACTACAAACTACGTGTAACATATTTACACTTAATTCCCAACACCTATCACCTGTGTTAGACAGTGCACTTCTACTCTAAACCAATCCCAAAGTGCCAACATCACTGCAGAAAATGGAGAAGAAGAAGAAGAAGGAGAAAGGCTGGACATGCCCAGATTCCTCCATCTTGTTCCCATAACCCCCATAACAAAAATCCTAAAAACAATCTACATTTTCACCCTGTGATCATTTTGTTATTACACCATTCAAACCTGTGTGACTTTCAGGTCCTCATACAAAGCTGGTAACTTGCTCCAGGGGTCACAATCAAATCCCCAGGTGTTCTGGGCTGTGTGCCAGGGTCTCTGAACCCCCCCAGAGGGGTCCTCAGCAACTTTGGACATCCAAAGGGATGCACTGAGTTCCAACAAGAAGCAACAAGTGTCTCACTGAGAGATTTTTTTTATCTTTTTTTTTCTGTTCATTTGCTGCTCAGAAAATTGAGACACATTCCAGGCTTGTTTTACTGTTCCTGCAATGACAAATTACACGTTAACGTCTGGAAGGCTACATTTTGTACAGTTCTGTTTCACACAGACAACCTGTTTGAAAAGCTGTCAAAATGCATCAATAACTTACCATTATCTCCCCTGCAGGAAGTATCAAGGTACTTGGAGAAGTCAGTATCTTAATATACGATAACTTTCAGGTGAGTTAAAGGGAAAAAAGTGGCTATTAAGACACCATATTTATAGCATAAACCCTTAATGACTCAGCAGAAAGCTTCAGCACAAAGCAGAATTTAACCTGCAGCTTTTTGCACATCACTTAAAAATTCATCTAGCTCAATTTCACTAACTAACCAACCTTTATCATCAATTCTGGCAAATTTAGCTTCCCCAAACACAAGAACTCCAATCAGGGCGCATCTTGACTTGTATTTAAGGGAGCATCTCAAACAAGGATTTACTTTGGGAGTCAATAAAATCATTTTATTAATCCAATTTCACAGATGCAGACAATTAATTACTCCAAGGAAAAATGCTTTTCCAACCTAATGGTGAACTCAATAAACCTCAATCTCAATTGCCCATGATCAAAAATGTTTAGCCCCAGCAGCTAATTAGCAATATTTACTTGCCACATCACAAGAGCATATAATGAGGTGGCTAAAATTCATTAGATGGGCTTTTCAAAAGTCAAAGTCAACAAGTATCAGAGTAATCTCCATATTTTCATTACTTTGACCACAAAAAGATGTACATGTGAAGTAGTCAATGGACTGTAAACATTTCCTAATGACTGTCCCACAAATAGTCTGACTGTGCCTGGATGGGTGGAAGCCCCCTGAACTTCATTGCTCTCATGGATTAACTCATGTGCTGTGCAGCACCATCCCCACCACCACTGGGGCATTTCCCAAACACAAACTGCAATAATTTTTGCAAAGAATGTATAAGGTAGAAATCAGTGGGTTTTGCCATGATTAAGCCTTGCAGACTTTACTGTCAGAGTGTTTTCCCCTCCAAAATGCATTTGCACTCTTCCATGCTGAGCTCATGTTCCTTCAGAAAGTAAAGAAATGGCACCACTCAAAATGTTTTGTTCAGGCAATTTTGTAAGTTCATCACAGAATTTCCTGTTACTGCAGATTGGTAGCAGTGGAACAATGAACCTCCAGGGAACTTCTCTTGTCTAAAGCAAACTGAATCCGGGTTTTTTTAAGTAAGATTTTCCCAATGCAAATAACTGAAGACTCCAAAGTGCATCAAGGAATTCTCTTTTTCTTTTGCCCTCATTATATTACTGTTTTAAACAATGATTTCTATTTTCCCCCAATTTATCCCTGTGATATAGAACCAAAATCCTCAATCACAATCAGAAAAGGAAAAGGAAAGGAAGATACTGCTGCTGGTTTTACCATTTGCATACAGAAGAGCAAGTCTCAAAACCCAGTGAAAATATTCTGGTTTGTATGACAGACCATTACAGATTTCCTGCAAGGATGCAGTGTCTCTGTTCAGAATAACTGTTTAATATTCTGCTGGGAATACATCCCAGTGATATCCAGACAGGGAGAGCTGCATTTCAGCAGGCTCCAAGCAGTACCAAGCAGTCATTTTTCTGCTTTGGAGCCACGAGCACACTGTGGCACAGGGGTTCCAGCCCTGCTTTCAGTCATGCAGGCTCTGAGACAGCCTTACAGAGCTCTGCTGACACCAGGAATGTGTTTGCTCCTTTTTTAGGGCAGGAGGGAGATGGCAGATTAGCAACCTCAGGAAGAAGCCTGGGACATCTCTTTGGAAGGCAGAATGTTTCAGAGCTACAGCCAGGGCTCACTTTGATTCTTTTGTAAAAGCTATCAGTCATCAGGCAGCAGGGTTTGGTAAATGTATGACTCTGCAAGATTTCATTACCACCAAAAATTCCAGTCCCCTCAGCTGATGAATCGTGCCTGGCAATTTATAGATGCATGTGGAGGAATTTGCTGCTCCCATTTTTTATGCCAAACGTAGTTTGTCTCTCCCCAGGCAGCAGCTGAACTGCCCATCCAATATCCCTCACCAGGCAGGTCTTTCATTATGCAGAGCATTCCTCTGGGACAGGATGCTCCTTGTAAGCCTGAAAGAAACAAATGTTGAATAGATTATATTATGGGCTGAGTTTTGATGCTACTTCAGATGAGCTGATAACCCTGAAAGAATGTATTTGCTGGATTAATTTCCTGTAATGTCTGTGGACTGTAATATCCCTGGTGTGATACACCTGGACATGACATTATCACCACGAGCTGCTGTGGGACCCCAGACCTCCCTGCCCCTCTGGCTGTGACTGGGAATGCAAACACTCCTGCTTTTATTTCAATGCATCTTTTAACAAACACTGAAAATGCAGAAATTCAGCATTACCTAGAGATGCATCATGCTGTCTTCTTCAATTCAACTGAGCAGAAGGCTCCTTCCATTGCAAGGGTTTAAACCAGGAAAGCATCATTCTTCATTAAATTAGAAGTCCTGAGTTATATAGGCACTGTGTGACCTTGCAAACACACATTTTGCACTTGCCAGTCACATCCCAAAGTTTTGCCCTGTGATGAATGGCACGGTTGATTCATAACCTGAGCCAGCTCATTAAACCAGCCCAAAGCTAAACATTTGCAGCAGCCTAATCAAACAGCCATAAATTCCACATGCCCTTAATTGTGGGAGTAAATCTGGAGCACCAGGCTCTGGAGGCAGCTCAGAGGAAACTCCAATGGAAACAGCCCAGAGTAAAACTGGCAATTCCCACTCACAGAGCCCCTGATCCCACCTGGAAACACAACAATTCTGCCCTGAACATTTTATTCGCTTACTCTGTTTAGACTGCATCATAACTGCTTATGTTCAGTGTCAACAAGGCTTTATTAAATATCTGCTTTGTGCTCTCAGGTTTATTTGGTTTACAGGTTTTGTTTTCATCTTTTATTTTTCAGGGTTTTAGAGAGCTGAGCAGGCTGCTCTCAGTACCTATGCCCACCATTCTTTACCCTTTATTTTTTCTCCCACCAAAACTCAAAAACATTTTCTTTTTTAAACACATATGTAAAAGCAAGAGAAGTATATATGAAGTAAAAATACATGACTATTTTTTAAAACAAGGATTTGTAAAACTCTTCCAGCAGATATTAACTGTATCTGTCAAGTGATTTAACTGTATGTGTAGAGACAGAGTTTAATTGATATCTGAATGATAAAAATAAACACATTTTAGGATTCAAGGCACAAAAGCAAATGAGGTGTTTATACTGGCTTGTGGAAGGTTGCAGCTATGACACAGCAAACACTGGAAGTGAATATGGGTGAAGTAAAGAACAGTTCCTTGGATTCACACCCAATTCACCTCAGCTTTGTGAGGCACTCGGGGATTGATCTCCAGCTCCACATTAAGGACTCCACCAACCCTCCCTGAAGGCACCAGAACCTTCCCTGAGGAGCAGGGAGCACTCCAGGAGCTGCAGAACATCAGGAATTCAGCACTGAGGCCACAGGGAATGCACATTGCCAGTGCCAGGGCCAGCTCAGCTGCCCTGCACCATGGGCTGGCCTTGCTCCAAACACCTTGGCAGAGGTACCAGAGGACAGCCAAGACACTGCTGCTGTTCAGCCCTTTCTTCCCAAATACAGGAGGGCAAAAATACTGACCCAGCAGTCAAAATCTACAAGTCATCATCTTACCTCTAACAGAGTTTAAAGATTTTGGCTATTGAAAGAGCACTGGGAAAAAAAAAAAAAAAGAGATATCAAGAAGAAAACAAATTAAGTTAAAAATAAATACTATTAAATTAATAACCCCAAGTAAAAATGAACTAACAGCCCTGCTGCTGTTATTAATAGAATGGAGTAATGAGTAATGTCCTCAAAAGATGAGAGAATCTCAGGTTTGTGAGCTAATGGCACCAGTGGATATTCAATGTTGAACTACCATCACTTCCCAGAGCCATGGAAAAAAGCAGCAAGAGCAGTGTTTACCTTAAATTCTGAAATAAAGCTTTTAGGAGATCCTACTCCCTGATACACAAGAAAAGAAATTTAAAAAAAAAAAACAGAGAAAAAAAAATAAACCAGCTAAAAGGCATCCATGGTTGACAGCAAGAAGGAACTAAAGCAGAACAAACTCTTACAGCACTCTGATGTGCTTGCAGTAAAAGGATGAGTCCTATTAAACCAGAACATCAGCATCAAAGGCAGCCAGCAGAGGTTGAAGAGGAGCACAGGAGAAAGCAATGCATCTCCAAAGGATTCCTGCCAAGGAGGTGCCAGCTGTGCCAGGCACTCCCTGCCCCAAGGCTGAATACAATACCTGAAAATCATTGTTCTGCAGAGTCATGAGGTAATTAGGTGATTCTATCACAGTGATGCTACTTCTTACAACACTGACAATTAGAAATATCCCAACCCTCCAGGTGAGGAGTCAGGCAGAAAGACAGAAACTCATGGGAAGATATGGAGTACTGGCATTTTCATTCAGGGCTCATAAAACCTTCTTGCTTTCCTCTCAGTTCCTGTTTCCCTCTCAGATAAACAAGGTAACACTGAGTTCCTGCCTCGTCCTGTATTCCTCATGCAGCCAAGACTCCCTTGAGCTGCTGGAAATCCCTGACCCTTGTGGGCAGACACACAGCCAGGGAGCCAAGGGCAGAGCTGCAGCTGCCTGACAGGCAGAGCCAGAACTCCAAACAGATCTCAGCCAGGGATGGAAAGGGAAAAATAAATACCCAAACAAACAACAAAATCACAACAATTTCAGCTTGTGGTCAACACGAGCAATAAAATTGATGGGTTAAATGTAAAAAAAACTAAAATATTTTTGCCACCACACTTGTGTCTTTACCATGTTACTTTCCATCCAGTGCACACACAACCATGAACAACTCCCGGGCTAATTAAGATGTTGTCTTTCCTCTGACTAATGAGGGCCTGACCTGCACATATTTCAGAGGTGTGCACTGGAGGGAAACCCCAGCTCACTCCCACCCCTGCAAATGAAACTGTGCTGGCTTGGAGGGGCACAGTGTGAAAGGCAGAATTCCCATGTCCAGCCCTTGGAGCCAGGACAGCCAGGACAGACAGGACAGACAAGACAGCCAGGACAGACAGGACAGACTGACAGACAGGACAGACAGGACAGCCAGGACAGACAGGACTGCCAGGACAGACAGGACAGACAGGACAGCCAGGACAGCCAGGACAGCCAGGACAGCAGGCAGAGGCAGGCAGCAGCCACCTACTTTACAAAGCACTGTCATCTGGAGGAGTGACAACATTCTCTAAAATACAGCTGAATAGTGAGAGGAACTAACATCAATCTGCCCTAAAACATCAAATACTGCCTCAAAACATCAATCCCAGAAGAACTGCAGTAGCTCAAACACTGCATCAGTTCCAACAAGCACCACCAAACATCCCCACCCTGTTTCACTTGCTCCTCTGGGGTGAGGAGTGAGGAAATGGAGCCATGAGGAAAGGCCTGGTTGGAGCATCCAGAGCATCCCCAGGCTGCCCAGCCCAGCCCTGGCCCTGCTCAGCTGTCCCCAGGTGTCACCTGCCCTTGGAGCAGCAGCCTGAGCGTGGAGTTCCCCTTCCAAGGGACAGAAAATCCTGGCTCATGTCCCTCTGCACAGACTGAAGGCCCTCCTTGCCCTGGCACCATCTCCAGGCTGCACAAGCAGATCTGCAGTGCACACACACAATCATTAATCATTATCTTACACTCTCACTTTAGCACCCTGCCTTTGGCTGAGCACATCAGTACCTGGAGAACTTGCACACCCAGTAAAAGAACCATAAAATATCCTGCTGCCATAAGTCCCACTTGTACCCAGGCATCCCTAGCATGGATATTTTTCTGTCTGCAGTGTACTATTGTTTTCAGAATTACAGTGTTTGTAGCATGGACCAAACTCTAAGAGAGGGCCCAGTATGCATAAGGCACTGTTTTAACAGCTGCAGCCAGATTGTCAAAAATTACTAGGAAAACAGAATGCAAAATGAACAGGCCTCTGGATGCTGTGGAAGCAATCTATAGGCTTTGCAAGGAATTTTCTTTGGGCTTATCCCAAGCAGAGGTGTCAGCATCACTGCCCTGGTGCTGGATACCAGTCCCCATTTTTGTGTGAGGTGGTTTCAGCCCCTCCAGCAGCATCCTTCTCTCACAGGGCTCAGGCTGCCCTTCCCTGCTGACTGTGAGAGCACAGCCCTTCCCCAGGAGCTCCTGTTCCTCCCTGGCTGCAGGGGCTGCTGTCCTGGACCCTGCTGCACCTGTGAACCTGCTCAGCCTCTGGAAATGGCCACAAAGAACAGCTGAGGGCATTCAACATGCAGCAGAAAAACCCCAAGGAAAGGGAGCAGACCCATAAAACAACGAAAGAGCTCCAGGTCAAGGCCCTGCTATGGGCTCCAGACACCACCAGGCAGCACTGGCCTCCCTTCTCCCGGAAATACCCTTTTCCCTCACACAGGTTGCCTTTGAGATCTCAAAAGCAACACAGAGCACAGAATAGGAACAACCCTTGGGGCTGAGAGGATAGAGAGAAGGGGTCAGAACATCCAGGAACAGCAAAGCAAGAGCAGTTAATTGTTCCTGAGCTTGATATGCTTTTGATATTTTGCTTTTGGTAGGTTTTGCATATCTCCTCCACTGGGCAGAGTGATAACTGCATTTAAAGCCAAAGCCATTTTCCTCCCTGATGCACAGCCCTTGCCTTGGAATTCACCACCACCACCCCTTTCTCTGCTTTGGAAATGCAGTCCCATCCAGGCAGTACAAGGAGATGTTTTGCTCTGTACTCACACCAATGCTCTCTATTCCACACCATTTCACAGCTGCAGTCAGCACAGGCAGCCTTGAGCAACCCAAGGAACAGAAAACAGCTCCTAAGGCAGCTTTGAAAACCAACTTTCCTCTTTTCTGCTCCAGTGGAACAGTCTGGGAAATCCACCTCCACAAAACCTGATGGCTCCACTCCAAAAACCATGGAAGAGCTGAAGAGATCCCCCACACCCAGAGCAGGGACAGGGCAAGGTCAGGGTGGATTGATGGCTCCTGCTCCAGGAGATGCTCACATGAGGCAGCACTCTTAAATCAGAGAGTCTGAGGGAGCCTGGGGCCCTCAGTCACCTTCACATCCATTCCCTACCAGGGCAGTGGTAAATCTCAGGGTCCTGGGGATGGCAAGTATGAATGATTGCTCATAAGCTCTTTGGGGTGTTTGAACAGGTACTTAAGCACTGAATTGTGGTTTGAGTTATGTCTGGGCACTTCAGCTCTCATGTCCATGGCCAGAAGGTGCCATGTTTATTGAGCACACGCAGTCAGCCCAAAATGCCCTGGATATGTCACTGCTAATTCATCTTCCCATGTGGCCTAAATAAGCCCAGGCCTTGAGAGACCTAGATTTGATCCAGCCAGACACAATTTGGAGTCCAAAAGTCCCAGATCCTGTATGATGGATCTCAGATCTCTCCAGAGCAGGACTCCAAGCAGAGAAAAAGAAACAGGTGAAGAAATTCAGCCAGAGGGCAGCCCACCACAAAGAAAGCTGTAGCCAGCTCAGGCCAAGGGGTGATTGAAAACGATCAGGATTGAAAATGATCAGTGATCAGGATTTAGGGACCTGGATCCAGCACAGGAAGGACAATTTAGCTGCAAAAGCTCTGCTGGTGCTGTATAACAACCCTGGCACCTGCAAGGCTGAGTGTCTGTATGAGAACACACCAGAGGGCAATGGCAAGGCCTGGCCTCTCTAACCTGCTTTACTGTGGACTGGTGCTGTCTGGTCCAGCTCTTCCTCCCTTCCACAAAAATCCTCTTTTTTGTCTCTCCTTTTATTCTGCTTCTTTCCCCCACAAACATCTGCCACAGATTCTTTCCAGCTGTTACCCATTTTTTTCTGCAAAGATCAGGAGGTCCATCCACAAACTCATCTCCTGGAAAGAGAAACTCACTTTTCTATTTTCTTGCACTGAACATATTTTTCCACTTTGTCTGGGGACTTCCAGGCAGGCAGTCATACAAGTGCAAAATATTCCCAGATGCACCTGCAATCAATGGGGTTGCAGCAAGGTCTCCCTCAGCAGATTTCCTTGCCAGCAGTGCTAAACATGCACTGTACCTGCCTGGCCTGCTAAAATCCCCTGCCCTCCATGCTCTCCTCGCTTTGCCCAGAGTTTTGCTGCTGTTTTCCCACTGCTGAGCTGATTCTGCCCTGTGGAGTTTGGGGATTTCACTGAACTGCAGCACCAGGCTCAGGACCCTGGTGGGTCTCACACACAAACCCATTGATTTGGAGTTCCAGATCAATGGCTGAGAGCAGCTTTTTGTGGAAAACCAATATGGATTCTTTCTTGAAATGGATTTTCCCATCAGGTTTGTGCTGGGCTGCTGAGTGAGACACAGCAAGGTGGTTTCTGCTCCCTGCCATGGTGTGCAGATTGATCTGTCCCAGGGTAAAAGGAACCAGGTGCTGCCATGGAGGCTGCAGACTTTTCTGTCACTTCAAGGTTTTAAGGGTTGGGTTTTTTTAGATCTGTCTTAAAAGAAATAGGGATCTTTTCCTATACCCTTAGTGAATATAAAAGAAAAGGAAGAGGTCAAAGAGCCAAACAGTTTAGAAGGAATCTGCAGGAGTGTGCATGACCAGACCCAGCAAGCCCAGAGAACAGTCATTTCAGCCCTATCACCTTTACACTTGCTTAAAATTGTAAACACACTGCTTAAATTTGCTGAATTCAGTATTTTGCTTTCTCTTCCTCAAATCAGAAAAATACAGGTGTTAGCAAAGACAACCTGAGGCACAGAACCCACTGTATACAAAACTAGTCTGCTTGGAAGTGTTTTAATCAAGACTTTCTCCTGTAATACCCATAAGTTAGACAGAGAGAGTGACCCAAAAGCAGGACCCAGGTTAATTGCCTGACCCAGGGCCAGCTGACCTTTCCTCATCCCACTGCTTGGCCGGCCAACACTTTCTTGGCATCAAAGAAAACTGAGCTGTGTTTAGTCACTTTTCATTTTCTCACTTGCACACTGTGTTTGGCCCCTGAAGGACAGAACACACAGACTTGATGCCACAAAATTCCCCAGGGTATTCCCTCTCCTCAAGTGGAGAATTGCAGTGAATAGCAATGAGGTTCTTAGAGAAAGAAATCCTCCCTTCCTGTAAAGTACACAAAATCAGAAAGGACCATAATTTTTTTTCTCCTTCTCTGAAAATTATTTATAAGAATAGATTTACAAGAACAAACCCAGGTTTGCTCTAGAATGGAATATTTCAAGCCATGTTCAAGGTACTATTCACTATAACTTAGTAATTTTAGTGCATTCAACACTCTCTTTGAAACCAAAATAAAGAAAAAGCATATGAAATATGCTTAGAACTACTTGTATTTCCCTTATTAACAGCATATTTTCCATGCCTTATTTATCCTTTCTGCTGGCATATCTGCTGCAGACTTTGAATCAAAGTAAAGCTATACTCTTTTTATTGCCAATTCTGACTGGATCCCTGATAATAAACCATTAAAATGACAAGCAAGTATATAAAACAAATGGAATCACTGATGCCTATCTATCACACTTCTTGACTATAATAAGCACATCTCTCCCTTTTCTCTCTTGTTGTACATCTGAAGAGGACTTTTAATTTTTTTAACACAAGTCATAATTCAAAATTATTCTACTTAGGCATCAAATCACATCTATAGCTAACTCTTTTTGGAATTTTATACTACATTTTGCACAAAATTAGGTGAAGGCAGAACTGGTGCTCCTGTGGGTAAATGCTCATTCCATTTCTCTGTTCCTGGACTATTTTAAGTTGCTCTAAGCTTAATGAAATTTAATGCTGAACTATTTCCTGTAAGAAATTAAATGTCCATCAAAACTATCAATTTTCAATATGAATTATTGGTCAGCTCTAGGGGAAGCTTCTGCATGGATCTCTGTTCCCTAGGGTCTGTACAGGCTTTATCTCAGCCCTGTCACCTGTACAGCCACAACCAGGTTTGCTTCTTCCAAATTTTGACCACATTATTGAAGCTGTCACATGAAAATCTCTTGCATCAAGCCAAGAGAAATATTCAGTTCTTTTTATTGAGCATTGCCTGTCAAGCTGACAGTACCAGCCCTGAAGAACATGAACTCAACACCTCCCAAGCATCCTCCAGCTCTCCAGTCCCTTCAGCTTTTGCTGTCAGAGAGACTGGAACCCAGAACCACCAAAATGCAAACCTTGAGCCCATCCAAGAGGCAGCGGTTTCCACTTTGGAGAGCAGCCCTTGGGAAATTCCTAACATGGCATTTCTCTTCAATCCCATGGAAAATGAGGGCTTTCCACAGAATGCACCCACTGCAGATCTCTGGGCACTGCAGGCATCTTGGCAAGCTGAGCCCTTGTGGGCTGCTCTTAGAAACACCCCATGGGACTCATTCCAGCTGTGGAAGAAACAGATTTGGTTTTTAAAAACCTACAAAAGAATTCACAATCTAAATTAGAACCTAAATTGATTCGCTTTGAAAGTTCTTAAAGTGTCATCCCTTGTACTGCCCAAGGAGTTTGGGCTGAATTCTCAGCTTCATAAAGGAACTCATCAAAGTAGCTTTTCATCAGCTGGGAGGTCTCAAACCTGGAGCAGTGAAGAGTGCAGGATATGCACACTCATTTTAGAATTTGCACCCCTGGCATTCATGTGCTGCCTTTGTTTCTCTTAGAGCAAAATCTCAGAAGTTAAAAAAGATTGCTGAATTCTGAAATTTCTCTGCAGAGAGACCATATTTGTAGAACCTTCTAGTAATCACCTAGAGCTTGTAGAGTTTTGTTTAAAACCTGCTATCCCTTCCAGTCCTGTGGACATTCGTCCTTTCTGCAGGTCATTTAGCAACAGTCATATTTGTATTTCTTAGCAAAACAAACCAAGGCACTCCCCCAGGCTCAGCTCAGGCTGTCTCAGCCCAAGGCTCTGCAGCAGCAGCAGGACCTGGGGCTGCTCCCCCTTGGCACTTCTGCTCCTGTTGCTCCTCCAAAGACACAGAATTTAGTGAAGCTGCCCCAAAGCTGCCCCAGCAGCCCCTTCCCACACCCAAACTCCAGTCAGGGCCTGGGGGCAGCAGCAGCCCCAAGGCTGGCACTGCCTGGGGGTTCCCAGGTGATCACTCTGATTTTCAAACATAAGTTTTGTTTTTAGCTATATGAATCCCCAAACCCTGGCAGATGTGTAATTGTAGAGGCAGAATCAGGAAACCTTTCAGCAGCTCAAAGGCACCTAAAAATGGCTTTGGCTTCACCTCAGCACATTTCAGTGTGCACTGGACAAGTCCAAAAGCCCTGCTGGATAAAAGGCCAATGACTCCAGCTGTGGACCTCTGGAACAGACTGACCAGTCTGAAAACATGACACAGAAATGTTATCTATGCTTAAAATAAAAATTATAAAAAGGATTTGATGCCAAAAACCTACTGCATATAAAAAGAGAATTAAAACATTCTGTTCGGAGTTCTGCAAGACACCTTAATTTATCACACCTACCAAATAAAATCTGTTTGAACCTATTCCTGCTGTCCCTAAATCCAAAGGAAAGGCACCCTCCAACCCAACTTCTGGCTTAACATGATAGAGAAATTAGGTTATGCATGTTCTTGCCCCTTGAAAATATTGATCATCTTCCACTTGGATTTATCTTCCAGCTAAAGTTTACCTTCCTTGGGAGGGGAAGTCCTGTCAGCATTACCAAAACTTATTTCAGAGAACAAACCTATGTTATAAAACAAAAACAGCTCATCATTCTTAAAAATGCTAAGTTTAGAGACATATATCTACTTTCCAGCTGCCAACAAGCCAGGGACACCATGGCTTGTGGTTGCATTTAGGGTTAAGTGAAGACCTTGGAGAAAGATGGTAGAGACAACAGCCTGATAACTGCATTTGAAGTGCTCAGGATTTTTTAATCAGCTGTGGTTTTTAACAGTAAATTTTAAATTCCCTTTAACTGGGCTGTCCTTTGCCTCGGTTGCTCTTTTATTTTGTGAACTTTCAGAGCTCACATCCTCCAGCTCTTCTCCACTGCCACAGAAACAAACAGGAGAAAATCTGAAATGTGACACAACTCAGAGTGCAGAGCACTGCAGCAGATGGTTACAAAGAGACAGCAAAGCTTACATGAAAAGGAATTTAGAAGCAGAGAAAAAAGGTTCACTGCTGCTTCCATTCAAGGGGAAATGAGGGTTCCCCCCTCTCCTGAACATGCTGAGATCAATGTTCAGTTTGTTGGGACCCACAGAAGTGCTCAAAGGTGGCCTTGCTGCCTCTGTCGTGGAAGCAATTCACCATGAATATCACTCAGAGCTGCTTCCAGGCTTTGTCATTTCATAACTCAAGGTACAATTTAAGGGGAGTTCCAAATTAATGTGAGCAAGACCTTTAAAGTCAGCTTTATGGTTTCCAAAACAACTGATTTGTGAACTGGAGGGGGGAGGCAGGGGGGCACACGAGCAGTGCCACTGGTGGAGTTTATTGTGTCAGAATAATACAGAATATAGCTGGGATTCGATTGCTGCTGCCTACACAGGCATGAGAGCACCTGAGAATTCTCTCCACGAAGGCCATTTTGTTTTCTTGTATATTTTATCACTTTCAGAGCTTTCAGACTGGTTTTCATCAGGAAGAGAGCTGCTCTCCCTAAGCTGCCTTTGAAATGCACACAAGGGAAATTATTCCCGTTTCAGACCTGCTGACCCAAACAAGCTCACCAACAGCAAGCCCCATGTCCTGTGTGCCCCCACCTCCTCTCAATAAGCTTTCAGCTGCTTCCCAAGTCCCCCATTTGCCTGGCTGATATCCACCCACTGCCTCCCAAAGCAAGCAAGGATTGAGTTCTGCCAGATTTCCCCCCTGGAGCAGCTTTAGTGTAGGTCTGCCACCTCGAGCTGGGAATTTTCACCAAACCTGGGGGCTTGGTGATTTCTGAAGGCTCTAAATTACTTTCAGCTTCCGTGGAAACTGGCACTACCTTGGAAAGCAATTAGCAAGGGGCTGATGAAGATGCACAAGCAGTGACACAGGTCTGCTGGCCACAGGTGTGCCTGTGCTGAGTGTGAAACAACACCTTCAATACTCAGTGCAGGTTTGGTCACTGCAATATAAAATATTGAGCCATTAGAGTTTCCAAAAGAGGCCATGAAGATGGTGAAGGGCCTGGAGGAGAGGCTGAGGGCACTGGGCTGGGTCAGCTGCAGCAGAGGAGCTGAGGGCAGAGCTCCCCAGGGCTGCAAGGGCAGCTCCGAGCTCTGCTCAGGCCAGGGCAGCCCCAGGAGTGGCTGGAGCTGGGCCAGGGCAGGCTCAGGCTGCAGAGCAGGGCAAGGTTCTGCTGCCCCCAGAGGGTGCTGGCCCTGCCCAGGCTGCCCAGGGAATGGGCACAGCCCCGAGGCTGCCGCAGCTCCAGGAGCCTTTGGGCACCAGGGATGGACAGGGGGGATTGTTGGGGGGTCTGGGCAGGGCCAGGGGCCGCATCCATCATCCTGAGGGGATTGTTGGGGGGTCTGGGCAGGGCCAGGGGCCGCATCCATCATCCTGGGGGATTGTTGGGGGGTCTGGGCAGGGCCAGGGGCCGCATCCATCATCCTGGGGGGATCTGGGCAGGGCCAGGGGCTGCATCCATCATCCTGGGGGGATTGTTGGGGGGTCTGGGCAGGGCCAGGGGCTGCATCCATCATCCTGGGGGATTGTTGGGGGGTCTGGGCAGGGCCAGGGGCTGCATCCATCATCCTGGGGGATTGTTGGGGGGTCTGGGCAGGGCCAGGGGCTGCATCCATCATCCTGGTGGATCCCTTCCCACTCAGTTTATTATGGGGTTCTGTGATGTTACATAAAATTAAAACCAAACAAACCAAACCCCCCTAAAAGAAAAGAAAAAAAAAACAAACTCAGCTTCAAAAGCCTACAGCCTGCTGGGTTTCAGTCTGAATGTGAAGGATGTGAGGGTGTCTCTGATTCCATTACACAGGAGATTTGAAACCCACACAAGTGATTTAGGAGCCTTTTGTTGAGTGTGACAGGGCTGTGCCTGCAGGCAAAGACAAGCCCAGTCTTCCCAGTGGAGGAAGCTCAGGAGATATCTGGATCTGGAAGGAAAGGCATCATAGCTAAGAACAGGGGGAGGACGACAGAAACTGGAAGTTGCAGACATATGGATAGAAAAAATGGCTTGTTTCTACCTAAATTTAAGTCTGAAACCATATTTGAGCTTTTACTTTTTATTTATTTCAACATTCTACTTATGAATGCAGTAATATAAAAGCAATTCAGCCTTAATTATAGTGGTTTAGCTGAGTTGCTATAATTTTCCTGTCCCTTAATTCTCCCCATGTTTATAACTATTAAAGAGCTTAGGCTCTGGTAAATTTTTTATTCTTCATAATTGCCAAGCCTGAGCAGAGCAATAAGAGCTCCATGCTTAGCATTTCCTCGTGCAATCCAAAGTCACACTGTGCCAAATATCAGGCACTTGAAGTCAGTCCCAGTGGGTAGCAATGTATCTGCTTTAACTCATGGCACACGAGGTGTGGGATGTGGATTTTGGAGTCACCCACACACCCATTCATCCCCAGCCCACCCAGGGCCAGGCACTCTCTTAATGCTCCTGTTTTTATCCTCTTGTTACTCCTTTGTTCAGCATTCACAACTCACTTTTTCTACACTTCTATTTTACTGGAACAATTCCCACTGGGAAGCCAGGCCTAAGGAAGTCCTGCATGCGCCCATGTCCCTGCAGAGGGGGAGAGGATCTGATCCTTTACTCAGCAGCTTTCTCCTCCCAGAAAAGGGGTGATATTCCACCACACTCTCAGTCTCCTGTAAGGAGAACTTTTGTTTTCTCACAGGAAAACAAGCCACCCTTTCAGCAATAAAACATCCCAATTGTGGTAGCAGCAACCTGCAGATTTTACTTTAAACAGAGAAACAATTGAAAAAATGCATTTCTTTTAAGGTGGGGGAAACCTTAGGCAACACAGAAGAATATGGGAGGGACTCAGGAAATTCTTTCAGACGTTGCAAGCTCCCAAATTAAAGGAAAAAGAAAAAGTCCCTAGCTGCACTTGAAAGATGGCTATTTCCTCAAAATTCCCATTTGATCACATAAAACGTGGCCACTGGTGATGCAAACAAACATTCCTAAAAACCAACTCAAGGTTTTGTGAGCAGCCCAGCTCCCCCAGAGCATGAGGGAAGGCAGATCCACATGCATCTCTGTGGGATCACTGGAGCCCTCCCAGAACCCACCATCCAAATGGCTGCATCCTGCAGACACAGCCCCTGACCATTTTATTTTCCCTCCTTTCCTGTCCAACTTTAATTTTCAAAGGTTTTGCCCAGGGCCCTTTGCTGAACTCCATTGTTTTACACAATCAGAGCTGTCCTTTTTCAGAGGAGACTCCTCACTGTCTGTTCTGAGCCTGCCCAAGCTGCTTTTCCCTGCAAGATCCTCATCCCACGTCCCCCAGAACAAACCCTCAATACACAGGCTGCCTGGGAAGTGCAGATTCCAAGGCCAGTAACCAAAGGCTTCCTCAGTAGGGCCCAAATCCCCAACTAACAGCTTGTCACAGCTTCAGTTTACAGAGTTTATAATTGTTTTGGGAGGTGCATTACAGAGAAATCAAAATGATAACAATTCTCCAAAAATTGCAGCGGGCTGTGCACAAAGATTAAACAGCTTGGTCCTATTCTCACTGGGAAACGGGAGGCTTAGCAAACATGGAATTAACATTTTTAATATTGTGAAGGGGAATTAATCAGCTGATAAATACTGGGGGTGGGAATCAAGAAATAACCTGATCAACAGCAGGTATTCTGCTGCTATCTGGAGGCTGAGGAGGGAAGGAGGATTGTGTTTGTGAAGGCTCAGCAGGGAGCAGAGCTTGCCAGGGAGGTTCAGCCAGCAAGGCAGTGACATGAGGGGTACAAGGGGTACAAGGTGTGGCCAGGCAGTGCCCACAGCAGGAGCTCTGTGACCCCTCTGAGGGGATTTTGTCCAGGGGATGTGGTGCAGCAGGGACAGAGGCTGGGAATCCCACCTGGTCACTCACAAACACACAAAGAGGTGAGCGCAGTCTCAAACCCAGCCACTCACCCAAACGTTAATCACCCCCAGAGCACAGCATATACAGGACAGGCTTTGTTCCTTTTCACTTGAGAGCAAAGTAATTTCCAGGTGGTGTTGCCATCGTGCTTAATTTAGATTTTGTAACATCCTGGAAACCCTGACATGACGTGAATGATGGCTCTTAAAACATACTCCAAAGCTGCCTGAGAGCCTTCCACTAACTGTAAGAGGAAAAGGAAAACAGGCAGGGCATCATTTGCTTTCTTATCAACGATTTTATCATAAATTTACTTTTCTTAAAAAAAAAGGAGGCTACAAAAATAGCCTTGCATCACAACTAAATATTTGCAGTTAACACATGCAGATCTGGGTAACATGTTCATGCCACCCCTGAACAACCAACATAACTTCCAGAAACTTGCCCCCATTCCTGAACAAAATCAGCATCTGCCAGCACTGGGTCATGCAGGATCAGTGCAATCTGCAGCCAAGGCTGGATGTGTCAGGGAGCTTCAGGTCCCAAAGGTCCGGTGGTGCCAGTGAAGAGGCTGCAGCCCTAGCACAGCTGGGCTGGAATTCCCTCCCAGCTCCTGAAGAAGTTTTACATTCTCTCCAAGCTCCCAAGGCTCCACCAGCTGTGTTGGGAAGGTGGAGCAGCTCAGGAGACAGGAGCAGGGGAGGCAGACAGAAGCTGTATACAACCCTGGCATGATGCCCAGCTCTGAGAACACTGCCTTCAGTACAGCAAAGTAACAGGAATTTACATTTCTGAGTGGATTAAGCTACAGCTGAATACTGAGCATCTGTGGGGCCAAGTCTTGTTGTCACAAACGTTGTACTGATCTGAGCAAAGCTGGGGCAAGGAAGGCAGAAAGAGTGCTGTGCTCTCCTCAAGTCACCTACAAACATTCCATTCCTACAATGCTCCGCTGCAAGCTGACAAATCCAGCTCCCTGGGCACTGGTATTTTATTAACCTTTTAAATTATCTAAATGTTTGCAAAAATTGTTGTCATTTTGCCACATGCTTCCTTTTTCACTTGAGCTTCATAATGCAGAAGTGACAAGAAGTGGGAAGAAAGGTTAGAAAAGCCAACCAATCCCAGTCTGGAGTACAATTATCACAGTACTTCAGTTTCACCGGGCAGTTCTGGCTTAGTAAACATAATGATAGCTTTACTCCGAGGTATAAATGAGAGGGCATTCATTTGCATTACTAACACACCTTGACAAAGGTTCCAAGATCAAAGACAAGCTGTCAGCATAATTGTAAAATAACACTTTTCCCCATTTTAATTACTTGAAATAGCTTTTCTGTATTATTAATAACATTTTCCACCATTAGAGCAAAAGTTGATTAAAGGCACTGCTCTGTGCACAAACACAGAGGAGGTTTGCATAACGTGGGAATGACTTAGAGATGTGTCTGGAGCACACTCTCAAGCACAGGGTGGGACTGTGGGGGTCTTCTGTGCACCAGGAGTTGGGCTGGATGGTCCTGGTGGGCTTCTTCCAACCCAGGACATTCTGTGATTCTGTGTTTGGATAGAAAACACAGAACAAAGCTAAACAAATGTGCTCCCTTCAAACCCAGCCATATCCAGGCAGCTTGAAGCAAGACTCGGCTCCCTCTGAGAAGTTCCCAGCCCCAAGAGGCAGCTGCTGTGAACCCAGCCTGAAAGCCCTGCCAGGCAAGCAAAAAGAAAAGATTCATGCCCACTAACCCCCTCATCTTAGAGCAGATCACCCTCCTCACAGAAGGAATAAGTTCTGTTAGGAAGGAATTGTTCCCTGTGAGGGTGCTGGGACCCTGGCACAGGGTGCCCAGAGCAGCTGGGGCTGCCCCTGGATCCCTGGCAGTGCCCAAGGCCAGGCTGGACACTGGGGCTGGAGCAGCCTGGGACAGTGGGAGGTGTCCCTGCCATGGCAGGGGTGGCATTGGATGGCCTTTAAGGTCCCTTCCAGCCCAAACCAGCCTGTGAAGAAACTCTGTGATGTTAAGTCTGATCCAGTGCCCCCTAAGCCTCTCTCCAGCACTTTCAGGGCATTCTGGAGGAGTCCCCACATGCAGCTGCTTTAGCCACAGCAGATGATTGGCATCCCCCAGACATCCCATTGCTCATTTTCCCATCTCACAATCTTACACTTCCTGCCCAGAAGAAGGACACCACAGAAGCACAGCCCTGGGCATCAGGGTTACACAGCCCTGGCTGTACAAAAGCAAGTGACACCCTGCTCTTGCACTCCCCCAGTATTGCTGATGCATCACTGTAACAAAATAATCACCACAAAAGTACCCACTGCTGTAATAATTCATCTCAGTTTGACGTGTCCTTCTCTCCAAGAAAATGCCTTGCATTTGAGGCTTGAAGGATTAAGTGATTTAATAGGTTTTTGCATCCCTATCTTCCATGACTTCCCTTTGATAGCTCTGGTCCAGCCTCAACACTCACTGAGCCATTTCTGCAGATGATTAGCTCTCTGAATACATTTTGCATTGTTTGATTGTATTTAATAGAGGAATACCGTAGTACAAGACTAAAAACAAATTAATTTACAATAGATAAACTTTTATGGTCGCATTTAAAAAAAAGTAAACAAAAACTCAATTTGCTTTACATGTGAACAACCTAGGTGTTTTTCCAAGAGATGAACAAACTGCAGGCATTCCATAATCCCCAAAGCAGTGACCACAACAGCTCACCAGTGTTAGACTTGTCATTTGTTCCAGAGCACACACAGCAAGTTACAAACTTCCCTTAGTACTGAGTGTGGTGATTACACTGATTTTTCCCAAGCTGCCCTGCCCTGTGCTGGAAAGGGCTGGCACACTGCAGTTTCTCTGTGGAGAACCATCATCACTCCATCAGCTCATTAGCAGCCCAGCAGAGAGGATGCTCTTGGAGTGCTTGTGTAGTTTCCTGCTAAATAGGGATACAGCCCATGAGTAACACAATCATTTTGTAAAAAATCAAACCAGCAAACAAACAAACAAAATATTAACATTCTGTGATTCTCTAATTTCAGTTGTTGGACACCTCGGCAGCCCAAACAGGGCCAGCCTGTGGCTTTCCCCACCTGGGAGAGCTCTGGGTATGTGTGCTCTGACTGTTCCAGTATCTGATTTACATTAAATGGAAAACCATTCCCATGAAAGTCACTTCAGTACACTCAGCCTCTAAAGCACAGCCCCTGAGGCACAGGCAGGCCAGGTACACTGGCCTCCACTCCTCCCTGAGCTGAAACTGCACTGCACACAAATGCCTTCCAAAAAACTCCTCCTATCAACATGAAAGAGTCTGAGATCCCAAAAAGCAAAATATCCCTTTTCTGAGAGGTTAAGATGCCTCTTACAGGAGGAAAATTGGGTACCTGGCAATCTTAGAATGCTTTAGGAAGCTGGGATTGTATTTATTTCCCATCTGTGTGAGGGAGGGAAAAAGGCTCTTCAAAAATAGTTTGTTGCTCAATATGGTCTTTTGCAGGCCTTTAACTTTTTTTGTTATTCATTGAAATTTATAAGGGAGAGCTGAGAGTCACAAATGGAAAAGAGATTTGACTGGCAGCTACAACTTCAATTTCTATGAGAAATCTCCCTGGAAAACAGACTTATTTTATCTCGGCCTCACCTTCCAGGAACAAAACCATGACAGTTACACACACTGTTCTCTTGTGTATCCATCCTCACACTGGAAATTACAACTGCATTACAAAACAGATTGTTTGATACTCATGAAAATAAAATTCATAGTCCACTCCACTCCAGCTAATTAATTTTCTTCAAACCACATCCCAGAGTGATCAAATGAAACATGAGCTCTTTCATGAGAAGAAAATCCCACTGGAGTTCCTGAACATCAAATGTAACAAACACCAGCGTTCCAACACTTGCATCACCATGTTTGAACCACCATGTTTGCATATGTAAGCATCCATTTGCATGCGAGCACTATGTTTTATTAATAGTGATTAATATTAATATTCCAAGGTGGAAATGAGTTCCGAATTGATGCAAAACAGGCTCATGCCACGAGACAAAAGCAGATTGCTCATGGTTAAGGTCACCAAGAGAAGAGGACACATGTGAGCACACTAAAAACAAAGCAAAGCAGCACTTACTGCTCACAACACCACCACTGTGAAGCTCTCCAGCACAGCCCTTCTTTTGTTCTGCCTGGCCCTGGGAACCCTTTTGCACATTTTCATATAGTTCATATTAAAAATGAGAACTTTAGCTTCCCTCATGAGACCAGCTCCAGAGCTATTTTCCCTAAATAATGGCCATCTGTTCGGAATGACCTCCCCAAACAACTCGCTTTGTTAATGGCAACTCTGCTGCAGTTAATTCACCAGTGGGGATTGCTCCAGCCAACTTTCCACGGGACTCTATTGTTATGAAAACCTATTATCAAGCAATTAAATGACAGCAAGAACGCAATAAAGTACAACAGTTTCACTTGTAGCATTATCCTGGGTGCTGATGTTAATGAAAGGCTATCGCACCCCTGACTGCAATTCCGAAATTCTGCCAGACAGGAGAAAACTCCCGTCAGCAGCAATTTCCACTCTTAATGGTCTGAGCAATTACAATCCTTGCCTAAGCCCCTCCCCAGTATTTCACCCCAAATTAAATTAAGGACAGCTCCGAGGTGATCTCTCTGCTGGAGCTGGGCCCAAAGGACACAAAGCCCGGCTTTACCAAAGCTCAGCCCATGTGGGAAGGAGTTTGCTTCCCTGTCACACAGGTGAACCTCAGAGAGGAGCAGCCACAATCCCTCCTCCTCTGTGTAAATGAAACAATAAAACAGCCTTCTGAATTCTCTATCTGAATTTGTCTCAGTAGAAAATAATGAAGCTGAATTGCCCTTAAAGTGCCCCTCTGGCAGGCTGCACTTCTGGCATGACACCTTTCCTTTCCTTTTCTCATTTCTAGAGCTAAACATAAACTTAAATAAACCTCTTTGAGAAATGAGATGCACATAATTGCCACAAATACCACAAGGTGTCTAGACCATGTCCCCTTTCTAAATTACCCTGGGTTTGAAATGTATACAATCTCCATTTTGTATTTCTGATATAAAACAGAGCAGTAGGTCTTGAAACGAGTTATGGGTTTTTCTCCCTGCCATGAAAGTAGAAATCTATGTTGACATGAAGTAGTGCTTTCCCTACTGCTGAGAGGATCCAAGTGCAGTCATGCTGCTTGGCATGGATTCAGCTAATATGCATTTCCAGTTCCCCTGCCCTGACAGAAGGCAGTATATTTACCAGCCTGTGTGTGCAGTTAGGCTAAAGTGTTGTTTTTCACTGGGACTCATAACCTCTCCTTTTTGGAATATTTATTTTCTTCCTAAGATGCCATAGGGAAACTTTATACAACTTACTATATCACTTCTCCATCAATACTACACCCAGGTTTCTTCCAGGTAGCTGGCCAAAACTGGGTGGGAAAGCTCCACAACAGAAATCCCTGCATGAGTGAGAATATGAATGAATTCTTTGTTCATAAGAAATTTTGGATTGTTTTATAATTCAGCTTTTATAATCCTGACATCAATTTTATCAGGCAGAAGTGTTTCACTCAATCTAATTACAGGAACAACCTGCAAGTACAGTGTCCCAGGAAGGGTCCTTCAAAGGGAGATGCTTTCCAAATGTCATGGTTTGACCAGGAAGAAGTTGGTAATTCTGGGAAGCTGTGGTCAAACAATGAAGTTTTGGTTTCATACTGACACTGGGTAGCCAGTGGGTTGGACACACCTCCGAAATACACAGGGGTTAAAGCAGGCACTGCCCTGGCACTTCCTCTTTTTGGCATCGCGCGAGGAGTTCAGACTCTCTCTCCCTCGCCGTCCGCTGCTGCTGGCGGGGAGGGGCCAGCCATGCGTGAGGCTGGGCCTGGACAAGATGGTGTTGAGTGGGCTTCGAGGATGAAGGGTGGGGACCCAAGAGACATCGGCAGCCAGCACCCCCCCCTCTTCCCCCCCAGAAAAGCAGGAGAGCAAGCGAGAAGGGGAGGAGGACTGCCCGCCGCAGCCAGCGTGTGGCAGCGTGCGTGGAGCCGTCCGACAGACAGAGACTGAAAACTTTTAACCCTTTCCTGCATGATTGGGCCTTGCGAAAATGCTAATCTCCTCGAAGCTGAATAAGAGGGAGATGAGAGATGATATGAGATAAGGACCTTGGCCCGGAGTTGTGGAGATGATGGATGGGAAGATGATTTGAGTGGCTTTGGCTGACGTTTTCTTGTAGCCATGGACGCAGTTGTTCCTGTGACACAGACTGCATTTAGGGGGAGGCAGTGCCTCAAAACCAGGAGGGTTCATTTGTGAGGACCCCCCGGCCCCAGGGGGTTGGAAATATATGGGGGGGACAGTTGTCCCAAAAGCAGAGACTGTGCCTTTTTGGAGTGAGACAAGGCATCCTTGAAAGACCACCCTAAAAGCAGCTCTGATCCATGTCTCGGTGGTGAGAGCACTGAGCATGGAAGGAACATGTCACAAGCGGCAAATGGACTTTCCGGGCGGTGCCGGGGTGACAGGGAAGCACACGAGGGTCTCAGTGTGTCTCCACGAGAAGCCTATGGAACAAGAAGGACTCCTTTCCCTCTTCATGAACTGATGTTTGAGTATACTAAAGTGTCGTGCCGGACTGGGCAGTTGGTATTTTTGAGAGAATGTATTGGATTGGGAAAGTCAGGGAGTGGGGAGGAGGAAAAGTGGTTTTTGTAAGGTTTTCAATTTTTTCTCTTTTCCTTATAGTCTTTCCTATTTTTTCCTGTAGTTTTAGGTAATAAAGTGTTATTTATGTTTAAGTTGGAGCCTGTTTTGCTTATTCCTGGTCACATCTCACAGCAGACACCAGGGTGGGGCATTTTCATGGGGGCACTGGCTCTGTGCCAGCTCAAACCATGACATTTTTTGGTTCCCTGGACCGGGAAATCGAATCACGGGAGAATGATGAGGTAAAGCTGTGAGATGAGACCAAGAAGAATAAGGAAAGCATGTACTAAGTTAAGGTAGATGAATAGTCATAGTGAATCTAAGGTATTGTTGTGTAGAAGTGTTTTGTAATTTTGTTGATAATTTTAGAAAGTGTATTCTCGGAGGTGAAGGGTGGAGTGTCATGGTTTGACCAGGAAGAAGTTGGGAATTCTGGGAAGCTGTGGTCAAACCAATGAAGGTTTTGGGTTTCATACTGACACCTGGTGTAGCCAGTGGGGTTTGGACACACCTCCGAGAATACACAGGGGTTAAAAGCAGGGCACTGCCCTGGCACTTCCTCTTTTTGGACATCGCGGCCGAGGAGTTCAGACCTCTCTCCCTCGCCCGGCCCGCTGCTGCTGGGCGGGGGAGGGGCCAGCCATGCGGTGAGGCCTGGGGCCGGGACAGAGATGGTGTTGAGGGGGCTTCGAGGATGGAAGGGTGGGGGAGCCCCAAGAGACATCGGGCAGCCAGCCACCCCCCCCCCCTCTTCCCCCCCCAGGAGAGCAGGAGAGCAGCCAGCGAGAAGGGGGAGGAGGACTGCCCGGCCGCAGCGGCAGCGTGTGGGCAGCGTGCGTGGGAGCCGTCCGACAGACAGAGACTGAAAACTTTTAACCCTTTCCTGCATGATTGGGGCCTTGCGAAAATGCTAATCCTCCTCGAAGCTGAATAAGAAGGGAGATGAGAGATGATATGAGATAAGGACCTTGGCCCGGAGTTTGTGGAGATGATTGGATGGGGAGAGATGATTTGGAGTGGCCTTTGGGCTGGACGTTTTCTTGTAGCCATGGACTCAGTTGTTCCTGTGACACAGACTGCATTTAGGGGGAGGCAGTGCCTCAAAACCAGGAGGGTTCATTTGTGAGGACCCCCCGGCCCCAGGGGGTTGGAAATATATGGGGGGGACAGTTGTCCCAAAAGCAGAGACTGTGCCTTTTTGGAGTGAGACAAGGCATCCTTGAAAGACCACCCTAAAAGCAGCTCTGATCCATGTCTCGGTGGTGAGAGCACTGAGCATGGAAGGAACATGTCACAAGCGGCAAATGGACTTTCCGGGCGGTGCCGGAGTGACAGGGAAGCACACGAGGGTCTCAGTGTGTCTCCACGAGAAGCCTATGGAACAAGAAGGACTCCTTTCCCTCTTCATGAACTGATGTTTGAGTATACTAAAGTGTCGTGCCGGACTGGGCAGTTGGTATTTTTGGGAGAATGTATTGGATTGGGAAAGTCAGGGAGTGGGGAGGAGGAAAAGTGGTTTTTGTAAGGTTTTCAATTTTTTCTCTTTTCCTTATAGTCTTTCCTATTTTTTCCTGTAGTTTTAGGTAATAAAGTGTTATTTATGTTTAAGTTGGAGCCTGTTTTGCTTATTCCTGGTCACATCTCACAGCAGACACCAGGGTGGGGCATTTTCATGGGGGCACTGGCTCTGTGCCAGGCTCAAACCATGACACCAAACTAAACAATAAACACAGGATTCGGCTATGTCACCTCTTAGAGGAGATGGAATTGATTTTGCTGTTTTCTAGGGAAAAGCCACAGCAACTGCCAACCAGGATGGACAGTGTTGGCTGTCCCTCCAAACCCACTCCCCTTTGCCATGCAAGGACAGAATCTCTCTTCTTTCCTCTGAGTCCATAATCCAAGCCAGAAATAGGAAGAACTAATGTGGTTCTTAATCCTTCTCACTATCCTTCACATAAAATATCTTCAACTAGAATTATACAACAGAAACTTTATCCTTAAAAATTGGAAAAAAGCAGAAGAGAACCTCATAACATATAGGAATGTTCCCTGTGCATTGAGAAAAAGAAACAGGAAAATAATATATTAATCTAATAACACAGATAGGATTGTTTCTTGGAAGAACATTGATAATAAAGCAGCAGAGAAGAGTTTTGTTCTGTAAAACAAGTTGTGCTCACATGAGAGAGACCTGAACATCATTCATGCTGCTGAGAGAAAACCTGTATTTCCCAGCTCCCTCACGAATGACAATTTCATCTCCCCCAACTTTCTGTTGTCAAGCAAAAGAAATATGGTGTAGACTTGTATAACAGCCAAACAACTGACATTTACTTTTGGTAGTCCCTCCAAAGTTGTGCACTTTCAAAACCAATATTTTTGACTAATAACCTTTCTGTTTCTCATCATAGCATTTGTTTGGATCTTTTTCTGAGTCCTGGCTTATTGGAAATACCTTACCAGAGTGATTGTGTCCTTGACAAATACAGTGTGATATGGTACCTCTCCTCTTGACACCACGGATATTTCCCAGCACACAGGAGAGCAATGGAACAGAGCTCAGTGTTTCCCAGGAGCTCCCAAGAGAGAGTTTTGCCCTTGAGTGTTATCCCAGTGAGCTTTGCCTGTGTGCAAAGCCAAACCATGCACTGAAGGACATTTCGGAAGCTGCACAAAGGGGGTTTTACCCCTTCATGCAATGGTCTGTCTGCAGCAGATCTGGATTCTGGGATTTGTTAAAGGGGATCAGAGATGTTCCCCTCACCCCCTTCAGTGCTGTCTTTGCTCTTCAGGTCCCAACTTCACTGTGGAGTGGGATTTGAAGCAGAAGTTCTTTTGCTCCAGCTGTCACAGCTGTCCCTCTCAGCATTTCCTGGCCCAGGTTCCTGGGCATCCCTGGCCTTCATCCCCCCTACTTATATCCAGGATCCAGGATCTTCCCTCCAGGAGCTCCCTTCTGGTCTCTCTTCTTTCCAAGACCACTTCTCACTTTGGGAACATTTCATTTTCAAGCCCTGCTCTGCTTTCCAGAGCCCCAAGGCCTCAGTTCTCCCTCCGCAGTCTGTGTACAAAAGCCCAACAACTGCCTCCCAATCAGTAAGTCTGGCTTAGGTCTCCCTGGAGGATTTGGGATGTGCCCCTTCTCTAATCCAGGCATTGTAAGACTTTACAGCTGTCCTGTAGCAGCTTCTGCCAGAGGTCAGAAGTTCAGTTTTGGACGTTCAGGCAGAGGCTACCTGTGAGTGCACAATTTGTCCCACTTACAACACTTTGGTATGAATTTATTAAAATATATGATGAATAGTCAGCAGAAATTCCTGATTAGACCCTAATCACAGATTTCCAGCCAGAGCACAAGCACAGGTACTGTACTCCTGATTGAACCTGCAGGCAAAGCAGGCTCTGCAGGAGCCCTGCAGCACACTGACGGCTCTCCTCACACACGTGTCCCTGTGAACACAGAGCCTGAGCCGTGCTGGCCAAGCCATTTGTGTTCTGGGGCACTGGCACCCCTGAGAAGGGCTGCAGTGGGGGTGAAATGCCGTATCTGGATTCTTTTTTTGATATTGAACTTCCATTGGAAACGACAGCCCCAGCCAGGGGGATGGCAGGGGAGAGCAGCGCACAAACACAAACGAGATGATTAAAAACGTGGAGGTGGATGCTGAGAATATACAAATCAGAGCACTGGGTTTGCTCTTGTATCAGCACAAAACCTGACTGGCCCAAGGGAACTCAGTATGGCTGAACCTACATAAATAATGAGCTGTGAAATCAAGCCTTGAATAGCAAATAATGCACTTCATGATAGTGCTCATTTCATAATATTGCTGTACTACCTGCCTTCTGCATTAGCCTGCCTTAGAGTCAGGGGTGAGATGAGTACACAGCTGATAACCAGCTCATCAGTGGTTACATTAAAACACATCAAATTAGGCTCTGCAGTAAAGGTGGGGAAGCTTGCAAATAAGAATTTTTTTTTTTTTTAGATCATACTAATGATTTTTTTAAAATAGCTTTTGAGACATCTACTCACTTGATTCACCCCTAAAGGCAGGGGGGAGGCAGGGATGGTTTTCCTGTCCCCCCACCAAGTGCCAGTGAGCCGAGCTGATTGCTGCACACATCATTTGACATCCTGCAAACACGACGAGCAGCAAAGGCAGACAGAAACGTTCTCAACACTTGTCACATTCCCTGATTGGTTCTCACTGAGCTGTTTGGCATGGAAATGTGGGGAGAGATGGAGCTCTGAGAGACGGAGCGCAGGGAGAGCGCCTGCGACAGCGTCATCTCCTTATTAGCGACTCTGGATTGGGAAACTGAGACAGGGAAATGCATCATCGTGACACTTCTGCTATTGCCTGTTACACAAATAAAGAGGAAGTTCATCATTAAATCCCAATTAAGTATGCCTTCATGGCTGTACTAAAATCCATTCATTTTCCAGGAAGCACGCAAGCACACACAGCTTCAAAGTGGCTGCAGCCCCAGCACAGACCCCAAGCTCAGCACAGCCCAGACTGCTCTGCCTTCAGCCTCCAGAAACTGCTTATCACAAACAGGATAAGCACATAGGCAGGCAGCAAGCTGGACCAGAAACTTCCATCCAAAAATTATTATGAAACACTTAAAATCTAAAGCAGTAAAGAACGCAAACAAAAAGAAGATTGAATTGCCCTAGGAGGCTCAAAAGAAGGCCATGCTTGATTGGATTCAGATTTGATTGAGATTCGCCCTCATTCATTAAAAAGTTTGAAGATGTTCAGTCAAAAATTAACTCTCAAGTTGCAGAGCAGGGTACAGAGGAGCCATTTCTCACAGGCTGGATTTCCCACACAGCTTTTCTTACAAACCCATACCTGAACTCCTACGGTTACATAGGCACTCACAACCCACACATTAGCAAGCCACATTTGTTTTAGGAAATAAAGACAGTCATTCAGGCAGCTGCCAAAGCCCCCAGCACCTTGGGTGTATGCACACACATCTCCAGCCCACAGCACTCCCAATACTGACATTCATCCCACTGTTGAACTAACATCCATGCAACTATTTATTTAAATACAGGTTAGTAAAAAATTGGTATAAAATCGTACCGTTTATAACTGTATGACTTCAGCAGGGCTGGCATTTATGCTTAAATTAAGTCCTGCACTCTGTATCCTGTAACTCATATGAAGTAGACAAGAATTATTATCTCCATGCCCTTCATAAATGGGAAACTGAGGTAAGGGAAGGTTGAGTGACTCACTCAAGAACACCTGAAAGGTTAGAAGTGATGCTGTTGTGAGGGATGAGTAGGAGAGTGGCTGAATAACTCCTTGTTTAAAGCCTGAAGTATGTTTACTGAAATTGAGTAAAAATAGGCTTTGCTTTTAAAATGGCTTGTTGGAATTTTTCAGCATTGTGTGATTCTTTTCCCTTGTCCTCCACCAGCAGCAAAGTTCACACACATGAAAGCAATATTTAGCATTGAAACCTTTAAAAGTTATTCTGGTCCCAGTGATGTTGACCTAAATTTAGAACAAATTCAAGGGTGAGCTTTATCCTGTAACCTCCACATGTTCCACCAGCCCCTCATGCTCAGGCTCACAGCATCACCTTTCAGGGAGGAGGCTCTAAAGAATATCAGCACCTTGCCCAGCCCAGGGAAGCCCTACCCCCACAATTCCCACCCTCAACACAAGCAAGTCAGCAGCACAAATGTGCCTTCAAAGTACAAATTCCTTGTGTTTGTGCCTAGATGTTTCCTCAATACATCAATTTATTTATTTAAGGTATCCATCCCAATCAAGGCAGGATAGACCATCCAAGAGCAGTCAGGCTCTGGGTACTGAAAAGATTGTACTTTTGCAGCAGAAAAACTAATTAAACTTGAAGCCAAGAAAACTCCAGGCATTTCCCATTGTCCAGTATGCACAAAAGGGAGTGACTCAAAGAAGAACCTGCAGTTTCTTTTTGAGCACAAACAAGAGATGCTCCTGAGCTGGAGGAAGCAGGGTCACAGGGAGCTGCATCACAGCTATAAATAATTCTTATTTTAAGGCTACAGTTAAATGAAAACAGAAAATACAACTGACAGCACCTATGCTTCTTGTCTTTCTCTATATTCTCTTACAGCTGACCTTGAGAATATTTTATATTAGCCTAAGGGTGGAAAGAAATGTTCTTCCTCACTGCAATCATTTAATAATAGCTTGTCCTCCTTCTGCTCAATATGCAAGCAGACACTGCTTTTGTCAAGCCTTCGGCAGGTGCTTTGTTCCCACTGAGCTGGTGCCCGAAGCTCCGGGAGTGCCCTGCCCGTCTGGGCTCCAGTTGCAGCAGGCGGCAGTGCCACAGCACGGGCTGAGCAGGGACAATGCTCTGCCACTCAGCAAACTCTAATTTACAGGGCCACTCCTGCCTGGGGATCCTGCCCCTCAGCCAGGGGGAAACCGAGCCCAAAACACCATTAAAGTCAAACCACAATGTGAATTTTGATTCAACGGGGGTTTCGTCAAGAAAAAGCGTCTGCCAGCAGTTGGGCGATGGGGTGAAATCAGATTGTTAAATGTGTTTTGTTGCCGTTTGGGAGCGCTGCGGTCCGACGGTGTCACTGGTGCCTGATGGCGGCAGGAGGAGGCTCGGGCTGTCCCCGCCGAGCCCTGGAGCGGCAGTGCCCTCTCCCGAGCTCGGCAGGCAGCGGGACCCGACTGCCTTTGGGAGTGCATCCCTGCACGGGCAGAGCCGCTCTCCACAGCGGGACTGGGCGGGGCCGGGCCGGGCCGGGCCGGGCCGGGCTCGGCTGGGAGGGCCCCGCTCTGCTCAGGGAGCGCGGGCCGGGGACGCCTCCGCGGGGTGGGACAGGACAGCGAGGCTGTCCCACGTTCCCTTCTTGAAAACACCTTTAAAACTAGGCGAAATGGGCAATCGGCAGGAAAGCGCTGTCCTTGGGAGCGGGACTGCCGCAGGCTGGAGGAGCGGCAAGGGAAAGGGACCGGGAACGGTGACCACAGCCAGAGGCACAGCCCGGCCACAGCAAGTCCACAGACACAGCCCGGCCACAGCCACACCACAGCCACAGCCCCACCACAGCCACAGCCACAGCCCGGCCACAGACACAGTCACAGTCACAGACCTAGACACAGACACAGATGCACCACAGCCGCAGCACAGCAACAGCAACAGCCACAGCCACAGCCACAGCTCGGCAATTCTCCAGCCGAGCAACTGCAGGGGCAGCTTTAGGACCACTCTCCCATCAGTGCAAGGGGGTAAAGGCCATGGGCAGTGCCCGCAGTGCCCGCCCTGGCCCCAAACAGCTGGCGGGCACACCCGGCTGCGGGCACACCCGGCTGCGGGCACCGGGCCTGGTGTTGGAGCCCCTGCAGCCACAGAGCAGCCCAGGGCAGGAGCCTGCATGCCAACTGGATATTGCCCTTAAAAACCATTGCAGCCATCTAGGAGGCTAAATATAGGCTTCCTTTTCAATAAAGCTAGTTAAAAACTAGTTATCTTAATTTTTTCTACAATAACATAGTCTCTTGAAATATTTTTTCCTTCTTTTCTCTGTTCACATTCTCTCTTCCCAGCCCCTCTCATTTGGGTTCCTGATTTCAGCTCCAGCCCTGCTTTACAAGATGATTTCTGTTGAAATGGTGACAAATTCTTTCCCGTCTTTCTTCCAGGGGTTCATGAGGACACAGATGCACCATGCAATTCAGTTTCAGAGGACAGTGAGTTTAAGGGGCATTAAAAAACCCAGTTTCATTTCTTCATCCTCATGCTTAGCACTGCATTTTTCCTCTGCTGATACACCATAATTGAGCGATGTACGCTGTGACTTTATTTAGACAGAACTCATGAGTCATGAGGAACATGATGACAATGAACCAACTTTCGGGCAAGTCTTCGCTGTAGCTCTCACACCAAGGAGTTCAAGAGCTTTCAAATCACAAAATTGTTAAGGCTGGAAATGACCTCCAAAACCATCCAGTGACTGATTCTCACCTTGTCCCCAGCCCAGAGCACTGAGTGCCATGTCCAGGTGTTCCTTGGACACCTCCAGGGATGGGGACTCCAAACCTCCCTGAGCAGCCCCTCCCTGCCAATGTAGGATTAAAAGGATTTCTGCACATTTATGTCTCATGTTAGCAAACCACAACTCCTTGCTTAATTTAATATTTGCTGTTACCAAAAAAACATCCAAATACTTCAGCCTGGACGGTCACAGCAGCCATCCTTCTCCATGATGTTTTCCTCTCATACATTTATAAACATCAGTTCTTCCCTTACCTGTTTAAACTGAGCTTAATTGAGCACTGCTGTAAAGTTTAGCAACAGCAAGAACTTCAACTACCAGAGCACCTTTTCATGCCAAAACATCTGTGTTTGTGCACCAGCAACAATGATTAATGTCAACAGGGCTCTGGGAATTGTGTTTGTTAATTAACTGCTGCTGTAGAGCTTGCAGGCAGAGTACAAAACATGACATTCCTACAGGGTGTACACAAATACTTATTATTTTCCTTATGCAAAAAATCCCAATGGAAGACTTATTGTTTGGGTTTGTTTCAGTTAACAGATGAAACAGTTACACTTCCTGTTGGGTATTTTACAGGAGGGTCTCCACCAGCAGAACGCTGGAGAAGATGAACAAAGAGGAGGTTGGGTTTCTGTACTTTATCTAAGTTAGGTCACCTCTGGAGAAAGGCTGTGCCTGCTCTAAAGGCAAGTGTGATAAATTCCTGAAGGGGATTATATGATACAGCTTTCTGTGATAGCACGAGATTGAACTCACCGACCCAAAAAGGCCTCTCTGCTCTTCTCTTGCTAAAATGCTTCTTCCCAGGCACTGCTTATCAGCACCAGGTGTACAAGGAGAGTCTGGAGTGACCCTTTAGGCAGGTGATGCTGACAGGAGCCAGGACAGGCAGCATCCTTTGGGGCTCCACCTGAACGAGCTGCTGCCGACAGAGCTGTCTGCTGCTCTGCAGAACAGAGCCCTTCGGACACCCAGCTGATGGAAGAGCAGGCACAGCTCCATGGCTGAGCTCTGCACACCAAACAAACCCCCTGAAATATTCCCCAGCCAGGAGCTGATCCATAGCCACAACCTCTGCCTGTGCTCACCGCAGAGCCCTGCTTGCTATCCTGGGCCCTGGGATGCTGCTGTAATTGACTCCATCCATTACCTTAAAGTGTTCTCCTGTTTATCCTGCCTTTATCACATCGAGCCACTGTAAAAATCTCTTCTGGTTTACATCTTCCCTGTGCTTTCAGCAATGCTATTACTCCCATAATAAGCTTAATGAGGACACTGAGTGGAAGAGTCTTCACATAAATCATCACAAGAGAAAATGCTCCGGAGATGCAAACAGCAATGTCACACTGCCCTCTGTTGAAATTTAAGACACTAAAGTAATTTGGAAACTTCTTATTTCTAAGGACTAGAGGTTAATTATTTAATATTTTTTAACTGCAACATTTCTTTCCAGCCATTAGAGAAGGTGATTATTTTTTTCCACAGATTACAACATACATATTGAGCTAAGTGTAATGAGCTGTCAGAGAGAGAAATCCTTACATCCCTGCAGTCAGGGGGGCAGCAGGAGGGCCTGCAAATTCTGAACTTGAACAATCCTTTCAAAGCTCAAGACTTGCCTCACCACTAATCAAAATAAACTGAGCCTTTTTAGCACCTGAGTCATCAAACCCAGCCTGAAGCCAAGCTGGCTCTCACCAAACCCCATCCATTGTCACAGGGCCACTTCCTGCCACAACCTGTGGCAGCCACTCTGTCCTTCAGAAACATTTCTGCAGGGAATGCTTCTCCCTCAGTTACAGGAGTGGCAGCCTGGGAGGGCGTGCTGAGGGTCTGCAGGAACCACTGACATTTTCCCTCTGTGCTGCACAGCTCATCCCATCTCTGCAGCGCGTTAAAAGCATAAAATACAGATTGTTCTTCTTCTGTATTTATCAGGTTGTGCCATATGTCATGTTTTAAAAGTCCCAGGTGACATCCCATGATTACAGCACAAGGTTTTTGACAGGCACGGACCCATACTGCAATCAGCCCCCTTTGCTTTTGTGCACATTGCCCCAGAAATGGGTCAGGGTCGATGATCAATAGAAGTGTCATACCCTGTGTGCAGCAAGTCTGTCCTTAGGTACAGGAGGAAAATTAGACTCTGGGAGAAACAAGTCTGTTTTCTGACCCTGTCCAGCTTGAAGTCGCCCTTAGTGGGGTGGAATTTGGGGAAAACACCTTTTGGAATGACTTTTGCAATGGAGGCCATTGCAGAGAGGGGAAGGTGCTGGAAGGAGCAGCTCGTGGCATGCTCAGAGCTGGGCAGGGCTGGCAGAGCAGAGCTGCCCAGCACAGCCTGTCCTGCGCTGTCTGTTTGTCCTCCTGGGGCCAGCAACAGCCTCAGCTGCAGAGAGAGGAAAGGAGAGCAGCCCTGCACTGGCATCTGGCTCAGGAGGAGCACAAAGGACTGGTGTAATTCAATCGTGTGCTTTGGCTGCCAGCAACAGCACAGAGCCCTCCTGAGACCCCCACCCAGAGCCAGCGTGGAGCCTGAGCTGAGGCATATCCATCCTGATTGCCTGAACGCACATTTTTATCATATGGGTGACATTCACAAAGGCAAAGGCAAACAAGGCTCTTCAAAATGCATTTCTAGTAGAGATAATGTTTTCTACCACAATGACAGCTACAATACCAAATCCAACTTATCAGCATTCTTCTCTGATCTAAAAAGTAATTCATCAGCTCTATCATTGTAACTAATAAGAATATGCTGTAAAGCCTCAACTTTGAAAATGAGAGTCAAAAGCATTTGTAAGAACCCCATGAAGTTTCCTTCCTTATCTCTCATTTGCTGCAGACATCAGCCTTTCTTCATTTAAATTACAAAAGTAAAGAATGGGGGCTTTTGGTGACTCTAAAGATTTCTGAATTTCAGTGCTAAAAAATTGTATCCTCCACAGCATGGCCCAAGAGAATTGGACACAAAGCAAACTATTCAATATGTAAAATCAAACAATCAGTTATTTTCATTTCAGCACTGTTAAAGCAGGAACACACAGTGGCCGGCTCTGCTCACAAAACTCTCCCAGGCCTGAGAGAGTGAATGACCATTATTTTGGCCTCCTTTGCCCATCAGGGACAGGCATTTGAGGCCACCTGAGGACTACAGGATGATGGAGTCTGAGCCTCCTCTAAGCAACATTAGCTTTAATTACACATCTACTTCTCCCTGGAACAAAGGTGCTCATAAAAGCACCCTGAGCTCCTCCCCTTCTCGTAGAAATTACATCACAACAGTGATTTGCAGACCAATTACTGGTGTCACAAAAGAACAAACTTTATATCAGAACAGAAATCAAACTTTCATGGCATATTTACTATTTTTTATTACCAGAACAATGTATAATAGGGAACCAAAATAAAAAAAAGTATTCTGAAGGCTAAACATTTAGACACACCCTAAAATAAAACACACCTAAAGCCTGGAGGTAGTAGCATCATTTGAAAATAGATGGAGGTTAAAAGCAGCCTTCCCCAGTAGCTGCCAAATACAGATCTAAGGAAGAAAGGATGCACCATGCTTGGTGCATCCAAGTTTTATGCTTGGAGTCCAGTTCCAGCAAAACAAAACTGAGAAAAAAAATCGCACCCTGGGCTACCAAGAACCCTGTGTTAAACTCATGGCCTAGCCCACATCAGTCTGCAGGAATAAAGGACATTTTAATGATCCAGCTGAATAGCACTTTACCTGCTGCTAAGGCCGTGTGCACAACAGCTTTACAGCACTCTTTGTGTTGACTTTTTAATGTCAACCCTGAAATATTCAACTGGAGTTCAGTCTTTAAGACTTGAGATCATTCAGGCCAGAGTGAAATTTCAGAGAATAGAGATAAATGACTGGAAACACTGAGGGCAGGAAGAGGTAATTAAGTTGTTGCAATCCAACAAGTCCATATAGTCCTGAAATGGTTATATTATGAAGAACAGAAGGATGCCCTATTTGCTGACAGTTCAATTCCCAATAGTCAGATGCCAAGCTAAGTGCAGGAAAAGGCTGAAGAAAAGATCACAACTTAGCTGTGCTTGTAACACCCAGTCAGTGCTAAAATACAGGTTTACATCTGCAATAGGTGTTAATGCTCTTGGGTTTTTATACATGGATGACAAAGCCACACAAAAAACCCAGAAGTACCTTCAGTTTATCTGCTCTCTTCTCTTTTGCCTCTACAATCATAACTTTCTGAGTCTCTTTAAAATATGACTATCCAGTAGTCCAGTATAGAATCACACAATCACCAGGTTGGAAGAGATCTTTAAGGTCATCGAGTCCAACCCATGCCCCGACACCTCAATTAACCATGGCACTGAGTGCCACATCCAGGCTCATTTTAAATGCATCCAGGGATGGTGACTCACCACCTCCCCAGGTAGGCCATTCCAGAACTTTATCATTCATTCTGTGAAAAACTTTCCTTAATATCCAACCTAAATTTCCCTTGGTGCAGCTTGAGACCGTGTCCTCTGGTTTGGTCAGCTGTTGCCTGGGAGCAGAGGCCAACCCAACCTGACCACAACTATCCTTTCAGGGATCTGTAGAGAGTGATACAGGCACTCCTTTTCTCCAGGCTGAGCACCCCCAGCTCCCTCAGGGGTTCCTCACAGGGTTTGTGTTCCCAGCCCCTCTCCAACCTCGTTGCCCCCTCTGGATGCTCTCGAGTGTCCCAAGGTCCTTCCCAGCCTGAGGGGCCAGAATGGGCACAGCACTCGAGGTGTGGCCTCAGCAGTGCTGAGCACAGAGGAAGGATGATCTCCCTGCTCCTGCTGGCCACACCATTCCTGATCCAGGCCAGGAGCCATTGGCCTTCTTGGCCACCAGGGCACTCTGCTGGCTCAAGTTCAGTTGGCTGTTGACCAGTGCCCCCAGGTCCCTTTCTGCCAGGGCACTGTCCAGCCACTCTGTCCCCAGCCTGTAGTGCTGCAGAGGGATGTTGGAGCCAAAATGCAGGACTGGGCACTTGGGCTTACTAAACTTCATTTTATTGGACTCTGCCCATCCCTCCAACTGTTCCAGGTCTCCCTGCAGAGCCCTTCTCCCTTCCAAAAGATGGACACAGCTCCCAGCTTAGTGTCATCTGCAGATTTACTAATGAAATACTCAGTCCCCTCATCCATGTCATCAATGAAGCCATTGGCCCCAGCTCAGAGCCCTGAGGGACACCCCTGGTGCCTGACTGCCAGCTGGATGCAGCACAGCTCACCACCACTGTCTGAGCTGCCCATCCAGCCAGGTCTGAACCCCGCACAGAGTGCTCCTGTCCAAGCTGCACAAGTACAGAAAAGCAAAATATATTCAATGCCTTTATCTTCCTTTGCATTAAACAACTACGTCTATTATCATTTGATCCCCATGGTTGGCTTTTCCCATGAAAAGCGGGACCAGACGATCCTTGAGGTTGCTTCTAACACACTATTTTATGATTCTAAGACATTCAAAAAAATCTCTTTGTCTCTCCAGAAGTTCTATATAACAGCTCTTCCATGAAGCTAACATTTCCTCAAGTTCCTTCCTCTTTGAAGATGGAGAAGTTGAGGGGAAGTTGATACCTCTTGAACCTGCTTGAACTTCCAAAGTCCCATCACCTCAGCAGTGCACACAGCCTCAAGAGCTTTGGGGTGCACAGCAGCCAGATGTTCAGCTGGGTGAACTAACTTCTCATAGCATCTGACACTGCCTTTCATTCTGAATTATTTTATTTTTCTTTCATGCTCTATCAGCTGCAACCGGAATATTAAAAAAAAAAAAAAGAAAAAAGGAAAGAAAAGCCGAAACACAATGGGCAGTTTTCCCTTCAGGTTCAAATTACTTTGCCTCTTAATTAAAGGCAAAGTGCAGAATTCCACAAAAGTGCCACTTTTTAAGGGCACTGTCTAGTTAGCATTGAATAGAAGCAAGGCCATAAATTTACTGTTCCACTCCTGTTTCTGGGAGGATCTTTCTTGTCTGTGTTCCCTGAGGCAGCAGGGTCAGCTCAAAGCCCAAAGCAGAGCATCCCCACCATGGCTCAGGCATGGCCAGGGCAGGCTCAGCCCCAGCTTAATCCCCAGAGATTTCTCTCAGGCACCCACAAAACCCAACAGAACATTTTGCTGTCTGTGCCAGGGGTAGCAAAGGCCTCCTGTTCTGCTCATGTTTTCCAAGTAGTTTGTGTTGAATATTTAGGGGGGTTTAATGTCAATAGAGTTTCAATTAAACCCAAAGAGCACAGCAGCCAACCTGAGGGCACATATATTAAATCCTGAGGTACTGAGCAAGATCTCTAGAGAAATACCTTGTGGAATTAATTTATAACACTATTGTGTTTTTCTGAATAATATCGCCTGTTACATATAAGGCACCTATTTAAGTATTTTCCCTTTTCTCCAACCTCCAGAAAATAAAGTTTGAAAAGCATTCTTCTCTTTAAAAGCTCTTTTTGGTGTTTTATATTACATATGCGGCCTGAATTTCTCCTACAATTACTCAGATAATTTATCTACCAAAAGTGTAAAACAGATAATTTCCCAGCTATGGAAATACCAGTATTCCACTTCAATACGTGCTGTTATTTCCTTGCCTACTAAAAAAAGCAGCTGAAACCATTATCTACCTGTTACAAAGAAATTTCAACTTTCTAAAAAGCTTAGATAAGTAAAACTGCCATTCTCAAAGGTCTACTTGAAAGCAAGTAAGGTACATCTTATATTTAAAGGTGAAGTTTCTTCTTCCACCCTAAGGGCTTTATATTCTCATCTTGATGTATTAATTAAAGCACATTTGTGGTGAATTTTTAATTATCTCCCTAATAAATGGTATCACAAGGAATAAAATGGTCTCTTCACAAGTCTCTCTAGACTCCCCTGTGCCTTAGAAACAGCACTCATGGCAGCAGAGGAAGAATGCAAATTGCTGGGAGGCCTGTGAATGCTGATGGGCAGGGACCAGATGGCTGTCTTGCACTCTTTCTTCATCAAAGAGCTCTGCAAAATTCTGCAGCTCCACTTGGCCACACAAAAAGATACAAGTCTCCTTCGTTTCCTTCTGAAATACAGATATTTCCTTCCACTGAAAATCAGATCAAAGGAGGAAGGGGTTTTTGTGAAGCTGATTCCAATGTGCTTTTCTCTGGATCAATTTTTGCTCCATCCTCCCAGGCGGAGAGGGAAAGTACAAGGGATGAGGATGTGGATGAGGACATTTGGGGTGTTTCCACTCCCCAGTGCTGTCACCTTTTGTTTGGAGAGCAAAGCAAACCAGTCTCCATGGAGGGGCAGCCCCGGAGCCACAACAGCCCCACATGGTCCCTGGGGTGTCACCTCCAGAAACCCGTGGCTGACAGTGAGGCATCGTGACTGCCACCAAACTCCAGCCAAGCACAGGCACGCTCACCAAGCAGGTCCAAAGGAAGGGAAGAATGGCCACAGAAAACCACAGAAAAAATTGCAATTTGCTGTACAACGTCAGCCAGGCACTCCCTTGGGAAGGGACATGACTTCTGCCTGTGAGGTATCAGCACAGAGCAGGTGGGAAATGGGACATTCACTGTTCAAATGGCAGAGAGTGCTGCTTTTTTACCCCTACCTATGTACACACAAGCACAAAATGCAGGGAAATATTTGATTCTTGTGTTTCTTTGCAGGAGCTTTTTCACAGAAGACACCCCAGGCCCTGCCAGACAAAGTGTACAGACACATCTTTATCAAAGAGTGACACAGGTACACAGCCTCAGCACAAGGAATTACACTCTCCCCTTTCAGAAGGAGCTAATAAACACCTCTGGGGGAGGTGACTGTTGCCTGCCTTGCTTTTTATCACCCACCTATCCCTCCTGCAGAATGCCAGTGGTCAAATCCAGCCAACATTTCCAACCTGCTGTTAGAGCATTGAAGGAGTGGAGGTAAGTATTACTAATTCCCTCAGAGCTGAGGCCATAAATCCATGCTGTTGTAAATGCTGGCAGTCAATTGGTATCATGCAGTTAAAATCCTGTTTGCTGTTTCCAAAACAGAATCTAGCCCAGCCTCAGTACCTCTGGCCTGTTGCCAGACACTTTAAATACAGGGGGAAATATTGGAATTCATTACTGCTATACAGAATCCTTCATCGATTAACAGGGAACATATGACTATTTCTTTAACCACAGTCTAGCTGGTCTAATCAATTTTGTCCACCTTTAGTTAAGAAAGCTATTTCAGCTATGCAGAGCAGCAATCTGGAGTAGCATTTTTAAAATGCACATGCAAAACAAGACCTTAAAGCCACAGCATTACACAGAAGAGCATCCATGGACTGCAGAGCAGGACCACAGCATTAATTGACTATTGCACATAGTTATTTGTGAAATGGAGCTTCCTGTGTTTATTGTGCAGTGTTTGAAGGTCTAACAAGCTATGGATAATTGGGAAGAAACAGGATCTCCTGATCTGTGAGACACTGAGAAGTTTCTTGTATACACGTTGAGGAAATTCATGAGCAGGCATGTAAATAACCCTTTCAGGATATTTAATAATTAACATCCCCATGGCATTTTCCTGTTCAGCTAAAAATTGTAACTAAGTATGCTTTAGCAATTCTGTGTTTTCCAACCTGCTGTCTCTTAGATTCAAAGACTTCAGGAGTTCTGCAAGACTTCTGCACTCACCAGTTTAGAAGCTACTACTCATTCAAGATGCTAAGCAGAAAAAAGTCAATAGGAATTGTATACATTATGTATTGTCATTACATGCTGGCATGATTCCCTTGCAGAACAGATTAGGCTGCATCTTCAACATGTTGGTTTGCTAATAAAGCATATTAATTTGTCTATGACAGTTATTGCCTTGAACCACCACAAATTAAGGATGAAATAAAGTATTTTATTTTTAACATTTTCATTTATATGCTCATCTGTTGAAGTACAGGCATTATTTTCATGCAGGTTATGATGTGGGTGAATCAGATTCACTTGCTTGTAAAGTCTTAGTAGCTTGTAATTAAATTTCGTATTTTATATGTAACACAGGGCAGAGATTTATGGTGTGTGCGCTGCCCTGGCATGTGTGCAGCTTCCCTTGCAGACCTGCACAGCACAGCCACTACAAACCTCTCTTTTTACACTTAATTTTCCAAGTCATGGCTGATTAGCATTGGCCTCCAGAGCAGGAGCAGAGCCAGGCTCAGGGGATGCCTGACACAGGTGTGCTGAGCCATCCATTCTGACACCCTGGCTCACACACACACACACAGAGGAGGAGCCCAGCACTGCTGGGTTTGGGTTCTGGCCATGGAGACCCCACAGCTGCTCCCAGGGCTGGGCTCCAAAGGCCCCTTGGCCAGAGCAGGTAACAGGCACAGGAACACCACAATAAAAATTCAGAGCATCTATCACAGCTCCAACTGCAAACCTCCCTGGGCAGGGAGGCAGAGCACAGCCCTCCAGTCTGAGCAGCCAGCAGCCAGAATTTCCATCAGCTTTATTCCTGCACAGAGCAGGAGATGCCACAGGGATGGGGACACATCCTCAGAGCTGCATTCTGCTCACAGCTCCTGCTCCCAGAAAGTCTGGGGCAGAGCTCCTCATCTGCATATTCGTGTCTCATTTGTGCCCAGCTGGAGCAGGAGCATTCTTCCAGCAGGTAGAGGAGGGAGGTCACAGGTGCACAGAGCCAACCACAGCAGCTCCTGCCAGTGGAAAACCAGCTGTGGCCATGGAGTGACACCAGAGCTCCCCCTCCACAGGGACACTGGCTGTGCCTGGAAGCAAAGCAGGGGTGGCTTCGTGCAGAGGGCTGTGCTGCCATCTGCAAAGCAGTAGGTAGTGCTCAGGGTAGAGTTCAAATGAAATAGAAATCTGTGACACTTTAGAGTAAAATAGCACAGACAGCTGGAGCCAAAGTCACAGAGTGTCGCTAGGGAAGTATTCTGGAGAAAGGTTATTCCTTTCTAAATCACACTGCAAACAGAAATGTCTGGAAGCTTCTGAAGGCAGAGAAGCCTGCAGATCACAGACCTTTTCCCTCCCTAAAGATCCCTGTGAGGTATCAGGAACTCCTCCAGCTTTCTCATAGAACAGTCTTGTCTCAAAGAAATCCCACTCTGGGTGAGCCCTTCTCTCCCTTGACAGCAAATCAGGGACTCTAAGTACCTGTGGCCAACCTGTGGTCTCTGCTTCCTTCTGGTCCCTTCAGCTGATCTCAGAGCAGCCAAGATTTAGCTCCTAGGCAATTGATATTTCCACTCTGACATGAAACACATCAGAAATTACACCATTAGCAATCTCTTGCACTCATCACCCATTCAAGTGTCAACCTTTTGACAGCTGAATTGTCAAGGTTGTATCAATAAGTGACATTAATAAGTTTTTTCATTAATTCTTAGTGGATCCACTGGTTGCTAGGCAAACTTTTTATTACAGGATTGCATGAGATTAAGAGTTGTAAAAAGGCATATTAAATGGCAAAGTTGTCCCCCTTCCCCAGAGCAGTTTAACAAAAGGCCATTTACAAAATCAAGATGAAATAGTGTAGAAATTACCGGGGCTTTGATGAGGGGAAAATGTTTTGAGTTATCCACCATTTGGCTGAGTTTTACACAGCAAACTATTTATCAGAAACTTTGAAACAGTGATTTCTTCCTGAAAATTCAACATAGCAAAACATGGATATCTGCCAGTTTCCATCTGAATTCCTTCAGATCCCTGAATATCAGCACAGCTGCATCAGCACCTGAGGGAATACTTGGGAAGTAAGGCACTATTCACAGGAATCTGTCCCCTGGTCTGACTAATATTTACTCTGGGATACACTTAATATATTAACATTCACTCTCAGACATGTCTTCATTTTCTGGGTAGACCTAAACTCACCTGAATAGCTGCACTGTCTGAATGGTGCCTTCATCCCAGAATTCCCATTTTTACAGGATGTGCAGCTACAGCTTTATGTCCTTAAAGGGCCTCTGTCAAGCAGCAAAAGATAAAACAAAGACCTGTAATTAAGTGTTGTTCACCTCAACCCCTGTGCTCCAGCAGCCCCAGAGAACAGCCCCTCTCCCTTTTTGCCTGGATTTAGGACCTCCAGCCTTCCCCAACCTCCCTCTTGCTCCTCACTACCCTCTAGACCCAGCAGAGGAACATCATCTCCTTTTCTTCAAAAAGGAGATTAAAGGATCAAAAACCTCTGAGCACCTCTCACCAGGAGGCTTGGCTGCCACCCTGAAATATTCCCTTTCTTTTAAGTGCAGGAAGGTTAATAATCCTTTCCCATTAAGCCTGTGCCACCCAGGAGCCCCAGCCCAGCCTGCCATGGCCAGGATGCCCCACTGCACAGATTTTCTGCCCACTCTGTGCTCTGGAAAGCTCACTTACAACCTATCTAAAATATTTAATGAGTGCTTGAAACAGGCACCAACGTTTAGTTTGTCTCCTGAAAAACAAGGGGGAAAACATATGGGTAATATGCAGCCTGTTTTGCAAAACAATAACGAAGCATCTGGTAACTTCTCCAGGAAAAGAAATGGAAGCTGAGGGGGTATTTTGCAAAACTTGGAAGCATGCATGGGATGGTGTGCTGTTATCCAGCATGTGTCTAAACACACACAGTCTCCCAGCACAGCTTGAGAGGAGATATTTGGTGTATTCATTGTAAATCTCTGGCAAGCACAGCACACGGCCACTCTGTTGCTGGCAGCAGGCACGGGAGGCAGCCCAGGCAGGAGGTGTGCCCAAAAATGCAGAGCCATGGCTTGTGACAGAGCCATGGGCAGATCACACCTTCACTGTGCCACAGCCAGCAGAGCAAACCCCACACAGGCCAATAGATTTTTGCCAGCTGGGGTGATACAGCTATGCTAAAATTCAGCTTTTCCCTTCATCTAAAGTTTAGTATCAAGTCTAATTCTATCTCCTGCTATGACATATAAGCAAATTCTGTTTGTGTGATTGAAATCTAAGGCATCAAAAGTATGCCTTCCAGATATCCCTTTAATGGCATTACTACACTCCCATAACCATGCATGAAATGCCAATGTAACAAGAGTACATATAATGCACTACATAATGCTCACACCCACGGATTGGGGAGTGTGTGTTGAGCCACAATATCAGCCTCTACAACAGAGCCAGGCTTTGCCTCAGCAGTGGAAGAAAAGAACTCTAATTAGAGACCTGCAAGAGAATTGAAACCCAAGTTGTTATGAAAGGCAATAAAAAGGATCAATGCTGAGGGAGGGAAGGGCATGCAAGTAGAATACACTCAGCAAGGACATGATCAAAGGCAGGACAAATAGGCTGCAAACACTCTGTAATGTGCAAACACCTCCAAGGTGTGCAGAGGATCTGAGCAGCATCCTCCTCACAGCAGGAGGCTGCAGGCACATTTGGCGTGGCCTAATTTGCCAACAGATCACAGCCAACTAATAAAGGCATTCCTCAAAGCCAGGCACGCTCTGCTGGGCTGGCCAGGCAGTGAAATGAGAGAGCTGCTCTCCTTACAGCAGGCAGCAGCCACCCCTGGCTCTGCTGCACCTCCAGCATGCAGGGAACACAGGGCTGGGACACGCTGGGTGTGCAGGAGCCCATGGGGACACTGAGCAGCCCCACACTGGGGTGTGCAGGAGCACATGGAGGGGGGGACACTGAGAAGCCCCACACTGGGATGTGCAGGAGCCCATGGAGGGGACACTCAGCAGCCCCACCCTGGGGTGTGCAGGAACCCCTGAGGGGACACTGAGCAGCCCCACACTGGGGTGTGCAGGAGTTTCAGCAGCCCCAGGCTCACCTTGGGGTGGGAAGGGCCAGCAGCAGGTCCCATCTCAAGCCCCGGCTGATGTCCCATCTCAGGTCCCATCTCAGGCCCCAGCTCAGATCCCAGTTCAGGTCCCAGCTCACACCAAGGCCAGGGCAGTGCTGGGAGGGGGCTCTGCCCACCCCCAGCTCACACTCCTGCCCTGGGATAATCAGGCTGCCAGGCCAAGCCCTACATCCCACTGATCCCAGCGAGTACCTCAGAGGCCCATGTAAACCCCCATCTCAGCTGAAGAAATATTTTCTTTTAGGTGCAGCTCATTTCCCAAAACAATCCTCAGAAACACCGAGCCTTGGATGCTCTTCCTCAAAGCAACAACCCAGGCCCAGATTCCCTTTTTGTTCAGGAAATTCCACGGGGGAATGGCACAAGGGAACAGCCAAGCTGCAGAGCTCCAGGGGGTTCAGGTGACCTCCAGCCCCAGCTGTCAGGCAGCTTTACCTGTCCCTGCATGTCTCCAGCAAGAGCAAAGCAGCCCAGTGGCTCAGGAGGGTCCCACACCATTCCCAGCTGGACCTCATGTCACTCTCTGTCCCTGAGCCTGTTTGATCTCTCTGCACCCATCACTGCAGACAGAGCCTTGGGCTCTGAATACTCATGTCCTTTGAAAATTAGAAGGAGGGGAAGGTGGCAGTTTTAAAAATTTCAGCCTTAACCCAAACCAGTCTTCTGTACAGTGCCTAAGCATGCAGAGTTCCAAGGAAGAATTAATTATTAATATCTTAATGTAATGAGAGCTGCGGTTTTCATTCTCCTCACAGCTGTCAGGGAAGCACAGATGCAGCAACACCTTGTGTAATTGGAACCTTTATTTTACAAACAGTGCACTGGGCTGTGTTTTATCTCCTCTGATCCCTGTGTAATACAAGCACGGCTCACCAATCAAGGCTCCTTCCCCTTTGTTTGCCCTTCAGATGCTGCAGAGAGCCTCTTCTGTGCCCTGCTCTGTGAGAGTGGTGTGACACAGCTGCAGCACAGAGAGCTTCTGTCCTGGCTTTAGGTATCCCCAAAGTGCCAGCTGGCAGCACATTCCAGCCTGGCCAGGTGCTGTTCTCCAAAAGATGCCATTGTGTACCAACAATTAACAAATCTATCAACAGATTTCCTTTGTGCTCCTTGGTACACAGAATTTAAACACACTGCAGAAGGGTAGCAGTGTCTGGGTGGCAAACAGAAACACATTTAGCTGCCAGAGCTGAGACAGGAACACAGCAGAACAGCTCTGCTGAGCCTCAGAGGGATGGGAGCACACACAGATCATGATCCTGGGGAAAATCCTGCAGCCACAGCCAGGACAGAGCCCATCCATGGGGACATTTGCAACTGCAGAGCATCAGCTGCAGTGGAAACCTTGTCAAGTCCTAACCAGTTATGGCACTTCAAAGGGACATTTCTGGTGTGAGCATTTCAAGCTCAACCCTCCTGCTGTTTCTGGGGAGGTGCCTGAAGGAAGAAGGAGCTCATTTTGCCTGGGCAACTACAAAATTTCACAAATATTTTACTTTTCTACTTTTTCCAGGATACTTTTTTAAGGAGGCAAAGATAAAAACAGCAGTTATCAATTTTCATGATAACCTGCCTGATTTTGTGATCACTTTATAAGTTCATGCCCGTTGAGTATAAATATGGATTGGATAAAAAGCCAAGAAAATAGTGTGGATGATGTGAGGAGGGAATACTGTTAATGATCTGTATCAGGCTTTGCAGGTGAGCTGAGTAACTGCAACAGGAACACCAGGATTACCTGAGTAGGGCTTTGGCTTCAGACAGGAGAGAAGCAAAGGCTGAGCTTGGATACAACCACCTGGAGAATGGGCTTGTTTGAAAGGGAAGGAAAAGCAAAAAGGATTTGGGTAAGTGAGCAGCAGAATGTGTGTCCAAATATTACAACCTCTCCCCAGCCTTAGCATCACGTCCTGGGCACAGAAACACCTTCCTTATTTTAGGAATAGGGGAAAAGGATGTATAAGCACAATTAGAAAACTAATTAAAGCAGATATCAAATTATGAAGGTAATTTACCTTGAGTAAGCCTGCAATCAAAGATCAGGGCAGTTTTGGAGGTCTCTTTTCCTCAGGGAGTCACAGCTGGATCTCACTGCTGGATCTGGCCCAAGTGAACATCTCTACTGCCCTGAACTGTGGCCACTTTTCTCACCAGCCAGCATGGCAGAACAAGCAGGATTTATATTTTCTCTGCCAGGGAATCCCTACAGGTGGGTGAATTTACCTGCCCTGGGCTGGCTGCCCTTCTATGGGAGCCCACAATGTGAGACCCCCCTGCAGTGCAGCCAGGCAGGCTCACTGTGCCTCTGCCCTGGCTCTGTGCCCTCCTGATCCCCTTCCCTCTGTCCTTTCAAAGAGCTGCAGGGAAGTCCAGCAGCAAGGAGATAAGGAGGCTTTGGATCAGGGTCTGCATTCCCTAGCAAGTCCCAGGAGCTCAGAAGCTTTCAGCTGTATCCTATTCACATCTTTTCCTTGTCAGACATACCTTGATGAGAACAGGGTCTGACAGGAGGGGAGGAAGAAGGAAATTACATGAGCAAAACAAAAGTTTAATGAAATTCCTTCTGCAAATGAGCAGATCAGGTCTTGGTTGTTGCTTTTCTTTCTGGCACATTCTGGAGAGTTCTTTCAGGAATTCTCTGCTAAATGAAGCTCAGAGGGCAGGTTAAGGGTTCCTTTTTCAGAGGAGTGGCAAAAGTCTGATCTCTTGTTTCAGTCCCACTGTCTCATGCCATTTGCACCAACGTGAGCACTGGCAGGGGAAGCACTGAATGTTTCTTTTCAGGGCTCTGAAATGAAAGCACCAGGGCCATGGCTGAATTATGCAGGATGAAAGCACACTTCCACCCAGAGCCAGCCTCCCTGGGGTGCAGTCCTGGGCTGCCTCAGCAACTCTCTCAGCATCACAAAATGCCAGCTGACTGATACTGCTAGTGCTCCTCAGGCCTCTCATCAATCACAGCCCAAGCCTTTCCCAGGGAGTCACTCAGGGAAACAAAGCCATTCCTCCTGCTCATCCTGCTCTGGAGACTTGCAGTGCTTCCATCATTCTGAGTTAGACAGGTGCTTTGTTCCTCTCCTCTCACCACTTCTAGGTACAAACTGCTTTTGATTTAGCATCCAGATTAAATCTTTACCCCATCTCAGTTTTCTAATTGGGAAAAGGCCTGAGGCAA